>NC_092381.1:92111917-92469147 GCF_030028105.1 Mobula birostris
ACACAGGTCAGGTCAGTCAAGAGATTTGCCTCACACAGTCAGGTTTAAGTTAGTCCTGAACTACAGGGATCACTATAATCTGGGCACAGACCCGAGGCTATCAGTGATTTGGTTCATTTTGGTAGGTCAAATATGATAGCAGAATATAGTATTAACGATAAGACTGCTGGCAGTGCTGAGGATCAGAGGGATCTTGGGGTCCGAGTCCATAGGACACTCAAAGCTGCTGCGCAGGTTGACTGTGTGGTTAAGAAGGCGTACGGTGTATTGGCCTTCATGAACCATGGGATTGAGTTCAAGAGCTGAGAGGCAATGTTACAACTGTGTAGGACTCTGGTCAGACCCCACTTGGAGTACTGTGCTTAGTTCTGGTCACCTCACTATAGGAAGGATGTGGAAACTATAGAAGGGGTGTAGAGGAGATTTACAAGGGTGTTGCCTGGATTGGGAAGTATGCCTTATGAGAATAGGTTGAGCGAACTTGGCCTTTTCTCCTTGGAGTAACGGAGGATGAGAGGTGACCTGACAGAGGTGTATAAGATGATGAGAGGCATTAATCATGTGGATAGTAAGAGGTTTGTTCCCAGGGCTGGAATGACTATCACGAGAGGGCACAGTTTCAAGGTGCTTGGAAGTAGGTACAGAGGGGATGTCAGGGGTAAGTTTTTGTACACAGAGAGTGGTGAGTGCGTGGAAAAGGCTGCCGGTGATGGTGGTGGTCGCAGATACGATAGGGTCTTTTAAGAGACTCCTGAATAAGTACATGGAGTTTAGAAAAATAGACAGCTATGGGTAACCTGAGGTAATTTCTAAAGTAAGTATATGTTTGGCACAGCATTGTGGGCTGAAGGGCCTGTATTGTGCTGTAGGTTTTCTATGTTTCTAAGTTTACCCTCAGAAACTTCATCATTTGAACACAAACCTGCAACACCAATGACTTGTCGAACAGCCTTTTCCTGTCTGTCACTATCACAACTCCTCCTTTTTTCTAAAATTGTTCATGGTTATCGATCAAAAAATATTCAAGGGAAGGGAGCAAAAGAAGACTCAGTTCTTGCCCATGGACCATTAATCCCGTCCTTGAGTTGCTCACAGCAATGCCCAGGAGAATAGCCTGAGATTCCTAAAGGTTGTCAGTCTTTTACAATCCTATGCATTGCATTTCAGAACAATATTCAGAAAAATCTCCAACACATTAGTTGAAGAGTGAAAGATCAGAAGTCCTAATACCTTTTACTCAAAGAGCTGGACTCCTGATTTTCTAAACACTACAAGTAATTATCGAATGATGGCATGTAGGTCGTGTATTTTAGCTAGAAGGAGCAAGGGTGGTAAGGAACAGAAGAAAATCTGCAAATAATTCTAAGAAATCTGTAAGGTTCATGAGAAATCAAAGAACAAAGCTGATCTGAATTTCTGGCAGCAACACTTAGCAGGCCGGGTATAAATAGGTGCCCAAAAATACACTCATGGCACTAATCTGTATTGCTCCTGTACAGAGTTAGATGTCTTACAGTTAGATGTCTTACAGAGGAGGAAAGAGAGACTCTTAAACAGACTCTTAAACACCATGCACGTATACAGACTCAACAAGGCATACAGACTCTTAAACACCATGCACGTATACAGACTCAACAAGGCTAATGATTCCAAGAATACTTATAATGTCAATTATTCCTGGCCTCAAAAGCAGACAGGTGATGGATCCTCCTAGGAATTTTTCAAGTGGTTATTTGAAATCAAGGCCACTTGTAGGAGACTTGAAACACACAGTAAACAACTGGGGCCAATTCTGGTGGAAAAACAGTTTCAGATCGACAGGTTCAAAATCATCATCTTCACAGGATAGTTAACCAATGCAACTGGGGATGGCGTAAACAAGTAAATTAACTTTGCAAGCAGATGGAAATCAGGGTGTAACACTGAAAAGGAAAAACTTGTGTATAAATGACTGTAAGACCAGTGCGACAGGACAGATAAAGCGATTTGAAAGAAAGCTGGATCCCTGGCTTCAGGAACAAGAGGGAAGTAGTTCAAAGGGAAGGAAGTAAAGTTGCAATTATATAGTGTAGTTCTGGCTACAATTAGAGTTTTGCTCAAACACAAGAGATTCTGCAGATGCTGAAAATCCAGACCAACGCATAAAATGCTGGAGGAACTCGGTGAATCAGGCAGCAGCTACAGAGAGGAATAAACAGTGACATTTAGGACTGAGATGCAGTTTTAGTCCTGATGAAGGGTCTCAGCCTGAAACATTGACTGATCATTCCCCTCCATAGAAATTGCTTGATCTGCTGAATTCCTCCAGCATTTTGTAGAGATTTGCTTGCAGGTTTAGTCGCAGCTTTGAGAAAGAATATTAACATTTTGGTGAGCATGCAGGGAAGATTTTGTGCTGGGATAAGAAATTTGTAGATAAAACCCACAAGTTAAGACTGTTCTCCATAGCATAAAGAACAATGAAGAACGATTTAACGGAAACATTCAAAATCACCAAGGGTCCAGAGAGGAGGAAAGAGAGATGTTTTTCTTTGATAGAGGGGCCAAGAAGCATAAATCACACAGTTAAATGAACTGATAGAAGATCCCTCGATATATCAAGGCCCGGTTCATGGAGGAGGTCCAAAACCATCCCTTGGACAATCACCACCAGCCACGACAACTCATCTCTAAAATCAATCTTCACCTGCACTCTAGGTGGTTCCATCCAGTGCTCCATTGTATCTGCAGTTATATTGCTGGGCAAAACCACGGCATCACTGGGAGGTAACACACAAGATGGAATGCACTCAGAACCTGAAACAGCAAAGCACATTCACAGTTGGGATCATGCTGTGCAAAAGACATCAAAATACACAATAAAAATCTGTGCTCCATATTACATTACATGATATTCTTCAGCTACTTCTGAAGTTACTTTGTCTCAACCTGGTGGGAGATATCAGTAATTCCACAGCAAACTGCTGCTGTATAACCTCTGAAGTTCAGGACTCTAGCAAAAACATGAAAACCAGAACTACTAGTCAGGCTCTGACGCTGGACTCTCATAAAGCACAAAATTGTTCACCCACCCGTCATGTGGAGCAGGACATCTAGCATCAAGGGAAGATGGTAGACTCTTTCAAAATAATTCTGGAGAAGGATAGGTCTGGTCCTTGGGTTGAGATACTAAATTGGAGAAAGGCCAATTTTGATGGGATCAGAAAGGACCTGGGAAATATGGATTTGGGACAGGTTGGTTTCAGGCAAAAGTGTGCTTGGTAAGTGAGAGGATTTCAAAAGTGATGTTTTGAGAGTACAAAGTTTGTATGAGCCTGTCAGAATAAAAGAGAAGGATAACAGGTTTAGGGAACCTTGGCTTTCAGGAGATATTGAGGCCCTGCTTAAGATGAAGAAGGAGATGCATAGCAGGTATAGACAGGAAGGAACTAACAGGTACTTGAGGGGTATAAGAAATGTAAGAAAACACCTAAGAAAAAATTAGGAAGACCAAGAGTAGGCATGAGGTTGCTTTAGCGGGCAAAGTGAAGGAGAATCCCAAAGGCTTCACAGGTATATCAAGAGCAAAAGGATAATGAGGGACAAAATTGGTCCTCTTGAAGATCAGAGTGATCATCTGTACATGGAGCTGAATGTACTGGGTAAGATCTTAAATGAATTTTTTGCATCTGTATTTACTCAGGAATGGGCACAGCATATATAGCAGTGAGACAAAACAGCAATGAGCTCATGAACTGTATACAGATAACAGAGAAGGTGTTCCAGTCTTGAAGCAAATTAAAGTAGATAAATCTTCAGACCTTGGGTGGGCGGTTGGTGCGGAAAATGCAGTGGCCCTAGCAAAGATATTTAAAATGTCCTTAGCAATGGTTGAGGTGCTGGAGGATTGGAGGATTGGATCATAGCTAATGTTATCCTGTTGCTTAAGAAAGGCTCTTAAATAAGCCTGGAAATTATAGACTGGTGAGCTGGACATTAGTAGTGGTAAGGTATTGGAAGGTATTCTAATGGACCGCATGTATGAGTATTTTGATGGACAGGAACTGATTAGGGATAGTCAACATGACACTGTGCATGGTGGGTCATGTCTAACCCATTTTATTGAGTTTTTTGAGGAAGTTACCAGGAAAGCTAATGAAGGAAAGGATATTGTCTACATGGACTTTGACAAGGTCAAGCATGGGAAATTGGCCATGAAGGTTCAGTCACTTGGCGTTGTGGATAATGAAGTAGGTTTTCAAAGCTTTCAGAGAGATTTAGGACAGTTAGAAGAGTGGGCTGAAAGATGGCAGATGGAGTTTAATGCTGAAAAATGTGAGGTGCTACATTTTGGTCTGACTAATCAAAATAGGACATACATGGTAAATGGCAGGGCATTGAAGAATGCTGTAGAACAGAGGGATCTAGGAATAATGGTGCATAGTTCCCTGAAGGTGGAATCTCATGTGGATAGGGTGGTGAAGAAAGCTTTTGGTATGCTGGGCTTTATTAATCAGAACATGGAGTATAGGAGTTGGGATGTAATGTTGAAATTGTACAAGGCATTGGTAAGGCCAAATTTGGAGTATTGTGTACAGTTCTGGTCACCGAATTATAGGAAAGATGTCAATAAAATTGAGAGTGTACAGAGGAGGTTTACTAAAATGTTGCCTGGGTTTCATCTCCTAAGTTACAGAGAAAGGTTGAACAAGTTAGGTCTTTATTCTTTGGAGCATAGAAGGTTGAGGGGGGACTTGATAGAGGTGGTTAAAATTATGAGGGAGATTGATAGAGTTGACGTGGATAGGCTTTTTCCATTGAGAATGGGGGATATTCAAACAAGAGGACATGAGTTGAGAGTTAAAGGGCAAAAGTTTAGGGGTAACATGAGGGGGAACTTCTTTACTCAGAGAGTGGTAGCTGTGTGGAATGAGCTTCCAGCAGAAGTGGTTGAGGCAGGTTCGATGTTGTTGTTTAAAGTTAAATTGGATAGTTGTATGGACAGGAAAGGAATGGAGGGTTATGGGCTGAGTGCAGGTTGGTGGGACTAGGTGAGAGTATGAGTTCAGCACGGACTAGAAGGGCCGAAATGGCCTGTTTCCGTGCTGTAATTGTTATATGGTTATATGGTTACATTCAGATGAGGTAGCAAATTGGATTAGCAGAAGCCAAAGAGTAGCGGTAGATGGTTGTCTCTCTGACTGAATGCTTGTGTCTAGTGGTGTGCCACAAGGACCGTTGCTGGGTCTGTGGTTGTTTGTCATCTTTATCAACAATCTGGACGATAATGTAGTGAACTGGATCCACAAGGCTGTGAATGACACAATGACTGGGGATGTAGTGGACAGTCAGGAAGACTCTCAAAGCTTGCAGCAGGATCTGGACCAACTGGAAAAATGGGCTGAAAAATGGCAGATGGATTTTAATGCAAACAAATGTGAGATGTTGCATTTTGGGAAACCAAACCAGAGTAGGACTTACACAGTGAGCGGAAAGCAATGAGGAGTGCGCAGAACAGAGGGATCTGGGAACATAATTCCTTGAAAGTGGTGTCACAGTTAGATAAGGTCATTAAGAAAGCTTTTGGCATATTGGTCATCATAAATCAAAGTACTGAGTACAGAAGTTGGGATGTTTTGTTGAAGTTGTATAACACACTGGTGAGGCCTAATATGCAGTTCTGGTCATCAATAAGATTGAAAGATTGGAGAGGAAATTTATGAGGATGGTGCCAGAATGATTCAGCATGTCACCTAAAACATTGACAAACTTCTATAGAAGCATAGTGCAGGTTGTCCTAACTGATTGCATCACTATGTGGTACAAAAAGGCCAATGCCCTGGGGCAGAACAATCTAGACAGAGTGGTGGATGCAGCTCAGTCCATTACAGGCAAAGCCCTCCATACTTTGAGCACATTTAGAAGAAGTGCTGCTACAAGAAAACAGCATCCATCATCAAGGATCCCCACCATCCAAACATACATACACGTACAGTATATACATACACATTTATCTACATGTACCTACACTCTGTGTGTGTCTTGGATATTTTTAGAGTCCCTGCATCCACCACTCTCTCAGGCAGAGCAATCCAAGCTCAACCACCCCTTGGTGAAAAAAGTCTTCTTTCTATCCTATCTACACCAATTATGCCTTACCTTTAGCTAAGATACCTCTGCAATGGGGAAATGTTTACTACTGTCTATCAAATCCATGCCCTTCATAATTCTGCACATCTCTATCTAAACATTATTATCAGAAAGTTTCTAGCCAAATAAGGGAAGCTTTGTATAACACCGTTCTGGGTAATGAATCAGACCAAATGAAAAAAAAGATCTAGGAAACAGAGAACATAAGATTATAAGATTTAGAGTTACCACACAAAAGAGATAAAAAGTTAATTGGAGATGCATCAATTTCAATGGAATAGGTCTGGCTCATGTAAACTGGAATCAAAATCTGACAGGCTAAATTGCAGTTGAACAGTGGGAGCCACTCAAAGTGTAGATGTTTCTGCCGCAGTGTAGGCATGTAAGAAGAGAGGGGTATTTGAAGACAGCTTTCCCTGGATAACCATAACGTGAATAAAATAAAGTAGAAATTAAGGGCACATGAAAGATGTCACTGCAGTTAACACAAATGAGAACTATGCTGATTCCTGAAAGCTTGGAGGAGAAGGGAAGAAGAAATAAAGGGAAACCAAATCTACAAGGCAACTGAACAGGAAAGATTTTGTAAGGAAAATGTAAGGGAACCAGGGGCCTAAAATAAAATTAATTCCTGAAGCCAGTAGCATGTACTAAATAAGAATCTTACTTCATGAAGGAATGAGATACTGTTGGGGTCTTAATGTAGGAAGATGTAATTGACCTTCTGGATGAGCTAAAATTTGATTAAGAAGATGTATTGGAGAGCTAGTCGCATTTACAATGAATAAATCATGTGAATGGGTAACTGAAGGTTGACAAGGCCACAGTCCGCTATGGATCATGCTTCTGTGGTGTGTCACCTATCCTTCATGAAAAGAATATCTTTGGAAAACGCCTCTGACGACAAGTCCATTAGGCTGTGGTCAGCATGGAACAACCAGCAAACTCTATGGGATGAGGACAGAATGGATCTTTTGGGAAGGATTTCCAAGCAAAATGTCTAAAAAATTGACAAAATGCCAAGGCTAAAACTCACTAAAAGAACCTAAGTCTTGCTTGGCTGGCAGTAAGAGGGGCCTTCCCTGCCGGATCATTCCTACACAGTTGGTACTTCACCCGGAGCCAAACACACTGCTCTCGAGAAGGCTGCAATTAAGGTGAGACAATCACCCACCTCTTTGCGAACTATGGATTTGCAAAAAAAGATCTGGAAAAAGGATGCCGATCTCACGCAGTTGCCTGACAGAAGACACTGATCTACAGAGTGTGGCCTGAGGGCTGCATATAGAGACAAACATCAAGTTCTGTGGAAACCATCTACTGAGTGGCCACCTCCACTTGCCTGAAACTTGTTGGTCTTCCAGCCCTCAAAAAATCTTTAAGGTGAATACTGCTGATTGGACCTTTCCAGGATGCAGGAGTATGTGCTGGAGGCACACTGAAGCTTGGTACATCCAGTGGAAAGAGTTTGTGGGGAAAGACTACAGTCTACGTACATCCCTTCTGCCACTGGACATTGAGGGGCTTAGACCAGTATAACAGTCTCAGCACACAGAATGGGAGTTTTGTTCAGAGGCCACAATGGTGCTCTGCAAATAGAGTGTACTGACCTGATGACACTATGAATATATCTAAAGACTTGTATTGTCTGTACTGTAATTTCTGTATGTTTATATGAATAACGTTTAGTTTTGAAAATAAGAAAAGATTAAGCACTAACCTTGACTATTTACTCTTTCATCAAGTAAATCTACACAAGACATATACTTCATGTAGAGTATTCAATATTTCAGTAATATTTGAGAAATATTTTAATTATATTGTTGGATTAAGCATTCTTTTTTGTCTAACTAATTCATTATGGGTGCATACAAGAAGTCCATGAATGGCTTAGGTTATTACACCACCACGTCATATGTGAGCACCTCACTAAAGAAAAGGAAAGCAAAAACTAAGCAGACACATTTCCCAGCTCTCGTGTTTTTCTTTCGGTTCGTTTTACGAGTTACAAAGCTTAACAGTGGCGATGAGGTAGATTTAAAATGAATTAGACTACTAACTACCTGTTGAAGCACAGTATGTGCTTTTCCTTCAAAAGCGGAGAAAGACATTTGAGTGAAAAAAAGAACAGCGCGTAGTTCTTCAGAAGGGGAGAGGGATGGTTGAGTTTTAAAAAAAGGCAGAAAATGGATGAAATTGACAAACAGTGAGAATTGATTCATCCTAAAAAGCAGAGGTGGTGGCTACATTGGAAAGATAGGCATGTTCCATTGCATAACAGATAGCAGTATGATATATACTGACTGGATTGAGCAGTATTTTAAAGCAAATGGAATAGCTGATAAGAAACAAATGCCAGTGTTACTGGATGTAATGGGTGTAAAAAAACATACAGTTTACTTAGAAACTGCTTAGACGTTTGACTGTTCCAACCAAGCCAGCCAAATGATTTTTACTGGTATTGTGAACATAATACAGGAACATTTAGAACCAAAACGGTTGTTGATTGCAGAACGCTTTAGGTTTCATAGGCAGAATCAAAAGAGGAGTCTATTTCAGCTTACATGGCTGAATTGAAGAAATTGTCCAAGCATTGTCTATTCAGTGATGGGCTTAATGGTGCACTTAGAGATGATTTAGTTTGTGTAATCTTCCAAAATAGCATTCAAAAATGGCTCCTAACTGAAGCACAATTCACATTTAAAAGAGCAGACAACAATAAATGAACTGCACAGGGGAGAGAAAAAGATAAAAAGTCAAGTTGCAGTTTCAAAAAGAGCACTAATCTGCTTGCTGTTGATGAAAATCTGATAATGGTGAGAGTGACACAGGACTGCGTAGCCTTGAGATTTACAATACTAAAACTAGCAATAGACAAGCAATGTGACTTACACCAGAAGTGAGCTGCAAATTAATAAAATGAAACTGGACATTGGCTCGACTGTTTCAATCATTACACAAAAAGAGTTTGAATGGCATTTCAAAGATATTGAACTGAAACCTGCAGATATCCAACTGAGAACTTATACTGGAGAAAAGATAACTCCTGTGGAAATAACATTCAGAACAGTGAAATACAACAACCAACAAGCCACATTGGGCTTGCGTGTGTTAAAAACAAGAAGGCCAGCAGTATGGGGTCGTGATTGGCTGAATCAACTACAACTTGATCAGAGATCCATCCACAATTTGCATGCCACGTCCCCTGGAATAGAGTCAACTGAAAATGAATTAAGAAAGGTACTGGGTATGCCACAGCAGTGTTCAAGGAATGGCATTGGAAGACTCAAACATATCAAGGGTAAAGTCATGTTAAATGAAAATGTCACACTTAAGTTTTACAAAGCCAATCTGGCTCCTTATTTCATCTGTGATAAAGTAGCCAATGAGCCAGATCGCTTGGAGACTGAAGGAATTCATTTCAAGCTTGAGTCGAGCAATGCCAGTGGTCCCATTATCCAAGAAGGATGGATCAGTCGGGATCTCTGATGATTGTAAGGTCACCATCAACCCAGTACCTTCTGCACAGAATAGAGGATATCTTTGCAAATCTTTCTGGAGTGAAACCCTCCAGCAAAGTAGATTTAGCTGAGGCCTATCTACCAATGGAGATGGAAGAAGAGCACAAAGTGTTTCTCACCATAAACACTCACAAAGGGATTTATTGCTGTAATAAACTCTTTTTTGGAATAACATCTGCACCGACACTCTGTCAGAAAGCAATGGACCAGGTGCTGCAAGGCTGCCTGGCACTCAGTAATACCTGGATTATATCATTGTTAAAGGTGAGGATGACAAGGAATATCTCCAAAATCTTAACACACTGTTAAAAAGATTAGAAGATTATGGGCTCAGAGCATGACATGCCAAATATGAATTCTTTAAACCAAGTACCACTTACTGTGGTCATATCATTGACGCATACGGATTACTGCTGAGAAAATTCAAGCAGTGGTGGATGCCCCAAGGCCAAAGGATGTGTCACAATTCTGATCCTTTTACTATAACAGGTGCCTGCCAAATCTGGCTACGATGCTCTTGAACTCATTACTACAGATCAAGAAGAAATGTCAATGGACAAAGTAGTGTGAGGTGGCTTTCCAAAAGGTAAAGGAAATGGTGATGCAGGACACTGTACTCACAAGTTATGAAACATATTGTCTGGTGAAGCTTGCCTGTGACACCTCGCCTTATGGTATAGGTGCAATCATGTCATTTGTTATGAGCGATAGAAATAAACTCCCTATAGCCTTTGCATCATGTTCCCTTATTGCTGCCGAGAAAAACTATGCACAAATTGACAGAGAGGCCTCGAGTCTCATTTGTGGTGTAAAATGTATCAACCAGTATATGGACAGAAGAGAGTTTACCCTCATTACTGATCATCAGCCACTAGTGTCCATTTCTAAACTATAGAAGGGTGTTCCACTAAAAGTAGCTGCAGAAATGCAGAGATGGGCTCTGTTTCTTGGAAGACACAATTACAAGGTCAAATTCAAGAGGATGACTAATCATGGAAATGCTGGTGGATTGTCCCATTTACCCTTGCAAAAGGAAATACCCAAAAAAATTATAAAAAGAGGACTCTCTTCTTGACATATTCTCCCCAATGCAAGTTGAAAGTCTCCCTATTACTGGACAGATGATCCAAAGGGAAACCAGAAAAGGCCCCACACTGTCTCAGCTCTACATGGCCACCCAAAATGGTTGGAATATGTGGCCAAAATTCCAGTTCCCTATTTTTACCAGCACTGGGATGAACTTGCCTTTAACAGAGGTTGCCCTTTGTGAGGATTGAGAGTTGTTTCACCATCCAAGCTCAGAGCTAAAATGTTGGAGGAGCTACGTGATAGTCATCTAGGCTTTGTCAAAGCTTTGTTTGGTAGCCTGGGATAAATCAGTGGATCAAGCAGCTTGTCATGCACTATTTGCCATGCCAACATGTCTAGAAGATGCTGAGAGAAGCGTCTCTCTATCCCTGGAAATGGCCCTGGCAGAGGATTCATCTGGATTTTGCCGGACCATTCATGGCCATAAATTTCTTGGTAGTAGTACATGAAGCTACAAATTGGCCAGAGGTGTTCCCATTAGCTTCCACTACAGCGTCATACACTGTTGATAGGTTCAGAAGGCTGTTCTCAAGGACTGGTGTTCCAAAAAACTTTTGTCAGTGACAATGGACCACAGTTTGTTGTGGAACAGTTTCAATCCTTCCTGAAATGAATGGAGTAAAACATATGACATCTGCACCGTACCAGCTACAAATGGCTTGGCAGAAAGGTTTGTCCAGAGTCTAAAGAACACACTGCAACTGGTATCAGCAGAACACACTACACTAACACTGAGTCAGAAGCTTGCTAATTTCCTCCTTGCATATCTCAATGCAGCACACTCCACAGCCAATAACTCACCAGTTTCGTTGTTTCTGATGCTCATGCTTGGATCTCCTCAGACCCAATCCCAGAAGGATTATCCAGGACAAACATTTGAGACAACTAAGGGCTCCTCAAACAAGGAAGCTCGATATTTCATCCCAGGGCAAGTAGTGCTGATGAGGGACTACAGAGGTGAGCAAAAATGGGTACTTAGAAAGATTAAGGACAGAATTGGACCACTCTCCAACACAATGGAGATTGTGTCTAATGTCATCTGGAGATGGCACATCGATCAGTTGAGAAGAACAGAGTCAATTGCTTGGGAAGTAAGGTATCCAGAGCTGTCAGAACCATTTCCTGCAGTCAGAGTGAACTACTACAACTACCACCGAGGAGGCCCCAGAACCTGAGACTGTTTCACAGCTGCAGTCTCACCTGCCAAGCAGAGTGATCCTCCTTGTCCCACACACACACATCCCACTGCACAGAATGTACTGTCACCAGAGATATCAAAGATGGCTGACATAAGAAAGTCTTACCAATGGCTGGAAATGACAGGGCTGAGGGACAACACAGAGGCACTGCTCATGGCTGCACAAGAACAGGCGCTGAACACAAGAGCAATAGAAGCAGAGGTCTATCCCACCAGACAAGGCCCAAGATGCAGACTGTGCAAGGAATCCACTGAAACCATCCAGCACCTGGTAGCCGGGTGCGGGCAGGGACAGCCTACACTGAACAGCACAACCAAGTTGCAGGAATTGTGTACAGGAACATCTCCGCTGAGTACAGATTGGACACTCCCAAGTCCAGATGGGAAACACCTGAGAAGGTAGCGGAGAATGACAGAGCTAAAATCCTGTGGTACTTCCAAATACAGACTGATAAGCAGATACTGGCCAACCAACCAGACATAGGTATACTGGACAAGGAACGGAAGGAATCAACAGAAATAGATGTGGCAATCCCAAATGACAGTAACATCAGGAAGAAAGAATCTGAGAAGTTAGAGAAATACCAGGGCTTGAAAAAAGCAGATAGAAAGGACGTGGAGTGTTTTAGAGTAATCCCGGAGGTGAAAGGAGCACTTGGAGCTGTGACACCTGGACTGGGAGAGTGGCTCCAACAAATCCCTGAGACAACATCTGAAATCTCAGTCCAGAGAAGAGCACACTACTAGGAACAACAAGGATACTGTGCCAAACCCTCAAGCTCTCAGGTTGGGTAGAGAACCCAAGACTGAGGGAAAATATATATATATATACATACACGCACATACAAGGCCTCCATGAGTTGACCATGGACATTGCATCCTAGCTGTCTAGATCCACAAGCCTGGGATATACGATATGGAAAGCAAGCTGTTGTCCATGTAGCAAGCTCCCCTCTCTACACAGCTGATGAACCAAAAGACCAATACAGTTTTTTTTTACCAGCAGCGTCGCCGGAGTTGCCAGTCAACATTGAACTCAATGTAAGACTACCTTAGGGACTCCAGCTCTGGGTTTACTCCCGAAGCCTTACCCGTGAGTGGGTATAGCCACAAGGCAGCAGAGGCTGATGAGCCCCATTCTGCTCCAAGCGACTGGTTTTAAGAACCAGTAACTCGTCTTTGCCCCTTCTCCTGTCGGTAGAAACGGTTCGGTCAGGCCTAGTAGTTGAGCCACACGTAAGGGCCAGGAGCTGGGCTTGGTTCCCAGAGGTTATTTGAGGCGTATGCTATTGGGAGCATTTAACAGGTAGTGGGAGCTCGTCCGCATTACCAGCCCCAGCTCTGACAACCTTAAGAAAATATATATATATACACACATGCACACACACATAGGGATATACACATATAAAAGCAGGGAGAAGTGTAGTGTATTCAGGATTCCAGCAATATTGTAAATATGTTGTTTGATTAAGCATTTTGTTGTTTATATAATTCATTATGGGTTGATAAAAGAAGTATGTGAATGGCATACATCATTATACCACCACATCATATGTGAACATCTCACTAAAGAAAAGGAAAGTAAAAACTAAGTAGCCGTGTTTCCTGGCTCCTGGGTTTTTTAATTCATTGTTACGTTTTGGAGTTACGAAACATAATACCTCATAGTAATTTTTGGCTTTTGAGACCTTTCACCCAATTTGGTTCTCTTGAACCTAAAATGGAATTCAAGTTAATCCCACTTCTACAAGAGAACAGGAAGATGAGAATAGACTTTATTTTTATTTGTTAAAGTGGACTCGGAAAAAATAGCTAAAACATTATAAAAGCATTTGCTTCTTACCACAATGTGGGATGTTAGGATTTATAGGATCAGAGATAAAATCTTTCTTAAAATCTGTTTTAAAATAATCACTGAGATAGTAATTTGGTTAGATGGTCTATAGTTTAATGCAGCTGTTAGCCTGTTTGAAATAAAAGGGTTAAAATCTGAATTTTACTCAAATGCATTAATCAGTAAGATACCAGAAAGTCATGACACTCAGTACAACCTACAAAATTAATAATGACCTGCTAGCTGGAAACTGCACAGGACTTTATTATTTGCATCCAATACGTAGGTTATCAGATGTAATATGTATAAAGAAGGGTGACCTATCTTCAGCTGACTCTTACCTCCTTGTGGGAATTGTGGACCCTTTGCCAGAAAATAATGTAATCAGGATTGATAAACAAGTTTCTGCCTAACGCCGTGTGGAAAAACAAATTCTGCACTGTAGCAAAAGTTAAAAATGAAACTTGATAGAAAGAACAGACTCATGGCAGATAACACCTAACACAAAGAAGTGTGAGGTGATATATTTTGGAATGAACTCACAGAGCAGCAATATAAACTAAATATTAAAATTTTAAAAGGGTCATGGAGACAGTGAAATCTCAGGATATATAGGCATGAATCTTTGAAGGTGGCAGGGCAAGCTGGTAAGGAAAACCCAAGATTCTTGGCTTTATATAAGAGAAGCACTGAGTCTTAAAACAAAAGAAATACAAAGACTTCATAAATCATTGGTTAAGCCTCAGCTACAATAAATGTCCAAATCTGGACATAAGACTTCAAGAATGATGTTGTTCTTAGGGGAACTGCTGATGGGATTTACTTAAGCAGTGCCAGGGATGAGTGGTTTCAGTTTTATGGAGGTTCTGCTATATACTCCTCAGAATTAGAAGTTTTGACACAACTGTTCAAAATCATGAATGATTTAGATAGAGTGGTTTAACAAAAGCTGCTTCCGCTGGTAGGATTGTCAGCAACCCAAAGGACACAGATTCAGGGCAATTGGCATACAAATCAGAAGCAAGATAAGTATTTTTTAAAAACATGGCCATTTGTTACGATTTGTTTTTAAACATGGTCATTTGTTATTATGTACTGCCTGAAAGGAAGCTGGAAGTAGAGTTGTTAATAACATTCAAAGTGAATTAGATAAATGTTCACGGCTTTTGAAGGTTATGGAGAGCGTGAGGGGGTGTGGGGTTAACTCTTCTGGGATGTACAAGATCTTATTTTCTGATATTCTTCAATTTAAAAACATGCATGTGATCAATGACCACTTTGCAGGTGGTGAAACATGGATGAATGACATAATAGTATTGGCTCATCCAATGAAGAACATGATGACAAGACAGGAATGTATTTCAAGTTATTGTAAGGCTAAACATGAAATTTAATAAAGATGAATGTATATTTGAAGACCTTAAACTGATCTCTGTTAGTCATATCATCTCTAAAGTCTCAGCTGTTCTGCACATGACACATCCACAGTGTAAGAGAAACGTGCAAAAAACCTGTGGAATGGTTAAATACTTGGATAATTCATACCAAATATTTTAGAAAAAGAAGTTTCATTTCTTGCAAAGCTACTCCAATGCAGCTAATTCCAAGAAAACCCAATTCCTCCACTTATGATATCCATTTTCTTAATAGACTTGAGAAGCAATACATAAATGGGACTCACAGCTGCATCTGTACACAAAGCAGCACATCCAATCCCTGGGGCCAGGGATTTCCCCATTACTACAACCTGTTTCTGTGCCTCACTTGCTTTTCCTTGGCAAACTCACCCCGACATGAAACAATATAGGTTTCAATTGTCTGCCTTAAAGTTACTATCACTAACCAAAATACTCAGGAACTGAGAAACATGTTTGATAATCCAACTGCTCCTCCTGCAATATTAACTATTAAACAATTTCCATCCCTGACCACCTAATTCTGACCCACTCTTGAAATATGAACCTTCAGGAGCTTTCTGTAATCCTTCTTTAAACAAAAGGTCTCCAATTACTTTAATTTGAACCAGACTATCAATCAACCCAGACATTGCCTTTTGCACATTGGTTGCTTGTCCGCCCTGTTGAGGGCAGTCTTTCATTGATTTATTGTGTTTCTTAGATTTACTGTGAATGCCCACAAGAAGATGAATCTCCGGGTTGTATATGGCGACATATATGTACTTTGATAATAAACTTACTTCGAAGACAGCCACCCAGATCTTCCCATGCCACCTCCAAATGTTTTCCAGATTTTCTCTCATTTGGACTGCAGTACATCAAAGAGAGCTGTTCTCAGTGTTTGGTTGTGACCTACTCTATCTTAGGTGCTCGGAGACTTTAGCTGTACAGCAGAGAAAATAAGCTAGCATCTGATCCCCAAACATCATTGGGTCTTACGCCATACTCCAATATTTAGGAGCTGGGTACTTGCTTCTTCTGTCCCAACTATAGAGAAAACAGCTGGTGCATGTTTAGACCAGATGGGATCCTGTACAGTGGAACACCAAATTATCAGGCTGAAAACTCCGGAACAGCTCAAAAGCAGAGTGACCCCAAAAGCACTATGTTCACTGGGACTGTATCCCAGACAGTGCAACCTCAGTGTGTGGCAAGACACAACAGAGCAGACCCACTTGTCCAGATTGGCCCAACTTCCTGCCTGTGCCATGTGACAGTGAGTATAGGAATAGAATGAGGTGGAGGATAAATGCATGGCTGAGGGATTGGAGGCCAGGGATTCAGGTTTCTGGATCACTGGGGACCTTCTCTGAGGCAGGTGTGACCTGTACAAAAAGGACAGGTTGCACTTGAATCCCAGGGGGACCAATATCCTGGCGGGGTGGTTTGCAAAGGCTATTGGGGAGAGTTTAAACTAGAATTGCTGGGGGGGTGGGAACTGAACTGAAGTGACAGAGGAAGGGGCAATTGGCTCACAAACAGAGAAAGCTTGGAGACAGTGCAAGAGGAAGGATAGGTAGGTGATAGAGAAGGGACGTGCTCAGACCAATGGTTTGAGATTTGTCTATTGTAATGCAAGGAGTATTATGAACAAAGCAGATGAGCTTAGAGCGTGGATCAGCACTTAGAGCTATGATGTTGTGCCCATTACAGAGACTTGGATGGTGCAGGGGCAGGAATGGCTACTTCAAGTGCCAGGCTTCAGAAGTTTCAGGAAGGACAGGGAAGGAGGCAAAAGAGGGGGAGCATGGCAGTGCTGATCAGAGATGCAGAAAAGGAGGAAGTCATGGAGGGGTTGTCTACAGAGTCTCTGTGGGTGAAAGTTAGGAAGAGGAAGGGGTTAATAGCTCTACTGGGTGTTTTTTTATAGACCACTCAATAGTACAGGGACATTGAGGAGCAGTGAGGGAGACAGATTCTGAAAAGGAGTAATAATAACAGGGTTGTTGTGGTGGGAGATTTCAATTTCCCAAATATTGACTGGCATCTGTTTAGATGGGGTGGAGTTTGTTAGGTGTGTTCAGAAAGGTTTCTTGACACAATATGTAGATACGCCTACAAGAGGAGAGGCTGTACTTAATCTGATATTGGGAAATGAACCTGGTCAGGTGTCAGGTCTGTCAGTGGCAGAGCATTTTGGAGATAGTGATCACAATTCTGTCTCCTTTACCATAGCATTGGAGAGGGATAGAAACAGACAAGTTAGGAAAACATTTAATTGGAGTAAGGGGAAATATGAAGCTATCAGGCAGGAACTTGGAAGCATAAATTGGAAACAGATGTTCTCAGGGAAACGTAGTGAAGAAATGTGGCAAATGTTCAGGGGATTATTGCGTGGGGTTTTGCGTAGGTACGTTCCAAAGAGACAGGGAAAGGGTGGTAGGGTACAGGAACCGTGGTGTACAAAGGCAATTGAAAATCTGATCAAGAAGAAAAGAAGAGCTTACGAAAGGTTCAAAAAACTAGGTACAATAGAGATCTAGAAGATTATAAGACTAGCAGGAAGGAGCTTAAGAATGAAATTAGGAGAGCCAGAAGGGGTCATGAGAAGGCCTTAGCACACAGGATTAAGGAAAACCCCAAGGCATTCTACAAGTATGTGAAGAGCAAGAGGATAAGACATGAGAGAATAGGACCAATCAACTGTGACAATGGAGGAGTGTGTATGGAACCGGAGGAAATAGCAGAGGTACTTAATGAATACTTTGCTTCAGTATTCACTATGGAAAAGGGTCTTGGTGATTGTAGAGATAACTTGCAGTGGACTGAAAAGCAAGTGCATGTAGATATTAAAGAAGAAGATGTGCTGTTGATTTTGGAAAGCATCAACTTGGATAAGTCACCGGGACTGGACGGGATGTACCCCAGGCTACCGTGGGAAGCGAGGGAGGAGATTGCTGAGCCTCTGGCAATGATGTTTGCATCATCAATGAGGACGGGAGAGGTTCCGGAGGATTGAAGAGTTGCGGATGTTGTTCCCTTATTCAAGAAAGGGAGTAGAGATAGCCCAGGAAATTATAGACCAGTAAGCAAAGAGGCAAGGGGACATTTCTTTGTGGATCCAGAACTGGCTTACCCACAGAAAACAAAGAGTGGTTGTAGACGGGTCATATTCTGCATGGAGGTCGGTGACCAGTGGAGTGCCTCAGGGATCTGTTCTGGGACCCCTACTCTTCGTGAATTTTATAAATGACCTGGATGAGGAAGTTCAGGGATGGGTTAGTAAATTTGCTGATGACACTAAGATTGGGGGTGTTGTGGATAGTGTGGTGGGCTGTCAGAGGTTACAGCTGGACATTGATAGGATGCAGGACTGGGCTGAGAAGTGGCAGATGAAGTTCAACCCAGATAAGTGTGAGGTGGTTCATTTTGGTAGGTCAAATATGATGGCAGAATATAGCATTAATGGTAAGACTCTTGGCAGTGTGGAGGATCAGAGGGATCTTAGGGTCCAAGTCCATAGGGCACTCAAAGCTGCTACGCAGGTTGACTCTATGGTTAAGAAGGCATACAGTGCATTGGCCTTCATCAATCATGGGACGAGTTTAAGAGCCAAGAGGTAATGTTACAGCTATATAGAACCCTGGTCAGACCCCATTTGGAGTACTGTGCTCAATTCTGGTCACCTCACTACAGGAAGGATGTGGAAACTATAGAAAGGGTGCAGAGGAGATTTACAAGGACGTTGTCTGGATTGGGGAGCATGCCTTATGAGAATAGGTTGAGTGAACTCAGCCTTTTCTCCTTGGAGCGATGGAGGATGAGAGGTGACCTGACAGAGGTGTACAAGATGATGAGAGGTATTGATCGTGTGAATAGTCAGAGGCTTTTTCCCAGGGCTGAAATGGCTAGCACAAGAGGGCTCAGTTTTAAGGTGCTTGGAAGCAGGTACAGAGGAGATGTCAGGGGTAAGTTTTTTACGCAGAGTGGGAGTGCATGTAATGGGCTGCCAGAGGCGGCGGAAACAATAGGGTCTTTTAAGAGTCTCCTGGATAGGGACATGCAGCTTAGAAAAATAGAGGGCTATGGTAAGCCTAGGTAATTTCTAAGGTAAGGACATTTTCGGCACAGCTTTGTGGGCCGAAGGGCCTGTATTGTGCTGTAGGTTTTCTGTGTTTCTATGTTACCCTGCATGGTGGCAGTCATTGGCTAAATCATCCCTTTTCTAAAGATACATGTGAGATAAAGTTTATGCATGGCAAAGAATAAGACTGCTACTGTTCTACCAAAGCAAATGTTCTGTTCTGTCTGAAGAGCAGTTTGAAATATCAGTGTGATCATTTTATTTCACAGAATTGCGACATCATTGGAGTAGGCCATTCAACTCAAAGTCTTGAAAATTATATTCCCTCAAATGCTCATTCAATTCCCTCTCAAAACCCTAAACTGCTTAGTTGCTTCATTCACACATTCATTTTGATAATCTAACTGCTTGTCTGAAGCTGCACTAATTTAAGTTTCAATACCTTTCAGAGTGTGAGAATCACATCATAACCACCCAAAGCAAGGAAAGTCTCCCATTCCCTGGTATCTGCGAAAAAGGTAATAGATTAGATTCAAGATTGATGCCATAGCATCTGTCATTCACCTGGCCCTGACACATCCAGAAAACAAGGACACAAGTCAGAATGCGGTTTCTGGATTTCAGTTCAGCATCCAACACTATTGTCCCAGAGACCTTGGTGAACAGACTCCTTACTTCTCAATCTAAATACAACACTGTGCAATTGGGACTTTCTAACCAAAGACCTTAGGTAGTCAGGATGCACAACTGCTCCTTCCTCACCATCATCCTCAACATGGGTGCCTCCCACGGATGTATGAGAGCCTATTGCTGTACACTCTGCACACACATGACTGTACAGCCAAACACCTGAGCAACCGCATCCTCAGGTTCGCCAGTGGTGGGGCACATCATCAACAACAATGAGACAGCCTACAGAGAGGAGGTGGAGAAGCTCTAGGCCCGATGCCAGGCAAATAACCTCTTCCCTAATGTCAACAGGACAAAGGAGATAGTTATGGACATCAGTACTCACACCACACGCACCCTTCTTTACATCAGCAGCACAGCAGTGGAATCTACAGGCAGTTTTAAACTCTTCGGAGTGCACATCACACACCATCTCTCACTGTCCCGGAACACATTCTGCACAATCAGGAAAGCTCACCAATGCCTCTACCTTCTGAGAAGGCTAAAGAGCGCTGGACTTTGCGCATCTATATTCATGTTACACTACAGCTGTGCAGTAGAGAGCATCCTAACATGCTGCATTACTGTATGAAATTGCACTATGAAATGGGAAGTCAAAACTGCCCAAGGTATTCCAAGCACCAGCTTACCTGCAATTAATGACATATGTACAGAAAGGTATCAGAAAAGAGCCAATAGTATCATAAAGGATTCTATCCACCCTGCTCATGGACTGTTTGTCCCACTCCCATCAGGGAGGATGCTGCCTGGTTTAGAGAGTATGGATTATGATCAGAGATTAAGGGAGCTAGGGCTTTACTCTTTGGAGAGAAGGAGGATGAGAGGAGACATGATAGAGGTGTACAAGATAATAAGAGGAATAGATAGAGTGGATAGCCAGCGCTTCTTCCCCAGGGCACCACTGCTCAATACAAGAGGACATGGCTTTAAGGTAAGGGGTGGGAAGTTCAAGGGGGATATTAGAGGAAGGTTTTTTACTCAGAGAGTGGTTGGTGCGTGGAATGCACTGCCTGAGTCAGTGGTGGAGGCAGATGCCCTAGTGAAATTTAAGAGACTACTAGACAGGTATATGGAGGAATTTAAGGTGGGGGCTTATATGGGAGGCAGGGTTTGAGGGTCGGCACAACTTTGTGGGCTGAAGGGCCTGTAATGTGCTGTACTATTCTATGTTCTATGTTCTATGTACATAGCATCCACACCAGGACGACCAGACTCAAAAACAGTTACTTTCCCCAAACAGTAAGACCGATCAACATCTCCATGCACTAACTCCACAACTACTTTATAATTTCCCATTAGTCATCTTATGTCCAGGCACTCCTGTGCCTAGCATCACTTCATGGACATGCAATCAATATATGTACAATATATAAGTTATCTTACGTATTTATATATTTTTTTAATTAATGTGTTCTTTATCTTATTGTGTTTTTGCGCTGCATCTGATCTGGATGAACAATTATTTCATTCTCCTTTACATTTGTGTACTGGAAATGCCATTCAACATTGAATTTTGAATGTCAATGGAGTCTTGACTTCCCTGTTTACCTTATTTTTTCTGCCTTGATGATAGCCAATAGGAGAAGCTTATGTCATTGGTTAGATTTATAATTCATACAGGAGTATAGTGAGATGGACAGAGGAGAAAAAAAGAGAGAAAAAGGGGGGGGAATAATAAATAAATAAGGGATGGGGCCTGTACCCCGTCCCTTATTTATTTATTTATTTATTTGTTTGTTTATTAGTATATTTTTTCCCTTTTTTTCTCTCTTTTTTCTCCCTCTGTCCCTCTCACTATAACTTCTTGCCCATCCTCTGGGCTCCCCTCCCCCTTTCTTTCTCCCTAGGCCTCCCGTCCCATGATCCAGTCTCATATCCCTTTTGCCAATCAACTTTCCAGCTCTTGGCTCCATCCCTCCCCCTCCTGTCTTCTCCTATCATTTCAGATCTCCCCCTCCCCCTCCCCCTCCCCCTCCCACTTTCAAATCTCTTACTAACTCTTCCTTCAGTTAGTCCTGACGAAGAGTCTCGGCCCGAAACGTCGACTGTACCACTTCCTATAGATGCTGCCTGGCCTGCTGCATTCACCAGCATTTTTTGTGTCGGTTATTTGAATTACCAGCACCTGCAGATTTCCTCGTGTTTGCATTTTTAAATTGAATCTTAACCACTTTATTTACCACACCCAATGATCCTGGGACCTTTCATTGTCTCTTTATTCCTCAGTCTTCCCTCAGGCCCTACTATTCATTGTGCATGCCCTAGCCTCTCAAAATGCAACACCTATTACATATTAGGAGTACATTCCATCTGCTATTTATCTGTTTTTCTCAGAAGAACACAGAACATAAGAGAAAATAGCATCAGACGGCCACTCAGACCCTCAAGCCTGATCATGGCTAATCTGCCCAGGCCTCAGGTCTTCTGTGCCAATTCCACATAGCTCTCAATTCATCCACCTTTCATAATTTAAACGACTTCCTTTATAAGTACCTATCAAGGACCAAAGCAAGCTGCAGAGAGTTCTAAACTTAGTCAGCTCCATCATGGGCACCAGCCTCCATAAAATTCAGAACATCTTCAAGGAGTGATGCCTCATAAAGGTGGCGTCCGTCATTAAGGACCCCCATCACCCAGAACATGCCCTCTTCTCATTGCTACCATCAGGAAGGTGGTATAGAAGTCTGTAGGCACACACTCAACAATTCAGGAACAGCTTCTTTCCCTCTGCCATCCAATTTCTGAATAGATATTAAATCCATGAACACTAACTCATTACTTCCTTTATTTCTAATTTTGCACTACTTATTTAACTATATATATATATATATCTCATACTGTATACTTACAGTAATTCAAAGTTTTGTTTTCTTTTCTATTATTATATTATTATGTATTGCATTGTACTGCTACTGCAAAACTAAAAATTTCATGACATATGCTGATGATATTAAACCTGATTCCAATTCAGATTCCAGCGACCATCTCCTCCAGAGAAGAGAATTCCTGAGACTGGCGATCTTTTTGTGAGAAGTTCTTACATATCTTGGTTTTAAATGACTGCCTCCCTTTTAGACTGTAACTGTGACCGCTTATTTGGGACACCTCCACCAGTGGAAAAATATCTCAATATTTATCAACTGATCAATACCATGTTGTCGCCAAAAATTACTCTCCTGACTATCAGTAACATTACTAATTTACATGTCATCTCCAAACTTATTCATCACACCCCCTACATTCACATCCAAACATTAAGTGTCCCAGCACTGCTCCCAGTGGTACACCACCGCTCACAGTCTTCCAAGCAAAAAAACAATCTCCAACCTTCCTTCCAACATGCCAATTTGGATTCAATATGCCAACATGTCTTAAATCCCAAGGGACCCGCACTTTCAAGCCATTATCCTATGCATGACATTATCAATGGACCACATCAACTGCACTGTCTTCATCAATATACTTTGTTATCTCTTTGAAAGATTCATTTGTTAATCAGTCAAGATCTCTTGTTAACAAAGCCATGCTATCTTTATTTCCTGCTATTCCAGCATAAATTAACCTAGTCCATCAGCACATTTTTCCACTAACTTCCATAATAGTTACATTATACATACTACCCTTGAATTATTCAATTTATCACTAATTTCTTTTTGATTATAGATACCACTTTCACTGTTTGCAAGTCATCTGTAGGCAACGAAGATATGAAAATCTCTCTTGGATCTCTGCAGTTTCCTCTTTTGCCTCCCTTTCCAGCCTGGGATAGATCTCATCAGACCCTGGGTATTTATCTGTCCTTAGGCCCACTGAGACATCTTATACCCCCTTTCTAATGGTATCTTGTTTCATCCTCGCTGAATTCTTTCATACTAAGACATTACCATTAATGTTAGGGCTTGATCCTAAAGGAAACCCTGGGAGTGTGTGTGATGCAGGATGCTCTCTTCTGGGACTTGCACCAGCACTTACTTCCAGAACATGGGAATAGTTAACATTGGAAAAGTTGCACACTCTAGAAATCTGCCTCAAAATATTTGGCAGATTACTCAAGGTGAAGTGCTTCACATTTGCATTGGTTTGAATTCAGCATCTGTAAACCTGAAAAGCACAATTCCTACAAGAATTATAGAAATGATTTGTGTATAGTTCCAGTACCTATTGTATGGCCATCAGCACAAAAATACTCCACCAAATTTAGTTCTGGAGGAGGCAGGCAGTCTCTATGCACCACGTCACATAAGTTAAAGTCGTCTGTCCATGTGCCATCTTTAGTGCAACGAACTGGACCCTAAGGAATTGGAAATATAAAAATATTATGTCAATAATACTGGCTAGTACATTAATGTTAAGTGTCAACTTACGTCTCTCTCATTTTCTTTAGCGCATATATCACAGTGTTGTGCCACCCAGACAGAGCAACAATGCAACCAGGTGCACTCACTCCATAGGCAAACTTGCACATTAAAGGGTGCAATGAGAAAGGATTATATCCCAGAAAATTCATGATGTAGAAATACAGTGGGCCAATTAAAGGGCTAACAAATGAGACAAGTCAAGAGTGCAAATAAATTTAATATCCCCACAACAGACACTAAACTGGTGGGCTCAACAAAGGATGGAGGAATATACTCTTTACTTAATGTTCTAGTTATAGGACACAACTGGGAAACAGCGCTTAGCGTGCTGTGTATAGTACTGGTCTCCTTATTCAAGGAAGGATGTTAGTGCACTAGAAGTTGTTCAGAGGGGTTTCCAAAATCAACAGCTGAAATAGTAGATTAGTATAGATAGACCAGAATGTGGAACTAAGGAATGGTAGGGAACAATCAATTCAGGCTTGATCCTGTTAAGGGCACAGCAGATTTGGGGGGGGGGTGAAGAATTACACCCAAGATGTAAGAGCAACTCAGACAGTCAGACAGTATCTATGGAAGGGATGAGTGTCCTATGCTAGCTCCTAATTTGTACAGAGTTTGGAAAATGCAGTCATAAAAATTTTCTGGGACAAAATTGTGGCATCAACAATTTTGTGGAACAGTTAAGTATTTTATAAGAGACAAAGTTTAATAGGAAGCTTTAAGTAAAGTGTCACTGATCTTAATATATTTAATTTTAAGCTACATCTCAATATACAACAAGTAAAAGAGATTAAGCCTCTGGCAAATGATGCTGGAGAAGAAGAAATGAGAACACAGAAACTTGGAACAAACTGAATAAGTATTTTGTGTCAGTCTTCATTGTGTTAGACACCAGACAACTTGCCAGAAGTTCATGAGAGATGGGTAAAAGTAATTGTTGTCATTATTACTGAGGAGAAGGTGCCTGGGAAGCAAAAAGGACTGAAAGTGAATAGATCACCTGTCAGGGATGGACTACAATCCAGGATTCTGAAAGAGGTAGCTGAAGAGATCATGGAGACATTAGAAGTGATCTTTCAAGAATCACTAGATTCTGGAGGACTGGAAAATTGCAAATGTCACTCCACTCTTTAAGAAGGGAGGGAGGCAAAAGTCAAGAAATTGTAAACCGGTCAGCTTGACTTCAATGTTTGGTAAGATTTTACAGTCTATTATAATGAGCTTTCAGGGTACTTGGAGGCACATGATAAAGCGTGCCAGAGTCAACATGGTTTCATTAAGGGGAGATCTTGCCAAACAAATTTGTTGGAATTACTTAAAGTAACAAGTATGAAAAACAAAGGAGAGTCAGTGGATATTGTTTACTTGGATTTTGAGAAGACGTTTGACAACATGCCACACATGAAACTGTCTAACAAGAGAGGAGCTCATGATATTACAGGAAAGATACTAGCCTGGATAGGAGATTGGCTGAATGGCATGAGGCAAAGAGTGGGAAGAAAAGGGCCTTTGTATGGTAAGGTGCTGGTGACTAGTGGTGTTCTGCAGAGTTGGGTGTTGGGTCGCTACTTTTCATGTTACAGAATACAGTACGGGGGGTTCAGTCATGTAATTTGGTAGTAGGAATAAAGATGTGACCTATTTTTACATGGGGAGAGAATACATAAATTGGAGGTACAAAGAGACTTGGGAGGCCTGCTGAAGGATTCCCTATATGTTAACTTGCAGGTTGATTTGGTAGTGAGGAAGACGAATGCAATGCTAGCATTCAACTCCATAAGACTAAAAAATAAAAGCAAAGGTGTCATGCTGAGGTTTTATAAGACATTAGTCAGATTATATTTGGAAAGGCAAGCCAATGATTGCGTGCAAATACAAACAGAGCAAAGACTTAAATTGTTCCACAGAGGCAAAATTCAAAAGGGCAAAGAATGCAACTCTGAAGGTGCTGTATTTAAATGTGCGTAGCATTAGGAATAGGGTAGACAAACTCGTGGCACTGTTAGTGCTTGGTTGGTATGACTTTGTGGGCATCACTGAGTCATGGCTAAAAGAAGGCCATCGTTGGGAGCTTAACATCAAAGGTCCTACTTCGTATCGAAAGGACAGGGAGGAAGGCATAGGTGGTGGTGTGGCTCTGTTGGGAAGAGATGGAATTACATCTTCAGAAAGAGGTGACACAGGGTCAGAGAATGATGAATCATTGTGGATGGAGTTAAGAAATCGAAAGGGTAAAAAAAAACATTATGGGAATCATATATAGGTCTCCAAATAGTAGCCAAGATGTGGGGTTGAGATTGCAAAGAGAGCTGAAAAAAGCATATAATAAGGGTGATGACACAATTGTAATGGGGGACTTCAATATGCAAGGGGATTGGGAAAACCAGGTTGGTGTTGGATTGCAAGAGAGGGAATTTGTCGAAAGCCTATGAGATGGCTTTTTAGCACAGCTTGTGCTTGCACCTACTTGGGGAAAGGCTATCTTAGATTGGGTGTTGTGTAATAATCCAGATCTTATTAGGGAGCTTAACATAAGGAACCCTTAGGAAGCAGTGATCATAATATGATTGAATTCATACTGCAATTTGAGAGGGAGAAACACAAGTCACATGCATCAACATTCCAATAGAATAAAGGAAATTACAGAGGCATAAGAGAGGAGCTTGCCCGGGTGGATTGGAGGAGGATACTGGTGGGGATGACGGCAGACCAGAGATGGCTGACGTTTCTGATAATATTTCACAAGGTACGGGATAGATATGTCCCACAGAGAAAGAAGTTATCAAATGGCAGGGGTAGGCAACCGTGGCTGACAAAGGAATTTAAGGACTGCATAAAAGCCAAGGAAAGGGCATATAAGGTAGCAAAAGTGAGTGGGAACTTGGCTGATTGAGAAGTTTTTAAAATCCAACAAAATGCAACTAAGAAAGTTATAAGAAAGGAAAAGATTAAATATGAGGGCAGATTAGCCAATAATATAAAGCAGGATCAGTTGTATAAAGAGTAAAAGGGAGGTGAGAGTTGATATTGGACCACTGGAAAATTATGCTGCTGAGGTAGTAATGGCGGACAAAGAAATGGCAGATGATCTTAATAAGTACTTTGCATCTGCCTTCACTGTAGAAGACACTACCAGCATGCCAGAGGTCCATGAGTGTCAGGGAGTAGGAGTGAATGTTATTGCTATTACAAAGGAAAAAGTGCTCGGCAAACTCAAGGTCTTAAGGTAGATAAGTCACCTGGGCCAGATAGACTACATTCCAGAGTCCTGAGAGAGGTTGCTGAAGAGATAATGGATGCATTGGTCACAGTCTTTCAAGATTCACTTGATTCTGGCATGGCCCTGGAGGACTGGAGGACTGGAGGATTGCAAACATCACTTTTTAACAAAGGAGGATTGCAAAAGAAAGGAAATTATAGGTCAGTTAGCCTAACCTCAGTGGTTGGGTAACTTTTAGAGTGTATTATTAAGGATTTGGTTTTGAGGTGCTTGGAGACTAATGGTAAAATAAGTAAAAGTCAGCATGGTTTCTGTGAAGGGAAATCTTGCCTGACAAATCTGTTAGAGTTCTTTGAGGAAGTAACCAGCAGGGTGGACAAAGCAGAGGCAGTGGATGTCATTTACTTTGATTTTCAGAAGGCTTTTGAAAAGGTGCCACACAGGAGGCTGCTTAACAAGATAAATTCCTATGGCATTACAGGAGAGATACTGGCATGGATAGAGGAATGGCTCACAGGCAGGAGGAAACAAGTGGGAATAAAATGAGCCTTTTCTGGTTGGCTGTCAGTGACTAGTAGTGTCCCTCAGGGGTCAGTATTGGGACTGCTATTTTTCACATTGTTTGTCAATGATTTAGATAATGGAATTGATGGCTTTGTGATAAAGTTTGCAGATAATATTAAGATAGGTGGAGGGGTAGGTAGTGCTGAGAAAGCAATGTGATTGTTGCAGGACTAAAGACAAATTGGAAGATTGGGCAAAAAAAGTGGCAGATGGAATACAGTGTTGGGAAATGTACGATAATGCATTTTGGTATAGAAACATAGAAACATGGAACATAGGTGCAGGAGTAGGCCATTCGGCCCTTCGAGCCTGTACCGCCATTTATTATGATCATGGCTGATCATCCAACTCAGAACCCCGCCCCAGCCTTCCCTCCATACCCCCTGATCCCCGTAGCCACAAGGGCCATATCTAACTCCCTCTTAAATATAGCCAATGTACTGGCCTCAACTGCTTCGTGGCAGAGAATTCCACAGATTCACCACTATCTGAGTGAAGAAGTTTTTCCTAATCTCGGTCCTAAAAGGCTTCCCCTTTATCCTCAAACTGTGACCCCTTGTTCTGGACTTCCCCAACATCGGGAACAATCTTCCTGCATCTAGCCTGTCCAATCCCTTTAGGATTTTATACGTTTCAATCAGATCCCCCCTCTATCTTCTAAATTCCAACGAGTACAAGCCCAGTTCATCCAGTCTTTCTTCATATGAAAGTCCTGCCATCCCAGGAATCAATCTGGTGAACCTTCTTTGTACTCCCTCTATGGCAAGGATGTCTTTCCTCAGATTAGGGGACCAAAACTGCACACAATACTCCAGGTGTGGTCTCACCAAGGCCTTGTACAACTGCAATAGTACCTCCCTGCTCCTGTACTCAAATCCTCTCGCTATAAATGCCAGCATACCATTCGCCTTTTTCACCGCCTGCTATACCTGCATGCCCACTTTCAATGACTGGTGTATAACGACACCCAGGTCTCGTTGCACCTCCCCTTTTCCTAATCGGCCACCATTCAGATAATAATCAGTTTTCCTACTTTTGCTACCAAAGTGGATAACTTCACATTTATCTACATTAAGTTGCATCTGCCATGAATTTGCCCACTCACCCAACCTATCCAAGTCACTCTGCATCCTCTTAGCATCCTCCTCACAGCTAACACTGCCACCCAGCTTCGTGTCATCCACAAACTTGGAGATGCTGCATTGAATTCCCTCATCCAAGTCATTAATATATATTGTAAACAACTGGGGTCCCAGCACTGAGCCTTGCGGTACCCCACTAGTCACCGCCTGCCATTCTGAAAAGGTCCCGTTTATTCCCGCTCTTTGCTTCCTGTCTGCTAACCAATTCTCCATCCATATCAATGCCTTACCCCCAATACCATGTGCTTTAAGTTTGCACACTAATCTCCTGTGTGGGACCTTGTCAAAAGCCTTTTGAAAATCCAAATATACCACATCCACTGGTTCTCCCCTATCCACTCTACTAGTTACATCCTCAAAAAATTCAATGAGATTCATCAGACATGATTTTCCCTTCACAAATCCATGTTGACTTTGTCCGATGATTTCACCGCTTTCCAAATATGCTGTTATCACATCTTTGATAACTGACTCCAGCAGTTTCCCCACCACCGACGTTAGGCTAACCGGTCTATAATTCCCCGGTTTCTCTCTCCCTCCTTTTTTAAAAAGTGGGGTTACATTAGCCACCCTCCAATCCTCAGGAACTAGTCCAGAATCTAACGAGTTTTGAAAAATTATCACTAATGCATCCACTATTTCTTGGGCTACTTCCTTAAGCACTCTAGGAAGCAGACCATCTGGCCCTGGGGATTTATCTGCCTTCAATCCCTTCAATTTACCTAACACCACTTCCCTACTAACAAGTATTTCGCTCAGTTCCTCCATCTCACTGGACCCTCTGTCCCCTACTATTTCTGGAAGATTATTTATGTCCTCCTTAGTGAAGACAGAACCAAAGTAATTATTCAATTGGTCTGCCATGTCCTTGCTCCCCATAATCAATTCACCTGTTTCTGCCTGTAGGGGACCTACATTTGTCTTTACCAGTCTTTTCCTTTTTACATACCTATAAAAGCTTTTACAGTCAGTTTTTATGTTCCCTGCCAGTTTTCTCTCATAATCTTTTTTCCCCTTCCTAATTAAGCCCTTTGTCCTCCTCTGCTGAACTCTGAATTTCTCCCAGTCCTCAGGTGAGCCACTTTCTCTGGCTAATTTGTATGCTGCTTCTTTGGAATTGATACTATCCCTAATTTCTCCTGTCAGCCACGGGTGCACTACCTTCCTTGATTTATTCTTTTGCCAAACTGGGATGAACAATTGTTGTAGTTCATCCATGCAACCTTTAAATGCTTGCCATTGCATATCCACCATCAATCCTTTAAGTGTCATTTGCCAGTCTATCTTAGCTAATTCACGTCTCATACCTTCAAAGTTACCCCTCTTTAAGGTCAGAACCTTTGTTTCTGAATTAACTATGTCACTCTCCATCTTAATGAAGAATTCCACCATATTATGGTCACTCTTACCCAAAGGGCCTCTCACGACAAGGTTGCTAATTAATCCTTCCTCATTGCTCAAAACCCATTCCAGAATAGCCTGCTCTCTGGTTGGTTCCTCGACATGTTGGTTCAAAAAACCATCCCACATACATTCCAAGAAATCCTCTTCCTCAGCACCTTTACCAATTTGGTTCACCCAATCTACATGTAGATTGAAGTCACCCATTATAACTGCTGTTCCTTTATTGCACACATTTCTAATTTCCTGTTTAATACCATCTTCGACCTCACTACTACTGTTAGGTGGCCTGTACACAACTCCCACCAGCGTCTTCTGCCCCTTAGTGTTACGCAGCTCTACCCATATCGATTCCACATCTTCCCGGCTTATGTCCTTCCTTTCTATTGCGTTAGTCTCTTCCTTAACCAGCAACGCCACCCCACCTCCCCTCCCTTCATGTCTATCCCTCCTGAATATTGAATATCCCTGAACGCTGAGCTCCCATCCTTGGTCACCCTGGAGCCATGTCTCTGTGATCCCAACTATATCATAATCATTAATAACAATCTGCACTTTCAATTCATCCACCCTATTACGAATGCTCCTTGCATTGACACACAAAGCCTTCAGGCACTCTTTTTCAACTCTCTTAGCCCTTATACAATTATGTATAAGGAACAATAGTGCAGACTATTATCTAAATCGGAGAAGGTTCAAACATCGGGGGTGCAGAGAGACTTAGGAGCCTTCATGCAAGACTCCCAGAAGGTTAATTTACAGGTTGAGTCTGTGGTAAAGGAGGCAAATGCAATGTTGGCATTTATTTCAAAGGGAATAGAATATAAAAGCAAGGAAATAATGCTGAGCCTTTATAAAGCACTAGCCAGGCCACACTTAAAGAGTATTGTCAACAGTTTTGGGCCCCATATCTCAGCAAGGATGTGTTGTCATTGGACAGTCCAAAGGAGGTTCATGAGGATGATGCTAGGAATGAAGGGGTTAACATATGTGATGCATTTGGTAGGTTTGGGCCTGTACTCACTGAAATTCAGAAGAATGCGAGGAGGGGGTGGTATCTCATTGAAACCTACCCAACGTTGAAAGGACTAGATAGGATGGATGTGGAGAGGATGGACAGAGTAGTTACCATAGCAGGCCATGGTGCATCTGGATAGAACACTGTACTTTCTGTGGTGCATTGATAGAAATTGGTGACCATCAAGGGGACATGCCAAATTTCTTCAACCTCCTGAGAAGGTGGAGGTGCTGGTGAGATTTCATGGCTATGGTAACTATGTGTTTGGACCTGGACAAGCTGAGGTTCACTTCTAGGAATGTAAAATTCTTAAATCTCTTGAACTCAGCACTATTGATGTACAGGATTATGTGCAGCACACTTTTCCTGAAGGCAATGGCCAGCTCTTTTATTTTGCTGTCTTGAGGCCATATTACTTGGCTATCTCCTTTCTGCACTCTGACTCATCATTATTTGAGATGCACTCCACTACAGTAGTCTTATCTGTAACTTGCAGATGAGTTAGAACAGAATCTGGGCAAGAGAACGGGGTTGAGAAGGAAAAATAAATCAGCCAAGATTGAATGGTGGAGCACTCAATGTGAATAGCCTTACTTTGCTCACAGGTTTTAATTGAAGCTGAATATTTCCAGCATTTTCTGTGTTTCATGCATCTCAGTTTGTTTTTGATTTTTCACTTACTTTAGGATGAAAGGTGACCCTCAGTTCAATTACAATTCATTACAGAACATAAGCTCTGAAGATGAGCTGTAGAAATAATTCATATCTTTCTAGGACATTAATTTTCTTAAGGAGTAAAAACTCACAGTGGTGACTAACTAAAGAAGCTAAGGCTAGCCTGAAGTTAAAAGGTTGCCAAAAAGAGTGTCTACCTTGAAATATGGGAAGGTATTATAAATGAGCAAAATATAATGGTGACAATAAAGAAGAAGAAAACAGAATGTGAATTAAACAGAAAGGAATATAAAGCGATTTCAAGAGTTTGACTCATAGATTTAAAAAAAGAAGCAATCTCCTCAAATCATAAACCAGAAATAACTTGTATAAAAATAAATTCAAAGACTATGGACACACAAGATTTGAAATATTCATTCTACAACTATGATTCGAATTGTATTTGAATATCTCTGTCAATTATAATCAATGATTTTCAACATCGATCTCACTTTCTGTTCCAATAGGATACAAAAATAGCTCTGTAAATGCTAACTAACTATGGTCACATTCAAATGGGAGGCATATGCTAATCATGCATTTTGTAAACTACAATGCATAAAAAGAGTAAATTGAGGGTTAAGAATTTAATATGCTGGGCTTTTATTTTGACAGGAAGACATCTTGTATAAGCCTTGGAGCTGAAAAAGCAGACTGCCTGCAACAGTGTCAGTGACATAGCAAAATGCACACATTGCCTTGAATTGGATCCAACCAGATGCCACATCAAATACAAAACTCTTTTTTTGTAATTAGTATAGCAGGTTTTATGAATGTAATGTTCCCATTAAAGTGAATGTCTTCATTCTGCAGTGGAATATGTTCTGACTACTCAGTCTACTCAGGTGATAATTGAACTCTGCAGATAAACTTGTGAGAATAAAAAAATCTTTCCTGTGCTGTACAGACCTGGTTAAAATGCAGACTGAAATGCCTGGCTTCACAGCTCCTCACTCTTTCCAAGGTCAGTTACAATGCTTTATAGTACAAAAGGATTCCTCACTGTGCAGGTTAAGTTTCAAAATTACAAGGTAGCTGCGCTTATTTTGGTCTTTTACATTCAATCAAAAGAACACAGCAGCAGGTTGGTTGTCCATCACATCTGACGATGATAGCAAAACCTATGCAGGAGAGACTTTAAAGTAGAAAAGTCGTCGCACTGGGACAGTTCCACTTCCTCGACCTCAGAAGTCGGGGTTCAGTGGTACGAGTAGTTGTCACAAACTGGGGTCTTCCTTGGTTGCAGTGGATCACCATGACTTCTTCTGTGCCTTGTCATGCCCCTTTGCTTTCTATGCAACATTGAAAAACCGTCTTCTTGGTCGTTGGGTTTCACTGTTGATCTCATCTGCCAGTCCGCTGAAGCTGACTTCACATCTAGGACACGCATGTCCTTTTTTCACCGGGTTATGAGGCCTGCCGGCTACCCTCACCTGGTTTAGCCTGCCTGATGGTGTACCGGGATGTGGCCAGTGTTACATGCAAACAGCTACTTGGAGCCACAGGTGAGAGCTGAATGTCTGGTACGCACAGGTGAGTGAGCTGTCCCAGAATGGACACGACAAGCCCCTTCACCTGAGGAGCTACCCTTCCCTGAACACCCCAAACATGGTAACGTACACTGATGAATTCCTCGATCAATAACAAAGACATAGTTTTATAGTATTGTAGTAGCACTGATAGTGTTCTGATTTGCTTTGTATTTCATTTAAATACATAATTTGCTACACAGTTATATATATCAGATAGTTGCAACAACATATAGCTAAAGCCTAATCCTTTAACTGAACTTTCCTGATTCAGATTGTTATGTATTTGAGCCAGTCTTGCAACAGTTTTGGCAGATACTCACTAAATACACGTTCCTAGGACGTCTTATTCTAGTTTTACCATATCCCCTCTTGAACCAATTAACATCCTACAGGAGGCCAGTGGCAGGTCACAGAATGAGGGGAACCAGCAAGCTTGGATTAGAAGGCCCTCCCCCCACCATGTCCGGTTGTCATCAGGACAGACTTGACACTGCTGGAAGAAGACATTGTGTATTACAAGAGCCTGCTGTTGGCACCTGCTTCAACAGGTGGCACACTGGTACGCTCAGTCTGCATATCATGAGGGCATGGTAGGGATGTGTGGCAGTGATGAAGGGAAGAGATCCTTTAGAAATCCTCTGACTGCCCTTTACTGGGAAAGGAGCAATGATGCTCATTTGTTAATGTAATGCTAGTGGATCTTTCATGCCATTTCTATCAAAAGCCTTAGTCTGGCTGTTAGGTTATAATGCTTAGCTGTGAGCCTGGGGTGTGCTTTTATTGCTTTTCCAAGAAAGGCAAATCAGGTCACTATAGTTACTTAGAAACTGGTGAGTAAACCAAATTTGGTTTGGATTCAAATGCCTGCTCTGTTCCAGCTGGTTATCAATGGCCAGATTTCCTCATCATCTTTCTTGAAAGAATACTTTATATCTGCAGCTATACATGATGGACATAACAGAAATTGAAAGCATAATCAAGACAAGCTTAAACATGTCTATACAACATTACTTCTATTATATGGTGGCTTAAACTTCAGAGGCACAAGAAATAGATGCATATTTCAGCCTCAAGTTCCCTTGAACCTGATCTGTCATCTACCCTCTACCCTCATGGCTGATCCTGCGCTTTGGCCAACCTCCACCCCCCACCCCCATATATCTTGATCTTAGCTAGATACATACTCAAAATCAGAGACCCAAGGAAAAGGATTTCAAAGACTGGCAACCCTCTCCATACAGAAATTCTCAATGGCTGATCTCTAGTCCTGAAGCTGTGCCACCTGGCTCCAGTCAGGGGGAAACAGCTTGTTGATATCTACCTGGTCAATGCAACCCAGAGTCTTGTGATTCCCTCCAAACTCTACTGTTGGCCTTGGCTAATTTTGCTCATTCCCTTCATGGGACAGCCCTCTGTCCGGTGAATCACTGTAGTTAACTTACTCTGCACAAATCCTTGGCGCAAGTAAACTAGGTATAGAAGCCAAAACTGCATTAAGTACTTCAAAGGTGGAATCACTAAACCTCTGAACCACCTCATAGCAAAACTTCCTTACTTTTGTACTGCAAACCTTTGTGATACACACCAACAGAATACTTCTGTTCCTCAACATACATAGAATGTTTACCATCTGAACATAATGAAGCAACTCACCAAGATCCCAATGCATTCATTTACCATTTTTCATCTTTAAAAATGTATTTTGATTTTCTCCTTTAATCCAACACTGCACATTTTCTCACATCTTAGCCCTCCTCCACTTCTTTAACCTATGTACCTTTCAGCCAGTATAAAAAATTCACATTCCAACTTAATTCTATACCATTTGAAAAATGTACATAACTTATACTGAGTCCTTTCATTGAAGTCGTTGATATAAATTGTGAAAGCCCAACACCAATATTGAAGCGTGTTCAACACTACTAATTATAACCCACTACCCCGAAAATGATTCTCCAGCCCTTGACCTTTCCCACCCACCAGGCTTCACCTATTACCTTTCAGCTCACCTCCTTCCCTTCCCCACATCTTTTTATTCTGGTATCTCCCCCCTTCCTTCTCAGTATTTAAGAAGGGTCTCACCCCAAAACATTGACTGTTTATTCTTTTCCATAGCTTTTGCCTGACCTGCTGAGTTCCTCCAGCATGACGTGCGTGTTGCTTTGGATTTCCAGCAGCTGCAGACTTTCTTATGTTTTTGAAAAAGGTCCATTTATTCACACTCTCTGCTTTCAATTAATACTCTATCCATCCCAATAATCCAACTGTTCACATCTTTTCTCATGGAATCTTATTATGGTCTTTTGAAAATCACATTACATCAGCTGAACCTATCCCTCCATAACTTATCCTTATGGAGAGATGGCTGGTAAACAAGTTAAATATTTTGTGCAATACAGAGCCAAGTGATGTTTACGCAACTACCTGTTTTGTGATTTCTTGTCCAGGAATACTTATTGCTGACACCTACATCCCTAACAGAAAACTTAGCTCTCCACTTTCCTGTGCCAATACCTCCCACACTAATGACCTGCTGAACCTAATCAGATCCAAACCCCAACCACGTCCAGCAGAATGCCAGAGCTTGAGGATGCTCAGAATACTACTCAGCAGTGAAACATAGGAAACATAGAAACATAGAAAACCTACAGCACAATACAGGCCCTTCGGCCACAAAGTTGTGCTGAACATGTCCTTACCTTAGAAATTACTAGGCTTAACCATAGCCCTCCCTCTATTTTTCTAAGCTCCATGTACCTATCCAAAAGTCTCTTCAAAGACCCTATCATATCCGCCTCCACCACCGTTGCCGGCAGCCCAGTCCACACACTCACTACTCTCTGAGTAAAAAACTTACCCCTGACATCTCTGTACCTACTCCCCAGCACCTTAAACCTGTGTCCTCTTGTGGCAACCATTTCAGCCCTGGGGGAAAAAGCCTCTGACTATCCACACAATCAATGCCTCTCATCATCTTATATGCCTCTCTATCAGGTCACCTCTCGTCCTCCTCCGTTCCGAGGAGAAAAGGCTGAGTTCACTCAACCTGTTTTCATAAGGCATGTAAATCTCCTCTGCACCCCTTCTATGGCTTCCACACCTTTCCTATAGTGAGGCGACCAGAACTGAGCACAGTACTCCAAGTGGGTTCTGACCAGGGTACTGTGTAACTGCAACATTACCTCTCAGCTCCTAAACTCAATTCCATGATTAGTAAAGGCCAAAACACCGTATGCCTTCTTAACCAGAGTCAAGCTGTGCAGCTGCTTTGAGCGTCCTATGGACTTGGACCCCAAGATTCCTCTGATCCTCCACACTGCCAAGAGTCTTATCATTAATACTATATTCTGCCATCATATTTGACCAACCCAAATGAACCACTTCACACTTATCTGGGTTGAACGCCATCTGCCACTTTTCAGCCCAGTTTTACATCCTTTGGAACCTTTGGCATTAATGACAATACTAGGATTCTGTCAGGTAGTTGAACTGCAAAAATTAACCAGTGATGGTAATTTCCATATTTCCCCCAACACACATGCAAATTGCAAAGTCAGGAAATTGCTGCCAGCTTTTTCACATTGGGAGGTGAATGCCATTCTGTACTGTACTTCTCAAGAACTAGAGTATTGGTACAGGAACTTGGGTAAAGTGCTCTGTACTTGTGTCTCATTCTCACAAAAGGAACCTGCAGTAGGTTCCTTTCTAGACTGTTCCTTTCCCTGTAATTTTGATGAATGACAACGGCTACAAGGGCTTCAGGTAAAGTGGTACTTTATCTATTAAGATTTGGATTTAATTTTTTTTAATTTTTTAACTCAGTGATGGATCATTCATTTAACATTGAACATACATCAGTAGAGCACAGTATGGGCCCTTTGGCCCACAATGTTGAACCTATCTAAGAACCTCTTAAATGTCCATGGTACAAGGTATTAAGGAATTCAATGTTTGGTTCTTCCTTCCATGTCTGCCTTTTAACTCATTTAATTTCTTCTGGTTTTGGACGTACAGGAAGTTTCAATGATTTGATAAGCTTACCTGTAAGATGATACTTCCCTCCCTTTTGTAGGGAGTAGGGTGAGGGGTGAGGGTTTGATTTGACTCTCCCTCCAGCAGATCACATTATGGTGGAAGAGCTCTTAAATTGTGCAAGGCCCAATATTAATATTTTTCCCATATATTTCCAGAAGTTCTTGAAAGCCTGCACAAGTCAAGTTCATCCTTTTCTTCGGTGCAGTTAGTTTTATTCCTGCCGCAAATTCTGCCCCATCAGTTGCATAGCTTTCAGAACCATGAGTTGTATAAAGGCCACCAGACTGTGAGGAGAAACATTCCATTTCAAAGATGAAGCAGCTTTGGTTCAGTTTTTGACAAGGTCGCTTACTTGACACCAAGCCATAAAGAACCTGAATATATTCACGTCCTGCTGAAGGGTTTCGCCGAAAACGTCGACTGGACTCTTTTCCATAGATACTGCCTAGCCTGCTGAGTTCCTCCAGCATCTGCAGATTTTCTCTTGTTTATGTTTCCATTCAGTTGCCTAGGGCTGCTTTCTCATTTGGTAGGCTCATGGGTTACCATTTATTTTTCTGTGCCTGGAATATGGTATCCAATTGGCAGGCACTGCAAGTTCATTTGGCCCCAAAATGAAATTCAATAAAATAATAATTTTACAAACACAGGAATGTATCCTGCCTTTTATGTAATGAGTACACTTTGTTCCTCTTCAATGCTTTCCAGTGGAGTATTTTTAACACCAAAAAGTAACTGTCAAAGTCACAGAAAGACACATATACACACAAAGCCTCTAAAAACTGACAGCAATTTGCAGATACAATCCATTTAACTTTGACTATGCATTGTGAATTGTTTCTGTAAGATGCAGCACTATCTTCTTTATTATGTTTGTTCTTAATAAAGACATACTTGGCATGGGTTTATGTTAGAACATTTTATTACTGAGATGCTGCTCCATACTGAGTGAGTGTCATCCACTCTCTATGGTATGGTGACTGGTGGTGTTCCTCAAGGGTCCGTATTAGGTCTGCTACTTTTCACATTGTCGATGATTTAGATAGTGGAATTGATGGCTTTCTGACAAAGTTTGCAGATAATACAAAGATAGACTGAGGGGTAGGTAGTACTGAGGAAGTAATGCAATTGCTGCGGGACTCAGAAGGGGCAAAAAAGCAGCAGATGGAATACAGTGTTGCGAAATGTATGGTAATGCATTTTGGTAAAACGAACAATAGTGTGGACTATTTTCTAAATGGGGAGAAGGTTCAAACAGCAGAGGTGCAGCTGGACTTGGAAGTCCTCGTGAAAGACTCCCAAGTGAATTTACAAGTTGAGTCTATGGTAAAGAAGGCAAATGCAATGTTGGCATTTATTTCATTTATTTGTTGTAATAATATTTGTGTCTTTCTGAGAACTCTGATCAACATGCTCATTTTTTACATCTGCTGGCCCTTTTGGTGTAGTGACAGGTGATATGTCACAGATATGGCTTGAAGCTTGTGGTTGTAGATTCACACAGTTCCTTCTCAGTGGTGCCCCTCGCTCCATCTGGATCTGTTAGGTGTGCAAAGCTACATCCTCTTGCATATATCCTTGCATGGACCATGTGGCAGAATCATGATCTCAGATTTTCACTTGGTCTCCAGACTTCAGGACTGGTAGGCTTTTTGCAGTCTTGTTGTGACACTGCTTCTGCTCCCAATCTGACCTTGTGTGCTCCTTTAGCTGTCAACAGGTTTTCGCGCACTGGAAGGTTAACGCATATACATCGATCCATCAACATTTGGGCCATTGAAAGGCCATTCTGCATTGGCACCTTCATTAGTTTTCATTAGACTTTTGTGGAAATCCCCTTGTCCATCATGCTCTCTTCATGAGGCCCTTCACTACCTCGAGCGAACTCCCTGCTAGAACACTAGGTTTTGGGTGATGTGGGCTTGAAGTTATATGTCAAAACCCCCCAAACATTACCATAGGATTCACGCTCGCAGTTCCAAAACTGTGGACCTCACATCTGATATTAGCAACTCACACAAAATGCCGGAGGAAATCAGCAGGCCAGGCGGCATCCAGGAGAAGAGTACAGTCAACAACCAAAACATTTTGTGTGTGTTGCGTGTTGCTTGGATTTCCAGCAGCTGCAGATTTTCTCTTATTTGTGATTGTCTGATACTATTTCGCATGGAATTTCATGCCTCGCAAACACAGTTTTCAGGAAGATGGTGACTAGTTTGCTGGATGCTGATTGCAGTGTTGTAACCTCTGGGTAATTGTAAGAGTAGTCTGTTACAACAGTATGACTCTTCCCATTACAATCAGACAAGTCCACTCCAACTTTGAGATTTGGCTTGACTGGTCCAGGGTGTGGTGTAAGCAGTTTTGCTTGCTGCTTTGGTCTGTTGGTAAGGCACATTTCACGTGAAGCTGATGTCTTGCTTCATTGTTGGCTAGCATATCACTTCACAAGCTCTATGCCCCTCATATCTTTTCTGGAGCATTTCCTTGCGTAGCGACACTGGAATCACAAATCTGTTCCCTTTGAAGACCATACCTTTCACTACTGACAGTTCAGCTTTGCATGCCCAATAATCCCGAATACACATTAGACAGTCATTCTTAGCAGCTTGCCATCCTTTTCATATTGTATCTTTGAGTACTTTTATTGTTTCATCTGTTCCTGCTGCTTTCCTAATCTGCTCTGTTCTCTTGGCCAATACTGGAAGGAAGGTGACAATCATGTCAACGTAGCACTGTATATCTGCATTCACCTCCTGGTCACTCTTTTCCTTCTTGTGAACTGCTCGAGACAGTGCACCTGCAGCAATCATATATTTTCCCGGAGTGTAGGTCATCTTCACATCATATTTCTGCAGCCTTATCAACATGCACAGTATCCTCATGGGACAGTCATACAGGGGTTTCAATGTAACTGAGACCAGTGGTTTATGGTCTGTCTCCACTGCAAAAGCTTGATGAAACCTTTCACATGCATATGTGCTGGTGAGAAATTCTTTTGCTATCTGTGCATAGTTGGCCTCTGCACTCATTAAAGCCTTTAATACATAGGCCATGTATCATCACGCCACTACGGTAGTACTGCTCCAAGGCCATACCGAGACACGTCGGCCAAGACCCTAGTACACCATTCCGGATCATAAAACTTCAGCATGGGCTCTTCAGTTATGACTCTTTTCTGGAAACACTCTTTTTGCTCAAGAGACCAAATCCACTCATTTCTCTACTCAAGGAGTGTCCTAAGTAGTGCTGACACAATTGACAGTCGAGGGGTGAACTTAGTCAGGTAAGTCACCATCTCCGAGGAATGTCTCCTCTTTGTTTTGAGGCCTCTCAGTGTTTTCAATGGCTGACACTTCACCCTCTTCAGATATAACATCTCCTTTGAAGATTAGTGTCACAGCCCCTAACTCATATTTCTCCTTACTTAATTTCAAATTGCCATTTCGTGTCACATCCAGCAATTGTCTCAGTAGGGTATCATGTTCATCATTGGTGGACCCCCAGACAATGATGTCATCCATTATGGTCTCAAAACCAGCTATGCCCTCAAAGATCACGTGGATGGTTTTATTGGAGACCTCATGTGCAGACAGAATCCCATATGGCAGCCAAAGAAAGCGATATCTTCCCTGTGGTGTGTTAAAAATATATAGTCTCAAACTTACCTCATCAAGCTTCATGTGCCAAAACCCAGATATCGCATCCAACATGCTAAACCACTTGGCAACTGCAAACCAGGACATGATCTACCCCCAAGTTGGCAATTTAAAATGCCTTCTCTTGATGACTTTATTGAGCTCTCTTGGGTCTATAAATATCCGCAATGCTCCATTTTTCTTTTGCACAATAACTAGTAAGCTCACCCAATCTGTTGGTTCTTTAATTTTCTGTATGACATTCATCCATTTCATGCATGCTTGTTCTTGTTTAAGTTTGTCTCTTAAGTGGATGGATGGACAACAGGAGCTACTGTCTTATCTGCATGGATTTTGTGTACACCAGGTAAGCATCCGAGCCCCTCAAAGACACCTGCGTACTCTTCCATGAGTGCTGGATGATCACCTTTGGTCTGTGAAGGCACTGCAAAAACTTTTTTCACCAGGCTGAGCTTTTCACATGCATTGGCATATTGGCTGTACTCTCTTTTCTACAATCTCTAGGCTGTGCCTTTAGGTATGGCTCCTTGTGCTTGAAGGTCACTATACAGGCCCCTTTTACTGGAACATTCTCACCAGTATAGTTTGAAACTTTTAACTTCACTGGGTAAATCTTGCTGTTTTCTGTGAGAGTCTCGTAATCATGGATAACAGATTTGGGAAACACCTCGTGCACTGCTCCCGTTTTCACAATACGCACTGTTGTGCCTGCTCTGAAGGCTCCTTAGCTTGTGGTCATATGGTCTTTGCAGCCCTACTCATATTCACAGCCATTTCCAGTGTCAAATCTTTTTCACTCAGCAGTCTTTCTCTGACCCTTTTATTTGGAATTCTGCAAACTACTCTGTCTCCAACTAGTGAGTTTCACAAATCTCCAAATTAGCTTGGCCAAGTATTGGTCAAAGCTAACATCTTGTTTTTGGTCAGAGGGAAAAAACTTCTCTCAGACTTGATGTTTTTCTTGTGAACAAAATTTTGTCATCAGAGTGTCAAACGTAAAATCTGTCTAATCAATTTGAAAGCTGTTATAAACTTCGAAAGCATCTTCACCAATTACATTCAGAAAAATAGATGCTTTCAATTTTTCATTGGTCCCTCCCACTCCACTAGCAGCTAAATATAAATAAATCGCTGATTGAATTGCCGTTAAGCCATATAAGTGCAAGAGGAAGTGCTTATCCAAGACGGGAACTCTCAACCCGAATCTCTCTTGGTGAATTCAGTCACTGCACAACGTGCTCTCTCGCCTCACTGGCCAGCTTCTCTCCGTCACTTGCTGCTAACGCCTTTCGTACTCATGCAGTCTCTTTCTCAGTCACGCAGGGTATTCATTTACTCCCCGTGTTCAGACCTCATGCCAACTTTTGACACCAATTTATGTTTGTTCTTCATAAAGACAAACCTGGCATGGGTTTACATGAGAACATTTTAGTACGAACTGATGTTCCACTGTGTTAGCCGCTCACCATTGTAGCTTCCAGTTCCAGGTGAACCGCTCACATTGCCCACTGGGAACCAAAGTTCTTTATTATGCACAGATAATAACACACTCTTCACATCACTGAAATTTAACTAACTGCAGTGTGCCCATACTAAGCACAGCAAACAGATAGAATGCTGCTGAAAAACATTTATAATAATAATGCATGTTCCTACATTATGCCTAATGTAATGAAAAGAACCACAGGGACCTTGCCAGAAGTGATTAACAAACCTTGTCAGAGAACCACAAGAATCAGTGCTGGAATACTTACTGTTTGTTACAAAGCAGATAGTATGATTGGAATGTTTGTAAGTGACATGACAATTGGTGGAGCAGTTGATAGTGAGGTCACAGGATAACATTCATGAGTCAGTAAGATGCAGAGCAACATCAGAAAGAATTTAATACTGATAGACATAAGATGATGCACTTCAGGAAGAGGAGGACAAGCACAGTGAATCACTGGACTCCCAGGAGAACTGAGAAACAGTGATCTTGGAGTAAAGTCCCAGAATCCCTGAATATGTTTCACTTTAAGAGAATGAAAACTTACATTACGAAAGTTAGGGCGCTGGGAAGAATTTAAGAGCCGGGGGACTGAGGTGAATATGTCTCAGGATCTCTGAAGATGGCAGCAAAGCTAAATAAGAACATCAGAATCAGAATCAGGTTTATTATCACCAGCATGTGACATGAAATTTGTTAACTTAGCAGCAGCAGTTCAATGCAATACATAATATAGAAGAAGAAAAAAATAATAAAAAATAAATAGATAAGTAAATCTTATTTAGTACACTTTATACAGTATACTTATATTGAATAGATTAAAAATCGTGCAAAAAACAGAAATACTATATATTAAAAAAGAGTGAGGTAGTGTCCAAGGGTTCAATGTCCATTTAGGAATCGGATGGCAGAGGGGAAGAAGCTGTTCCTGAATTGCTGAGTGTGTGCTTTCAGGCTTCTGTACCTCCTTCCTGATGGTAACAGTGAGAAAAGGGCATGCCCTGGGTGCTGGAGGTCCTTAATAATGGACGCTGCCTTTCTGAGACACTGCTCCCTGAAGATGTCCTGGGTACTTTGCAGGCTAGTACCCAAGATGGAGCCGACTAAATTTACAACATCCTTCAGCTTCTTTTGGTCTTGTGCAGTAGCCACCGCCCCACCCCCGCCCAATGATGCAGCCTGTCAGAATGCTCTCCACGGTACAACTATAGAAGTTTTTGAGTGTATTTGTTGACATGCCTAATCTCTTCAAACTCCTAATAAAGTATAGCCACTGTCTTGCCTTCTTTATGACTACATCAATATGTTGGGACCAGGTTAGATCCTCAGAGATCTTGACACCCAAGAACTTGAAACTGCTCACTCTCTCCACTTCTGATCCCTCTATGAGGATTGGTACATGTTCCTTCGTCTTACCCTTCCGGAAGTCCACATTCAGCTCTTTCATCTTACTGACGTTGAGTGCCAGGTTGTTGCTGTGGCACCACTCCACTAGCTGGCATATCTCACTCCTGTACACATCTCATCACCACCTGAGATTCTACCAACAATGGTTGTATGTCAGCAAATTTATAGATGGTATTTGAGCTATGCCTAGCCACACAGTCATGTGTATATAGAGAGTAGAGCAGTGGGCTAAGCACACACCCCTGAGGTGCACCAGTGTTGATTGTCAGCGAGAAGGAGATGTTATCACCAATCTGCACAGATTGTGGTCTTCCGGTTAGGAAGTCGAGGATCCAGTTGCAGAGGGAGGTACAGATGCCCAGGTTCTGCAACTTCTCAATCAGGATTGTGGAATGATGGTATTAAATGCTGAGCTATAGTCGATGAACAGCATCCTGACATAGGTGTTTGTGTTGTCCAGGTGGTCTAAAGCTGCTTGAAGAGCCATTGAGATTGCATCTGCCATCGACCTATTGTGGCGATAGGCAAATTGCAATCTGTCCAGTTCCTTGCTGAAGCAGGAGTTCAGTCTAGTTATGAACAAGCTCTCAAAGCATTTCATCATTAAGGCAACTTATATTATTCTTCTTAGGCACTGGTATAATTGCTCCCTTTTTGAAGTATATGGGAACTTCTACCTGTAGCAGTGAGAGGTTGAAAATGTCCTTGAATACTCCTGCCAATTGGTTGGCACAGGTTTTCAGAGCCTTACCAAGTACTCCATCGGAACCTTCCGTCTTGCGAGAGTTCACTCTCTTTAAAGACAGTCTAACATCAGCCATAAGACATAAGACAGGGTCATCAGGTGTAGCAGGGATCTTCACAGCTGTAGTTGTATTCTCCCTTTCAAACGGGCTTAGAAGGCATTGAGTTCCTCTGGTAGTGAAGCATCGCTACCATTCATGCTATTGGGTTTTGCTTTGACGGAAGTAATGTAATGTCTTGCAAGCCCTGCCAGAGTTGTTGTGTATCTGACGTCACCTCCAACCCCATTCAAAATTGTCTCTTTGCCCTTGAAGTAGCCCTCGGCAGATTATACCTGGTTTTCTGGTACAGGCCTGGATCACCAGACTTGAATGCCTTCAGCTGACGATGTACCTCCTGATTCATCCATGGCTTTTGGTTTAGGAATGTACAGCCTTTTCTCCTTGGAGCAACAGAGGATGAGAGGTGACCTGATAGAGGTGTATAAGATGATGAGAGGCATTGACCATGTGGATAGTCACAGACTTTTTCCCAGGGCTGAAATGGTTGCCACAAGAGGACACAGGTTTAAGGTGCTGGGGAGTAGGTACAGAGGAGATGTCAGGGGTAAGTTTTTTACTCAGAGAGTGGTGAGTGCATGGAATGGGCGGCCAGCAACGGTGGTGGAGGCAGATACGACAGGGTCTTTTAAGGGACTTTTGGATAGGTACATGGAGCTTAGAAAAATAGCGGGCTATAGGTAAGCCTAGTAATTTCTACGGTAGGGATAAGTTCGGCACAACTTAGTGGGCCGAAGGGCCTGTATTGTGCTGTAGGGTTTCTAAGTTTCTATGTAAGTCTTTGTGGGTACACACTCATCCACATAGGTTTTAATGAAGTCAGTAACAACTGCAGCATACTCATCCAAGTTCGAAGATGAATCGCTGAATACAGTCCAGTCCACTGATTCAAAGCAGTCCTGTCGGCGCTCCTATGATTCCCTTGTTCATACCTTCCTGGTCCTCACTACTGGTGCTGCAGTCTTCAGTCTCTGCCTATACTCAGGTAGTAGAAGTACAGCCAGGTGACCAGACTTCCCGAAGTGAGGGCATGGAATAGCACAGTAGGTATTCTTGATGGTGGTATAGCAATGGTCCAGTGTGTTGTTTCCTCTGGTATTGCAAGTGGCCTGTAAATGGTAATTGCTTAGTGATTTTTTCAGACTGGACTGGTTAAAATCTCCCAAAACAATGGAGAAGGTGTTAGGATGCACTGTTTTGTGCATGTTGATCCTATTGCTCAGATCATCTAAAGCCCGATTGATGATCTGACTAAAGCCTAAGGTGGAACGTAAACTGCTACCAAAATGACCCCAGAGAACTCCCGCAGTAGGTAAAAAGGACGGCACTTAACTGCTAGATATTCCAGGTCTGGTGAGCAGAATTGGGACAGCACTGATATATTTGTGCACTAAGAAGAGTTGATCATGAGGCATACCCCTCCACCACTGCTTTTGAGAGACTCTATAGATCTATCCTGTCGGTGTATAGTAAACCCATCAATCTGAATCACTGCATCTGGTACAGAAGGGTTTAACCAGGATTCTGTGAAACAAAAGACACATGTGGTCCTAATGTCCCTCTGATTCAACACCCTAACTCTGAGATCATCGATTTTATTCACCAGAGACTGCACGTTTGCCAGCAAGATAGTCGGTATTGGGAGTTTAAGACCCTGTTTCCTTAAATGCATTTGTAACCCCGATCTATGGCCATGTTGCTTCCGTGGGCGCCTTTGTCCATAGTTAGAGTTGTTTCTGTCAGTTTTAAGCAGCGGTAGTCCATTTAAATGCATTAATACATCTTTGTTGACTGTACTGACCTTGGAAGCAGTTGTGCTTTTTAGTTGTATCAGGCTGAAATGAGAATATTTAATGGTATCCATTGAGAGTACTGCTGCTATTCGAGTCGCCCCTAGGCGCCCCAGAAGTGATAGTCAGTCATGAAGGCAGTACATGGGATATTCACTTTCCTTAGCCAGGTCATAGAATCTCATGGCAGGGAAGTTATGGCACAACTTTATAAAACATTGGTGATCCATCTACAAATGGAGTATTGTGTGCAGGTCTGGTCAATGCACTGTAGAAATGGCACAATTGCACTGGAGTAAAGGAGAAAAAAATTCTTAAGTATCTTGCCTAAGATAGAGCACTTCAATTGTGAGGGTAGACTGAATAGAGACAAAGTTTGTTTTCTTGGAATCAAAGAAATTGTGAGCTGATAAGTGTATCCAATACATGCGGAACACAGATAGAGTAGATAGCAGGAATTTTTTCCCATAGGGAGAGCTCTAGAACTATTGGGTATATTTATGGGTAAAGGTAAAGTTGGAGGAGATGTGAGGAAGACTTATTTTTCCATTGAAATATGGGACACTCTGCCCGAGAGGGTGACGGAGACATGTACTTCAAAGTTCAAAGTAAACTTATTACCAAAGTACATCCTGTATATGTCACCATGTACAACACTGAGATTCATTTTCTTGTGGGCATGCACAGTAAATCCAAGAAACACAATAGAATCAATGAACTACTGTAAATAATAGAATGGACAAACAACCAGTGCTCAAAAGAGAACAAATTTTGCAAATAAAAGATATTAAATAAATAAGGAATAAATATCGAAAACATGAGATGAAAAATCCCTAAAAGTAAGCCTGTAGGTTGTGGGAACAGTTTAGTGATGGGGTGAGTGAAGTTAACCTCTCTGGTTCAAGAGCCTGATGGTTGAGTGGTAATAAGGCCTTGATGCAATCAGTCAGTACACTCTCCACCACACATCTATAGAAGTTTGTTAAAGTTCTAGATGTCATGCTGAATCTTTGCAAACTCCTAAGGAAGTAGAGACGCTGCCGTGCTTTCTTCCTAATTGCACTTATGGGGTGGGCCTAGGACAGGTCCTCTGAAATGATAACACCAAGGAATTTAAAGTTGTTGACCCTCTCCACTTCTGATCCCCCTGATGAGGACTGGCTCATGGACCTCTGTTTTCCTGCTCCTGAAGTCAATAACCAGCTTAACACAAAATTTAAATCTAGATAGGCATTTGGTAAATCAAAGGGCCTGTTTGCACTATGCTTCTCTAAGTTACAGAATGCTGTGCCAAGTGCAGAGTTGCAGATTCAGATACATTTATCACATGTACATCGAAACATAGAGTGAGCATTAACATGCAACAAAACCGAAGGATACGCTGGGGGAAGTCTGCAAGTATCACCACGCATTCCAACTGCAAAATAGCATGTCCACAATGTTCAGCAGAACAACACAAACAACCCCAACAACAAGAAGAACAGTAACATTAGTAACAAAACGAGTCCCATTCCCCCTCCTATCCACACAGGCAGGCAGACACACACACACACACGCACACACACACAGACACACACAGTCCTCCAATGTCAGGACAGGCCGTCTCCAGTCTCCAGCCTCCAGCAAACTGGCAAATTTGCAAACATTGAGCATTCAACTTCCCCAAAAGACTTAGAGACCTGCAGACTCAGGCTTCAACCATCAAGGAACAAAAAGATGAAAGAAGAGTGAAGCATGCCCACCACTCCCCCTTCAAAATGGGGAAAAATTTCCATAGGTGCCCGAGGTTAAACTTATCTTGAAAGCCCTAGATAGAGTAGGTGCTGAGAGGATGTGTCCTCTAGTGGGAGAGCTCAGAGCAGAGGGCACAGCCTCAGAATAGAAAGACACTCTTTAGAACAGAGATGAGGAGGAATTTCTTTAGCCAAAGCGTGGTGAATCTGTGGAATTCATTGCCACAGATGGCTGTGGAGGCCAAGTCAATGGGTATATTTAAAGCAGAGCTTGAGAGGTTTTTGATTACTCAGGGCATCAAAGGTTACAGATAGAAGGCAAGATAACGGGGTTGAGAGGGATAAAAGTCAGCCGTGATGGAATAGTGAAGCAGACTCGATGAGCCAAATGACCTAATTGTGCTCCTATGTCTTATGGTCTTAATCACTGCTGATGACATAGGTGTCAATCATTGTTGGTAATAATGTTTCCATAACCTATTAAACAATGGTGACACACGTTTGCCAATAAAATGAAGGGCAACATTTTTGATGCATACTGCTGCATTTACTGCAAACACTTAATTAGGTTCCCCATAAAAATATGCCCATGGCCGAATCCAATTCAATAGAGCATTAAGCCATTTATGCCAAGAAACAAGTGAATGACATTAGTGTGGATATTAGTGAAGGAAATTAGTCATTATGTTGCAGCTTTATAACACTCTGGTTAGAGCACATCTGGAGCATTGCATTCAGTGCTGGTCATCCATTATAGGAAGAATATGGAGGCCACAGAGAGAATGATGAAGAGGTTTTACCAGGCTGCTGCCTAGATTGGGGGCATGTGTGATAACAAGAAATGGTAGCAGAATCTTATTTGAAAGAAGAAGAAGGAGTAAAAGAGGTAAAAGATATAATTTCATGAACTGTCTGAAGGAAGTAGCCTTTGGTCGTGTTGTTTGCTGGCACCATCTTCTTCAACCCAAAGGGCAAAGAACTCGGGGCCAGCAATGCATTTCAGCAGTGTCCAACGGCCCTGAACTCAATGCAAAGTAACTTTGTACAAAAGTTTAAACGGGGTGGGGGGGGGGGATATCATTTAAAAATGAGTTACATAGGAATTTCTTCTCATAGAAAGTGGTGGACTTCTAGAAGACTGGGGAGTTGTGAATCTAAATCATTTTAAGTATTTAAATAAATTATAATTATTTAAAGAAATAGATACATTTCTGAAACAAGAGCTATGGAGTATGGGGAACTGATGAGTTGAGGCCTGGGCAGACAAGCTATGGTCATATTGAATGGCAGGGCAAGCTTGAGGGGCCAAATAACCTTCTCTTTCTCTTGCATTGTTTTCTTGTGCAGCAGTGAAATAGAGTCAAGTTAAAATAACCAACAAACCCAAGATCATTCTTTTCATCAGAAATGCAACATCACAGACCATACTCCGAGGCCTTTGGTAATACTAACAGGTAATCAAAATCCTGCAGTAAATTTAAAATAGAAATAGAAAGCACAGGAAAATATTTACCAAGTTAATCAGTATCATCCAGTACTTAATACTTTGGTAGTCACATGAATCGACGTAAGAGAATCCCAGTGACCCACTACAAACTGGAATGGGAACTGACCAAGAACGCTATCAATGAACACAGCATTACAGAGCACAGAGGGAAGCCCTTCAGTCCATTGGCAGCATATAATAAGTTTCCATGTGTATGCATTGAACTTTATCAGAGGGATTTTGTTAGTGTCTAGGACATGCCCCATTGCCATCTCCCAGCAATTTCAGCAAAATTTGCTCAACAAGAGCTGGTTATTGCAGATGGCACGCTTGCACAAAACTGCATCTTAGAAATAGTTCCTCAATGGGCCATTTCTCTCACTATCAACCAAGTACGAAGAGTTACCAATTATTACATATTCTTTAATTTGCTGAAATAAAATAGAAAGTATTTAAAAAAAACAAAATATTACAGATGTTGGACATCTAAGGTAACACATTCCCTTTGTTCTCCCTGTTGTTCTGAGTTCCTCCAGGATTTTGTGTGTTGCTCAAGCTTGCTTTTAAGGCATTCTCCGTTCTGATGAGGAGCTATTGATGTGAACATTTACACCTCTTCTCTCTCTAAAGGTATCAGTAATCCACTTAGTATTTCCAGTACTCATGATTTGAAAAATATTTATTGTTATCAGAATTTTTGAAGGATAAGTTTAAGATCAATGTTCAATGAACAATAAAATTTCTTACCTTTTTAGTGCGGTCATAACAAGTAATAACGCAGCGGCTATCAAACTGAAAGCCATTCGTGCAGCTGTACATTCCCTGGAAGACGAGGGGAGGTGGGTCACAGAGCACAGGATTACAGCTACCTTCTTCCCAATATCCTCCTTCCAAACACTGCAGCTTCAGAAACTTCCTGCAGACAAAGGCATATTGTAAGTTCTGCAAAAATAGAAGAGTGAGGACTATTACACGAAACTAATCAAGTTCAATCAAGTTATCTCTCCTTCTTAAGCCCATCCCTCTAAATGGAGCATTATGATAATAGAACTATATTTAAGATCTAACTTTTGTACATATCTACAGCTCACTCAAAGCTCAAAATGAAATTTTATTATTTTATGATCATTATTTCCTGGCTGATTTTTCCTAAAAGTCTGCTGCTATTAATTTTATTTTTCATTAAAAGTCTGTGATTACACCTACTTTAATACATTAAGTTAGATCTCAAATTATCTATTTCCCAGTAGGAACCACTATACTATTGCGTTGTTCTGAGAACCTGTTCTGACTGAATTCCATAAATTCCATGAAATGGTCTTCCTGGCTATATTTGGCATGCATGTTCAAAGTTTCTCCATATTTGAGAGGGTTGAAAGATCAGAACTGTATATTTCCAGCATGTGACTACATCTTTGCCAGTTTTCATTATAATGATCATCCCAACTCCTTTACAGGACAACGTGTGGAATATAAAATGACTCCAGTAATAAAACACCACTCAATTCTTTCTGACTCCTGTATTTCAGGCACATTGCATCCTGATCTTGCCATAAACCCAATGCACATCCTGCTTCAAAGGCCAAAGATTCAATGAGCTGCCCACAGTCTATGTGTAAAATCTCAGGCTCACCTCTCGGGTTACATATGGTATTATGCATTCTGATCAGGTATTGTTCAGTCTCGGACTAATATGATCAGTCATCCCTATACTGGAGACAGATAGTGAGTTCATGCAAAACACACACACTTTTGTTTCCACTGTGTTCTTATAAACTGACAGTGAGGTTAAACCACCTTACTCAGAGCACAGATGTAAACACTGTTAGTCTGGGAGTCATTGAGTGGGCCTTGTGCAGCCCACCCCTTAACAGGTCTGGCACAATATGTGTATATAATGGCATAAAAGAAAGCTGTGTGCATGTGTGGACATAGATACAAACAATGTAACTGTATGCTAAAGTCTCAAGGCATTTCACAGAAGCATTAGCAAACAATATTAATTAGCAAGATATATTAAGTGTTAAGACAAGTGAACAAGAGCTTAGTCAAACACTCAGGTTTTAAGGAGTATTGTAAAGGAAGAAGAGAGAGTTGGATGCTTTAAAGAATGAATCCCGGAGTTAAGGATCTCAGCAGTTGATGGTACAACTGCAAATAGTGGAATGCAAGCAGAAATACACAACTCATGCAGGAACAACTACTGATATGTCCAAGGCAAGCCTTTCATTTGAAGCCACTGACTTCAATAGTAGTCCTACTATCTCCAGTGCCTGACACCTCTGCTCACAGCAAATAAGTCTAATTTACACAGGAACTTCCACTTCTGCAGCATCTTACTTACTTCCTGGATCGTTTGTCACTGTTCACATGTACATAATAGCCGGGGTTGCATTTGTATCTGCAGGTAGAACCAATGTCATGAGCTCCTTGCAGGCATCTTGGCACCAGCAGTCTAGCATCAGGCACGGGTGGAGGGGCATGGCATTCCACCTTGCAGTAGGCTTCAGGCAAGGACCACAGGCCATCTTCCATGCACTTCAGGGAGAAGTTATCACCTAAAGACAAAAGCATGAATGCTGTAGCACACTCTGCTTTGCCCCATCCGACAGTACAACTGCCAGGGTAGCTGTCACAACATCAAGCATTAAAATCCCCAGTGTTCATTGAAGATGTGATGAGTGATGCATCAACACACATGGTTTTATTATAGGTATAAATTATTAGCAGTTCTCAGAGGATAATAATTAATATGATATTTTCATATTTCATAACATAAGGTCCTCAAAACAAAATTATTCAAACATAAACCACATGTTTAGAAATCTACCAGTAATATTTAATTGATAAATCAGAGGATGACAGGGTTGAACAGTGGTTTAGCAAACCAGGACTCTTGAATATTCCCTCAAATAATCTTACTCACTTGCTGTACTGTCCTCTCACTGATCAGGCTTTGAGCAAAGCCATTAAAAGTAAATCCAGCCACCAGGTAAAACACATGAACGGTACCGGGGGAGGCTGTTAATGGTACAAACATCTATAGAACTCCTTGCATGATCTCATTCTGCCTACATCACCAGTCTTGTCTCCGATAGTAAACCAATGGATTCCCAATTCAACAATATTCTTTGGTAAGAGATATCATCTGATCTCAATAAAGAGCCAGTAACTCTGGATCCCACGGGAGAGTACTGCATCGTTACTCAAAGGAACACTGACAATGGAGCATTGCTTTATGGAGCTTTAGTAACTTAGAGGAAAATATCATCCTGCAAAGTCTCAGTACTTCCAACAGTTAAAAACTCCCAAGCTCACAGTGCTCAAGTCACACAAAACAGAAACAAGTCCCCTGTCCCACTATATCCATGATCACCAAGTTCACAAGCTAATTCTATGTGCCAGCATATGGGCCACAGCCTTCTTGGTGATTTCAGGGTTCGGTTAGATCCTTCTTAAATGGCATCAGAATGCTCATCTCCACCTCCCACTCAGCAAATGTTTTCTAGATTCTGGCCACTCTTTAGATGCAAAAATTCGCCTCAAATTCCTTCAAAATTCCTATCCATTACCTTAACCCTATACCCCTAACTCAAGTGGATCAGCTCCTGAGTGGTGTTTTTTTTTAACATTAGCCCTCCAGTTTCACGAAAGTCCCAAAGGAAATTGACAAATTCTAAGTCTAAATATTAATACCACTGGTACAAATCTACTGACAGGTCCACCTCGCCAGCAACAGATTTCTATTCAATGGTACAGTAATACTGGCAATTAATAACTGTGCAATGGAAATGGAACCTGAAGTCCCTCTAATGCACAATGTGTATTCAACACTGAAGCTCCAAATAAGGCCCAGATGGCTCTGCAGGAAAATTTTAGCAGGCCTATAGCTCTGTAGATTTCAGTAATCAGCTAATTATTTGCCTTCAGAGAAAATAGTCCTGACTTCCAAGATCAGTTTCTAATAATGCAGAGAAGGTCACTGCAGCCAAAAAATCATGCGCAGCTGTTAATAAGTGATTTTATAGCTCACTTCAAGGCTGGTGTCATTTAAGGTGACATACAAACTGACAGAGTGTTGTAAGAACCAACATGTACACCATTAAGCATTTAAGGAATGGAATTTAGCCGTGACTTTAGTTCACACTTGAAGCCACATAAACTGCAAATGTCTGTCTTTTAGGCTATGTCCAAACTATGCCAGATAATTTTGAAAACAAAGCTTTTTCTCTTCGTTTTGACCCTCTGTCCACACTAAAACGGTGTTTTCATCCCCTGAAAACAGAGATCCTCTGTGTGTAGATCTGTCTGCACATCCACTCTATCTAGGCCATTCAATATTTGATAGGCTTCAATGAGATTCACCCTCATACTTCTAAACTTCAGTGAGTAGAGGCCTAGAGCCACCAAACGCTCCTCATGTGTTAACACTTTCATTCCCAGAATCATTATCATGAACCTGCTCTTGACCCTCTCCCAGGCCAGAACTTCTTTCTCAGATGAGGGGAACCAAAACTGCTCCAGATACTCCAAGTGTGATCTGACCAATGCCTTATAAAGCCTCAACATTACATCCTTGCTCTTATATTCTAGTCTTCTTGAAATGAATGCTAACATTGCATTTACCTTCCTTACCATCAACTCATTAGAAAGTAGTCTTTATTCCTTCTAGCAAAGTGTGTGATCATACACTTCTCCAATTCACTTATTAGTGGCAGTCAGTCAGGGAGCTGCATGGCCTTGATCATAGTGAGAGCTTAGCTTCAAGCAGCCTGGTTATCGACGCCCAGGTGAGAGGCATCAGAGTTGGTGCGCTCCACCAGAGGTGGTGTGCCACAATGTCCAAGCTGGAGTCACTGCTGCCCCCAGTGTTTATTCGGCAGAAGACAGGCTGTATTGTGTTCAACGTGTCTGCAACATTCATGGACTGAGGGTCTTGGACTATATTTTTTTATGGGACTGTATTTTACTGATATCTTATATGTGCTATAAGTGTTAAATCTGCCTTGTGTTGGTGCTGTGTTTGCACCGTGGCACCGGAGTAACACTGTAGATTTAGCTCTATTCATAAGTATTCATGCTTGGTTGAATGACAATTAAACTTGAACTTCCCTGCACTATATTCCATCTCATATTCTTTGCCCATTCTTCCAATCTATCTGAGTCCTTCCACAAACTCCCTGGCTCCTTAACGCTACTTGCCCCTCCTCCTACCTCTGTATTGTCCACAAACCTGGCCACAAAGCCATCAATTCCATCATCTAAATCATTGACATATAACATGAAAAGAAACGGTCCAAATACTGACACCATGGAACACCACCAGTCATTGGTAGCCAACTAGAAAAGGCTTTGCCTCCTGCTGGTCAGCCAATTTTCTATACATGCTAATATCTTTCCTGTAATACCATGGGTTCTTAGTTTGTTAAGCAGCCTCATGTGCGGCACCTTGTCAAAGGTCTTCTAATATCTACAATATCCACCGATTCTCCTTCATCTATCCCGCCTGCTATTTCCTCAACAAATTCCAAAAGGTTTATCAGGCAAGATGTTTGATTTTCACTTAAGGAAACCATGCTGACTTTGGCCTATTTTGTCATGAGCCTTCAAGTACCCAGAAACCACATCCTTAACAATCACTCCAATAGCTTCGCAACCACTGAGGTCAGACTAATTAGCCTATAATTTCCTTTTTTTTGTCTCCCTCCATTCTTGAGGAGTGGAATGACATTTGCAATTTTCCAGTCCTCCAGAACCATATCAGAATCTAGTGATTCTCAAAGGATCACTACTAATATCTCCACAATCTCTCCATCTACCTCTTTCAGAACTCTAGGTTGTGATCCAATCTTTTCAGCTTTTCAGGTGATTCAATCTTTTCAGCTTCCCAAGCAATTTCTCCTTAGTAATAGCAACAACACTCACTTATGCCCCTATTTCTCATGAATTTTTGGCATGTTGCTGGTGTCTTCCACAATGAAGACTGATGCAAAATACTTATTCAGTTTGTCTCCATTCAGTTGCAGCAATTAAACTCACTTCTGCCCCCTGATACTCTAAAGTTTCTGGCATACTGCTTGTATTTTCCCCACAGTGAAGACTGATGCAAAATACTTATTAAGATTGTCTGTCATTTGTTTGTCCCCCATTACTACCTCTCTAGCATAATTTTCCAGCGGTTCAAAATACACCTTCGCCTCTCGTTTACTCTGAAAAAACTTTTGGTATCCACTTTTATATTATTGGCTTACTTCATATATAAATCTTTTCTCAATTTATGGCTTTTTGTTGCTTTCTGTTTTTTTTTAAAAAAGCTTCCCAGTCCTCCAACTTCTCACTATTTTTTTGTTATATTATATGCTCTCTCTTTTCTTTTTATGCTATCTTTGAATGCCCTGGTCAGCCACAGTTGCCTCATCCTCCCTTTCCTGATCCTTGGTTCTTCTATAATAACTAGCTCTGAATTTGCATACATTACTCCCATTATTGGGTTGGGCAGCATGATAGTTCACACTTACAATGATAGATCAAATCATACTTAATATGTAGATCAGTAATGAATGAGGCTGCAAACTGCTAGGAGAAAATCTAGAGGCCATATGATTTTATCTGTTGATAGCATTTCTTTCCATGTTATCTCTTTTTATCAATTTCCTGAATAATTTGCAGATGGTTTGAATTAGTCTACAGTGCAGGGCTTCAGAACGGTGGAAATAAAATAATCACAAATGATACAGTTTTTAATAGTGAGCACCTTGTCACAAAGGCTGCTCCATATTAGATTACAGTGCACAAACTCAAAGGCTGTGAAACATCTGCAGTGCTATGTGCCTGTGATGCTGCTACAAGTATTTCTTTTACTTTGCAATTATGCATACATGTACTTGTGCAAAGGACAATAATCTCAACTTTGACATTTCCCCGCAATAATTGCCATTCTCTTTGTGATTTCCATGCAAGTGTGCATGCACATTCCAAATATTCTGACTCAAGCAGTTATTGTCAGATACTTTTTATGTGTTTTGGTTTTGGAATAGCTGTAATCTCCCTCTGTTCAACTGTCAGAGCATGCAATTATGCAAAAGCATAATTTTCAACCAGGTTAAGTTCTTTAATAGGAATTTAAGAGAGTTAATGAACTACAGAACTACAGAGAGGAATAATTCATCATCATTAGCTTTGTTTCAACATTTCTTTGATATGCCTGCCATTTAATTTCTATCAGCACACTTACTTAATTTTCTATGTCTTTTAGTTCAAAGAGAATAGTTCACAGATATTTACAGCACACAGGACCTTTGGCCCACAATGTTGCATAGCCCTCTATTTTTCTAAGTTCCACGTACCTATCTAAGAGGCTCTTAAAAGACCCTATTGTATCCTTTTCCACCACCACCACCAGCAGTGCATTCCGAGCACCCACAACTTACCCCTGACATTCCCTTGGTACCCATTTCCACCTTAAAACTATGCCCCCTTGTGTTAGCCATTTCAACCCTGGGGAAAAGCCTCTGGTTATCCAGATGATCAATGCCCCTCATCATCTTATACACCTCTATCAGATCACCTCTCATCCTCTGTCATTCCAAGGAGAAAAGGCCAAGTTCGCTCAACCTATTCTCATAAGGTATGCCCTCCAATCCAGGCAACATCCTTGTAAGTCTCCTCTGCACTCTCTATAGTATCCGCATCCTTCCTATAGTGAGGTGACCAGAACTGAACACATTACTCCAAGTGGGGTCTGACCAACGTCTTATATAGCTGTAACATTACCTCACGGCTCTTGAACTCATTCCCACAGTTGATGAATGCCAACACACCACACGCCTTCTTAACAACACTGTCAACCTGCACAGCAGCTTTGAGTGTCCTATCAACACAGACCCCAAGATCTTTCAGATCCTCCACACTGCCAAAGGTCTTACCAAGAATATTATATTCTGTCTTCAAATTTGACCTACCAAATTGAACCACTTCACACTTACCTGGGTTGAAGTCCTTCTGCCACTTCTCAGCCCAATTGTACATCCTATCAATGTCCCGCTGTAACCTCTGACAACCCTCCAGACCATCCACAACACCCCAACCTTTGTGTCATCAGCAAACTTACTAACCCACCCTTCTACTTCCTCATCCAAGTCATTTATAAAAATCACAAAGAGGAGAGGCCCTAGAGCAGATCCCTGCAGAACACCACCGGTCACCAACCTCCATGCAGAATACAAACCATCTACAACCACCCTTTGCCTTTTGTGGGCAAGCCAATTCCGGATCCACAAAACAAGGTCTCCTTGGATCCCATTCCTCCTTACTTTCTGAATGAGCTTTGCATGGGGAATCTTAACAACTGCCCTACTGAAATCCATGTACACTACATCCACTGCTCTATCTTCATCGATGTGTTTTATTACTTCTGCAAGGAATTCAGTCAGGCTCGTAAGGCACTACCTGCCCTTGACAAAGCCATGCTGACTATTCCTAATCTCTCCAAATGCTCATAAATCTTGCCTCTCAGGAACTTCTCCAACAACTTGCCCACCACTGAAGTCAGACTCACTGGTCTATAATTTCCTAGGTTACCTTTACTCCCTTTCTTAACAAGGGACAACATTTACAACCCTCCAGTCCTCCAGTACTTCTCCCATCCCTATTGATGACACAAAGATCAGCACACGAGGCTCAGCAATCTCCTTCCTTGCTTCCCATAGTAGCCTGGGGTATATCTCATCTGGTGCCGGTGACTTATCTAACAGTTCTTTTCAAACGCTCCAGCACATCCTTTTTCTTAATGTCTATATGCTCAAGCATTTCAGTCCGCTGTAAGTAATCCTCACAATTGCTGAGGTCTTTATCCCTGGTGAATACTGAAGCGAAGTACAGCTGTCCCCCGCTTTTCGAACGTTCGCTTTACGAAACCTCACTGTTACGAAAGACCTACATTAGTACCCTGTTTTCGCTTTCAGAAGGCGTTTTCACTGTTACAAAAAAAAAGCAGTGCGTGATAAAAGGCAGCGCGCAGCACGCCCTGAGCAGCCGCTCTCCCTGGATTCAGAACTGCATTCTCGCCGGCATTGCTTAGCCACGGGCCTGTGAGCAGTCGTTTACAAGATGAGTTCTATGGTATCGGAAAAGTCTAAAAGAGCCCGTAAGAGTGTTAAACTTAGCATAAAACTAGACTTAGTTAAGCGTTTCGATCGTGGTGAATGAAGTAAGGACAAAGTGAGTTTGACTTGTGGAAGCTGACGAACATGATGTTGAAGAGGTTTTGGCATCCCATGACCAAGAACTGATAGATGAAGAGCTGATGCAATTGGAAGAAAAAAGGATAACAATCGAAACTGAATGAGTAATGATAAAGTACGACTTTAATTTTGAAAGGGTACGTCGGTTTAGGGGATATTTGCAGGATGGTTTGAGTCCTTACAAAGAACTGTGTGATAGAAAAATGCGTGAGGCTCAGCCCTCAGCCATCAAGCAAGCCTTCCACATCAGCCACAGCAGACGACGAACCTCGACCTTCGACATCGAGGCAGGCAGACATAGGAGATGATGACCTGCCTGCCCTAATGGAAACAGACGATGACGAGATGACACACCAGTATCCCACCACCCCAATCCCCAGGCCACGGACAGATACCGATTCGCGGAGAATGCAACGGTAGCCGGGGGGCACACAGCACATCTTTAAGAAAAAAGCCGAAATAAACTTGCTAATTAATTAGGTGCCGCTGACACGTAATTGTCGGCCCAGATCAGAGACGACGCAATCAGAAATCGGCATTGATCTGGGCTCACAATTACGTGCCAGGTGGCACCTAATTAATTAGCATGTTTGTTTCGGTTTTTTTTCTTAAAGATGTGCTATGTGCCTCCTGGCTACCGCTGCACCCCTGCATGCTTTGCGGCAATGTATCGCTCCGCGGCCTGGAGGGTGGGGGCCGCTGCCACCCAAACTCCGACTCAGCCTAACACACCATCATCAGTGTGCTGGGCGCTGTCTTCCCGGTTCCGGTAAGTGATACTACACTGTACATACATTATTTCTACTTTATATAGGCTGTGTATTTTTACGTGTTATTTGGTATGATTTGGCAGCTTCATAGCTTAAAGGTTACTGGAGAGCGCTTGCACCGTGTTTTTGCCAACAGCGCTTGCGTGAGTTTTCTGCTGATGGCGCTTGCATGAGATTTTCGCTGGGGAACAGTGCAGTAATGATTGTGGAAAAGTATTTCTACTTTATATAGGCTGTGTATTTATCATATCATTCCTGCTTTTACTATATGTTACTGTTATTTTAGATTTTATGTGTTATTGGCATGATTTGGTAGGTTATTTTTGGGTCTGCGAACGCTCACAAAATTTTCCCATATAAATAGATGGTAATTGCTTCTTCGCTTTACGACATTTCAGCTTGCAAACCATTTCATAGGAACGTTCTACCTTCAGATGGCGGGGGAAACCTGTATTCATTAAGTACCTACACTAGCTCCTCCAACTCCATGCACACATTTCCACTTTCACACCTGATTGGTCCTATTCTCACATGGCTCATCCTCTTTTTCATCGCATACTTGTAGAATGTCTTGGGGTTTTCCTTAATCCTGCTCGCCAAGGACTTCTCATGGCCCCTTCTGGCTCTCCTAATTCAATTCCTAAACTCCTTCCTAGCAATCCTGTAATTTTCTAGAGCTCTATCAGAACCTGCTTTCCTGAACCTTTTGTAAGCTTTTCTTTTTTTCTTAACTAGATTTTCTACATACTTTGTACACCATATTTCTTTAACTCTTCCATCCCTTCCCTGCCTCAATGAAACATTTGCAGAACTCCATGCACATTCCCTGAACACTAGCCACATTTCTGCCATGCATTTCCCTGAGAATACCCGCTCCCAATTTATGCTCCCAAATTCCTGCTAATAGCATCATATTTCCTCCTACCCTAATTAAATGCTTTCCCAAATTGTCTGCTTCTTGTCCCCTCCAGCGCTATGGTGAGGAGATAGAGCAGTGGTCACTACCTCCAAAATGCTCTCCCACCAAGAGATTTGACACCTGACCAGGTTTATTTCCCAAAACCAGATCAAGTACTTAGCCAACACATTAATTGAGCAAAACTGCCAAGATTAATTTAGTCGGTGATTAAAGTTTCAGATGACAAGCAGTAACATGGAAGCTGGCTCCAACTTCAAATGTTGACCTACTTGTTGACTAAGCATCTCTGCTGCTTCTTAGTTTAGATAGATGTTAGGTGCATTTTAGCTTTTAGCTGACAGAGAGTCTCTACTTAAATTAATGTTCAATCGCCACACCACAAACTGTGCAATTAGAGGATGTGCTTGGTTAATTTATGAGATTGCTTCAGTATTCTATACACTTTATATTTATAATGCTTCTATTTGGAGGTTTATTTATTATTTTTATTTTGAGATACAACATGATACAGAGCCTTCCGTCCTATTGAGCCCGTGCTCTCCAATTACATCAATTAGCCTACAAAACCGTCCATCTTTGGAATGTGGAAGGGAACCAGAGTACCGAGAGGAAACTCACATGATCACTTACAGACAGCAGCTGTACCCCAGTCACTGGCACTATAAGAGCATTATACTAACTGGTTTATTTCAATTAAAAACATTACTTAACACTGGAACTAATCAGACTAATGCTGTAATTAATTAAGAAGTCACATTCCTATTGAAGCATTTACATTCATGAACTCAGTTTGCAAGCTTACAGGAACAGTTAATATGATGCTGTTTGTATGATCTAGTTATATGATACTGTTTTGCTGTTAAACTGAATTTTTGGCAATCAATAGATTGTGGCAATGCTTATAGACCTCACCAGGGATCAGAAAGGTAGAAATACGTGTAATTGGATTTTTTTTAATCCATACTCTCTATCCTTGGAATCTGCGCTGAGGCTATTTTTTAATCCTCAATGTTATGAACATAGGCACTCAAAATACATTCAAGTTTGTCAATGTATTTTGTACACCAGCAAGCCAAAGTTGATTACGAAATAAGCAAATGTGGTTTGAAGGGGAATAAATTACATTAGTAAATTATGAAGAAAATGAATACTGTGAGGAATTTATAATAAACAATATGATTTCAGTCACTTACAGTTAAATCCAGATTATAAGGTACATTTCTAATGTATAGGGCCATTAAAAAAGCAAAAATCTATAATTTTAACTGGTTAAACAATGATTTGAAAACTGAATTTAGTTCTAAGTATTGACTACAAAATGAGATCACAGCAAATTAAAGTGTTTGTAGCACAGATTCACTCACAAATTCCAAGGATTATGTTGTCACCTATTAAGAAAAGATCAGAAATTTGAAGATTTTTTCACTGAAACAGGAAAGTTAAAGCAAAACCCAAATACAAATCTGGAATGATTTGCAAAGAGCAATAATGAAAGAGTAAAATTTAAAGGGAAGTAAACATTTTTATATCAAATGTTAGTACAGAATGGAGGGCTTTATCCTTGTTTATCAATAGGGCAGAAAGATTATTCAAATAAAATTGGATGGTAAGAACAAACGATCTATGAAATGGAATGAGAATAGACAGCAAGCATTAACACAAAATTGACAGATTTGAAGATACATATTTTTTCTAAATTTTCTGGAGACTCCATGAATGCAAATGAAGTCAATGCAACTTCCCAATAAGAATCAGAATCAGAACAGGTTTATTATTACTAACATGTAAAGACACTACCTAGGACTGTGCATACCATTCCCAGTCAATTTCTCTACAACAAGAACTAGATGAATCTCAATCTTGTCTACTTAATTTATGGCAAACAAAATTGCAAGCAGAAGACGATTTGAGATGTGATTTCCAAGAAGACAAGAAACTAAAGCAAATATTCTTCTCAGTGCTGAGAGAAATTTCAGTTCTTTGATTTCCTTTAATTCCCTTCTCTCACGTAGCACCCAAGTTTACTATTTTCTGACTGACTCAGCCTTGTCTGAAGATGAACCACTAACTGTTAGTGGCTTCTCACCACTAACAACAACACAGCAAGAACCAAGTCTAGGCAGGACCAATGCCCAGATACAAACATTTCTCAATAGGGAACACTGATTGCTAACAAAAGAGTGGAGGAGAGCAAGAACAGGATTCCCCTGGCTCTAAACCCACTCCACTAACGTGTATATTCCAAGGATCATAATTCCCATATTCTGCCAGTGCCAGCAAAACTCCACCACTAAATTCCCACTCCCTCTCCTCTCCTTATGGTAATCCATAGTGATTGCTCCCTTTGCAACTCTCTACTCATGATCACATCACACTTGACCATGCAAACGTAAGAGGAGCAATACCTGCACTTTTAACTCCTCCCTTCCCACCATCCAAGGAAGCAAACTCTTTCCAATCGAAGCAGCAATTCACTTACACTTGTACTGCATTCAGAGTTCACAGCGTAGTCCCCTTTACATCACAGAAACCAAATCAAGATGACTTTACAGAGCACCTGTGCTCAGTCCATAGGAGTAATCCTGAGCTTTGGCTGCCTGCAACTTTAATTCCCCATTCCACTCCCATTCCGAATCTCTCTCTGTGACTTCCTGAACCTTTGCATCAATGTCCATCGTAAGATTATGAAACAATTTATCTTTTATCTGAGCATGTAGCTGACTTCTAGATTCAATATCAAATTCTGGAATGTAAGATAACAGGCTCTTTCTTCCTGTCTATATGTGAAAGGTTTTTGCCTACCATCTTATTTCTTAGTTTAGCTGGCCAGGCACACCCTAGTATCCCAGAGCAACCATAAAAACAAATTACACAACAATATCATGAAGTCATGTGATCTCATCAGTCTGTGACTTCACTCATCAGAAATATTCCCACTGTTCCAGTCATCACTTTGCTAAGCTGCTACTAGGACTAACCTGCTTCTCTCTTTCCCTGATCTAATAAAGCATCCCTCATTAGAAAAGCTGACCGTTTTTCTTTCTCCATAATAGACACTACTTGACCTGGTGAGTCTGTAAAGCATTTACTGTTGCTTCTATGTATATGAGAGTGGCTCAGTTTTCTTATCCTGTTTGTATAAGTCTAGCATGCTGAGCAGGTCCATTAAGAATACTTATACAGACAAGAAGATTAATGTGTTGGTAACAGCTGCTATTACATTACTTCAACTCATCCTATCACAGATATTCTATGTAGGCTATGCATCTCACCCCCAGCTTCTCACCTAATGAAAGTTAGCGCGTTATCTCTTTTTGTCACAGTCTAATGAAGGGCCGCATATCTGAAACAGTAACTGTTCTCTTTCCACAGATACTGCCCGAGCCAGTAGTTCCTGTTTTTATTCAAGAGTAGGATCATAAGCTAATCTCTTCTCACCATTATCCAAATTTATTGAACACAGACTTTTGAATCATTTAAGATCAATACCCTGATCTGGTAGCTTGAACTACACACAGGGTAACAGCCTTTCTAGTAGAGCATTGCTGGCAGTACAGTAACTTTTTGTGTGTTTTTGTCCCAATATTTTACATTTCAACTATCTTATTTGAAGACATTCTACTTATTTGAAGAAAGAACATGAATGTTAACATTCCTATACCTTGCAGTATTGCTGGTGGATTGCAGGAGAAGATGCATTGGCTTCCAAAAGTGGTGCCTTCAGGGCAAAAAAAACTGGCATGGTATACATGTGACTGGTCAGGAATTCCACAGTCAATGGGTTCACAGGTCACAGCTCCATCCCACTTTCCATGCTTGCAGATCAAAGAAACCTTTGCCTGAAGGAGCAATAAGAAAGGATATTTTAATTTCCTTCATCTCATTAACCAAAAGTTAAATTCCAAATGAGCCTAAGGCTCTCAATGACATTTGAATAATTCCCAGGGAAGTTATAGATTCATTTCAAAATTACTTAATTGTTTTCTCAACTCCTTTAAAATGGATTGATCCAATTTTAAGTAGTCTGTGATTTATTACCAGGTCAAACGATCAAACACTTTATTTATAACACAGGCCCATAAGCCAGTCCTCATTGGGGAAATTAGAGGTGGTGAGGGTGAGCAACTTTAAATTCCTCTGTGTTATCATTTCAGAGGATCTGTCCTCAGTCCAGCATGCAAGTACAATTACAAAGAAAGCACAGCAGCACCTCTACTTAGAAGTTCATAAAGATTTGGTATGACGTATAAAACTTCGACAAACTTCTACAGATGTGTGGTGGAGAGTATATCGACCTGTTGCATCATGGCTTGATATGGAAACACCAATCCCCTTCAATGGAAAATCCTACAAAAAGTAGTGAATACAGCCCAGTCCATCATGGGTAAAACTCTCCCTACCATTGAGCACGTCTACACAGAGTGATGTTGCAGGAAAGCAGAATTCATCTGGGACCCTGCCATCCAGACCATTTCGCTGATGCCATCAGGAAGGAGTACAGGAGCCTCAGGACCCACATCACCAGGTTCAGGAACAGTTATTACCCCTCAACCACCAGGCTCTTGAACCAAGGGGATAACTTCACTCAACTTCACTTGCCCCATCACTGAACTGTTCCCACAACCTATAAACTCACTTTCAAGGATTCTTCATCTGATGTTCTCAATATTTATTGCCTATTTATTAATGATTATTATTTCTTTTTTTATTTGTATTTGCACAGTTTGTTGTCTTTTGCACACTGGTTCTCCACCCAGTTGGGTGTAGTCTTTCATTGATTCTATTACGTTCATTGGATTTACTGTGTATGCCTGCAAGAAAACAAACCTCAGGTTTGTATATAGTGACATATATATAACTTTGAAAATAAATTTACTTTGAGCCTTGAAGTCATCAAACACCTTATTTGTAACAAAAGTTCAATCCTGTTGAAAAACTGTGAATTTTATTGCAAACTTTCACCTATCATTGAACTCTGTGAAACATATTAACCAACACAAGATCCATTATTTAAGTATTTTTTCTCTATGAAGACAAACTTAGTCTATGCAGTTTATCCTCATAATTTAATTCTTATGTCTGGTTTCATCCTGATAAATCAACGTTGCAGATTTATAAAGATAAAAAATCCTTTTACAGTGTTGCGGCACCCAGGAGTTCAGCAAAGGCTTTTTAAAACTGTTACATAGACGTGTATTCAGACTGTTCAAGTAAAATAGTAATACTTCATTGGCCTTTGAATAGTTATAGCAGAGTACCTGTTAACTAGGTTTAATTTATTTCTATATTTCTATAGAATTCCAATGAATCATGCCCATTCCAACTAAATCCTGTTATTCAAAATTCTAAAAAAACATCAAGTACTTCACACTGGCTGCTTTAAATATTTCATGCAGAAGATTTCTTTTTGTTGACTTTTGTTTATTCCTCTTAAAGAACTTAAAAACTTTTCAAACCAGCAGAAAGAAGGACAGAGCGGAACAACATTTCTTGGCAGACTGCATGGGGATTTATCAAGAACCACCTCATTCACATCAAAACTATTAGTTGCTAATTGTCATTTTAATCCAGTGATAATGTCCAAATACAAAACAAAATCCCTTGCATTGTAAATTCTGCCCAGAGAGCCAAGATCTAACACTGCCTAACAAAAAGCTACTGATAATATCAGGGAAAGAGGGCTGAAAAAAAAGATAAAAACGTATCACAGATTCTGAGTGCCAAAGAAAGAGTGAGAGCTGATATATCCCGGGTTACTATGGGAAGTAAGGGAAAAGAGGAAAAGATTTCTGGGGTATTGAGAGCAATGCTTGCATCCTCCTTGGCCACAGGAGTAATAGCAGAGGATTGCAGGGTTGCAAATGTTGTTCCAATGTTCAAGAAAGTTAATATAGGTAACTCTGGGATTATAGACTAGTGGGTTTTAGGTCAGTGGTGGGCAAACTAATGGAGAGGATTCTTAGTGACAGGATTTACCTGCATTTCGAGAAGTGCTGTTGTATTAGGGATAGTTAGCATAGCTTCGTAAGGGGCATGCCCTGCCTCACAAACATAATGAGATTTTCAAGCAGGTGACAAAGCAAGTAGATAAAGATAGAGTGGTGGATGGGGTGTTTTGAAAGATGTCTGACAAGGTTCCCAGTGGTAGGTTCATCTGGAAAGTCAAGAGGCATGGGATTGATGGAAATCTGGCTGCATGAATTTGAAATTAGCTTGCACTAAGAAGGCAGAGGTAGAGGTAGATGGAGCATATTCTCCCTAAATGTCTATGACTAGTGGTGTTCTGCAGGCACCTGTTCTGGAACCCCTGCTCTTTGTAACTTTTATAAAGAATTTGGATGAGGAAGTGGAAGGGTGGGATAGTAAGGTTGCAGATGATACAAAGGTTGGGGGTGTTGTGTAAGATTGTCGTAGGTTACAAAGGGATATATATAGGATGTGGAGCTGGCCAGAGAAATGGCAGATGGAGTTCAATCTGCAGAAGTATGAAGTGATACACTGTGGAAAATCAAACTACAAGGTTAATGCTAGGATTCTTAGCAGTTTGGAGGAACAGAGGGATCTTGGGGCCCACATCCATAGATCCCTCAAGTTTGCCATGCAAGCCGATTAGGTGGTTAAGAAGGTCGACATATGGTGTGTTGACATTCATTGCTCAAGGGACTGAATAGGAAAGCTGCGAGGTTATGTTGCAGCTCTGTAAAACTCTGGTCAGACCACACGTTAAGCATTAACATGTTGCTTTATTATAGGAAGGATATGGAAGATTTAGAGACAATGCTGCCTAGATTAGGTAATGTGTTTTATGAGGAAAGATTGAGCGAGCTAGGGCTTTTCTCCTTAGAGGGAAGGAAGCTGAGAAGCAACTTGATAGCGTATAAGACGAACAGAGGCATAGATAGAGTAGACAAGCCTGCGCCTTTTTCCCCAGGGTGAGAATGATCAATACCACAGGACATCTGTTTAAGGTGAGTGGAGGAAAAGGTTGGGGAATTGCTGGCAGTAGGTGTTTCACACAGAGACTGTGTGTGCCTGAAATGCACTACCAAGTGTGGTAGTAAATATGGATACAATAGGATCATTTTGGAGGCTCTTATATAGGCACATGGATGTAAAAAGAAAATGAAGATCTATGGATGGTGTCAGAAGGAAGAGTTAGATTGACCATGGAATAAGTTTATGTAGGTGGGCATAACATGGCCGTACTGTGTTGTGCTGTTATATGTTCTATAATGCCCTTGAACTCGGCATGATAAATGCACAAGAATAATTTGATCTACTGTGTTGTTCTTGACCTCTCTTGGCCTTACTGCATACCTGTTCCACTTTGCCTGTAGTATGTCATGTAATGATTCCATATTTTAGTTTTATTTTACACATAAGTAGTCTTTTAATGGCCAGCTGGTGGTGCAGTGACATCAGCGCCGGACTCCGGAGCGAAGGTTCCTGAGTTCAAACCCAGTCGGGCCGCTCCCGGGCACGCTTTCCATCCGTGCCGGGTTGAGCGTCAAGCTCGCAACTCGGCCTCATAAAACAAAACTGCGCTGTGAGAAGGACGTGGGGGACCACTCACAGAATCTTTCCTCCAAAACAACCACTTGAAAAGTGGTCACCGAAGCTCTGGCAGAGTATGGCACTCAAAAAAAAAAGTCTTTTAATAAATGACCCTTGCATGGGACAAAAATTATCAGGAAATTAACCAGTTTCTGACAGATCTTGGTTCATAAGTAAATCATTTCTATTAATTCCTGAAAACAATCTGAGAAGTTACAGGGCAATGAAAGAACATTTTGCCAAAAAGCTAGATGTAACCCCAGTCACTTGCATTTTTCCTCATTCTAGTCATACTGATCAATATCAAATTTAACAGTCACTAAAGTCAACAACAGCTAATGATTTATTAGGTATTGCTGTTGTTTTGAAGGCCATTGTTTAGGCAAAGGCATCACAACAATCTTAACACTGGTTAACCAAAGTCAAGTTGGCTGCACGTTGCTTCAATACATCATTGTATTTTAGAAAGTGATTGGCAATGTGTTGGCAAAATGTATAATGATTCTCACTTGAAAGGTTATCACACAACAATTACATAAGAAATAATATCAGTTTTAACCACAGAATTCTGAAGCACAATTCCGTTTGTGAGAGTGTAAGAAACAAGAAAATGTCTCGGCCTGAAACGTCGACTGCACCTCTTCCTACAGATGCTCCCTGGCCTGCTGCGTTCACCAGCAAATTTGATGTGTGTTGCAAGAAAACGTCCATGCTGATTTAAGCCCAAACCAGCAAGGATGAGCAAGCATGTGGAAACCCCATCATCTGCAAGTCCCAAACCATTCTGACTCAGAAGTATATGCTTCTCAATGGATCAAAATTCTTGAACTGTCATCGAACTACTGTGGAAGGAATTTCACAAGGACTGAAGTGGTTTTCAAAAGCAGCTCAAATCACCTTCTTAAAGTAAGTTAGGGATGAGTATTAAATATCAGTGACATCCTAAACACATGCAATAAATAAATACATTTTTGGAAAGATGTACTTATTTATGATTATTTATTGTAACCATATAGCTGCATCACAGCTTCGTTGTAAACAATGTCTCAAGAGATGATGGGGAGAGTGAAAAGCTGTAATCTGTTTCCTCTATATGTTAAAGGAAGCAAGACAGCTATCTCATATTAAGCTCAACTATATGTATTTGTGGCACCTAGGGTAATCAAATGGAGCCTGCCAAAGTGTGAATGTAGGAACTAAATATTGGGGGTTAAATTACAATTGCCAAATTCCAAACCTATCATCATTGTTTAATCTTCAAGATAGATCAAAGCAAGCATTTAAGTACTTTGCTGTTTTGTAAACCAGCAGGCTCTGCACCCTGTGAAACCTCTTCAACAGAATCTGTACTGATAGTCCACCAAAAGACAATGGTCTGCAATGAATAAACTAATCAAAATATATTTCCACATTGAGGAGTCCTTTATCCAAGTCTGGTCATGATCCTACACGAGGGATTGTGAACATGGGGGAGGATGTAAAGAAGTTTTAAGGTCATATAACAAGCTGGGTGAACAGGTAAGGAAGTGGTTGATGGTGGATGTAGAGGATACAAGGTCATCCACTTGGTTGCACAAAACATGAAAAGGGATGTGCCATGTGTTGATGTACAAAACGACATATAAACATACAAACAAAGAAAACCTACAGCATAATACAGGCCCTTCAGCCCACAAAGCTGTGCCAAACATGTCCCTACCATAGAACTACCTAGGCTTACCCATAACCCTCTATTTTTCTAAGCTCCATGTATCCATCCAGGAGTCTCTTACAAGACCCTATTGTTTCCGCCTCCTCCACCGTTGCCAGCAGCCCATTCTGCTCACTCACCACTCTCTGTGTAAAAAACTTACCCCTGACATCTCCGCTGTACCTACTTTCAAGCACCTTAAAACTATGTCCTCTCGTGCTAGCCATTTCAGCCCTGGGAAAAAGCCTCTGACTAACCACACAATTAATGCCTCTCATTATCTCGTACACCTCTATCAGGTCACCTCTCATCCTCCGTCGGTCCAAGGAGAAAAGGCCGAGTTCACTCAACATGGCATGCCATGCTTGTACACAAGTCACTAAAGGTCAGCTAATCTAGGAGCAGGAGTGGGTCACCTGGCCATTTCAGCCTGTTCCGCAATTCATCAAGGTCATGGCTGATCTACCTTAACACTATTATCTTGCATTATCTCCAAATCTCTGTGGCCCTAATGTTCAGAACTGCCACATTCTTTCTTTAATCACTAGACTTGATCCACAAAATTAAACTGTGCCCTGTGGTCCATTGTGCTCAGAAAAAAATCAGCATGACTGAAACAAGTAATGCTGAACAAGTCCACAAACCTGAGGGGGCATACTTATGCACCTATGAAACAGTTCAGAATAGAACCATAAACATTGAGACATCTTTAAAATAATCTTGACATCCAATTATTGTTTCTGTTTCTCCAAAATATAAATTTTAATAAAACTGTTGACCATAGCTTCTGTTGGACCTCACAGTCATAGAATTATAGAAACCTACAGCACAGAAATTGGCGGTTTTGGCCCACCTCGTTCATTCCATCGTTTATTCCCATTACATTACATTAATCCCATTTGCCCGTATTAACCCTATATCCCTCTGCACCCTTCCTGTCCAACTAGCTGCCTCAATGCTTTTAATCATTGATATTGTATCTACCTCTACCACCTCCAAATAGTCACCTCTGTGTCATTCACCTAACCCCAGTGTCCTCTAATTCTAGACCCTCGTACTGGGGAAAAGATTCTGATTTTTATGTTCATCACAATTTTACAAACCTCCATAAGTCACTCCTCAGCCTCCTAACTTCCAGTGAGACTAAACCCAGTCTGTCCAATCTCTCGACATAACTACAGCTCTTCATTCTAGTCAACATCCTGGTGAATTTCTTCTGCCTGCTCTCTATGCTACTGCATCCTTTCTATAGTTTGGTGACCAGAATTGTACATAACTCGCTAGAATTCTAACTAATACGTACTACTAACGTAGTGTGGAGATTGCTATTACGATATGAGGTGTCGGAGCTTGGAGTTCAATTCTGACACTGTCTGTGGGGAATTTGTGTGTTCTCCCCATGACTGTGTGTATTTCCCTGGGTGGTCCAGTTTCCTTCCAGAGTTTAGAGACATACCATTAGTAGAAAAAAAAGGAACTCGTTCTTCCCAGGCATATATGATGCATAAACTCTTCTCAGGCTTCCAGCCGGGTCCAAGTGTCCATTTTAACCAATGTTTCGATGACAAATACACCATCTTCATTAGGGATGATGCCTAGGCACGACTACCCTGGTGGTATACATACTCAACCCCTGCCATCCATCCCTCCTGATTGGTTAGTCCTCAACCAATCAGCTTTATGTTGTCCCACCTTGATAAAAACAGTATTCTATTTCTTACTTGGAGTGAGACCTTTGTTTCTGTTGAAATTATTATCCTCTACAGTCTTATTTCAATGGCTGCCTTCACCAGGCAGTCCCAAAAGCGTTGACGTGGCACAGTAGTTGTGTGTTGTTAAAGTCAATCCTGCAATGTTCTGCTTCCACTTATTTCCCTGGATAACCCAAACGGATACGCCTCCAATGCTCCCTGATCCGACTTATATTGTGTACAGTTCTGGTCACCAAACTTCAGAAAGAATTTCAACAAAAATGAGGGTCTCACTCTAAGTAAGAATTGGAATATAATTTTAAACAAGGTGGGACAGTGGAAACCTGATTGGTTGAGGGCTAACTAATCAGGAGAGATGGACAACGGGAGATAAGTATATATACCACTGGACTAGACATGCCTAGGCATCATCCTTGATGCAAAGATGGCAGAGTATGTCATCGAAACGCTGGTTAAAATTGATCCCTGGACCCAGCTGGAAGCCTGAGAAGAGTTTATGGGTACTGTTAGTAGGTTAATTGGTCATTGCAAATTGTTTTGTGATTAGTCTAGTGTTAAATAGGTGGGTTGCTGGGCATCACATCTCATTGCACTGGCAGGGCCTGTCCATGCTTCACCTCTGAATTTAAAAAAAAATATAACTATGTCACAATATCCCATATCTTATATTCAGTGCCTTGGACTATGAAGGTAGGCATAGCAAATGCCTTTTCACTTCCTTTTCTTCCTATGGCATCACTGTTAGAGAGCTTTGGACTTGCATCCCAATGTCTCTCTATACATCAATGCTCCTACAGTCCCTGCCATTTACTTTAATAATGCTTCCATGAGCATTAGCTTGCACCTGGCTAGATGATACCCCATCCACCGCCACTCCACCCAAATTTTCATCTGATCTATGCCCGACTGTTCCCCTGAAATTTCTTCACTATCCACAAGTCCACCCGTATTTGCATCTTCTCCAAACTTCATCCCACTGCCTTAAACTCTACTCCAAGTCATTGCTCTGTAGTACAAAGATCTGTGCATTGATCACATTGCACATCACGTGACGAAGACTTCAGTCAGTAGAATCCCTACCCCATTCCTCCTACCAAGTAACTCATTTTAGATCCAGTTCACCAGCACGCCTCAGATACCTTGTGTCTTCATGTTCTGCAAAAGCCTACAACATCAGATTTTGTCAAAACACTTAAAGTTCATGTAAGCCATGTCTATCTTCATCCATCTTCTTAGTTACCTGCTTAAAAACTCATGCAGAATTGTGAGACATGATCTCCTCTGCACAAAATTCAGTTTATTCCTCTTATCGGTCTCTGCCCTTCCAAGTGAATATAAATCATGTCCCTCAGAACCTTCTTCAACAACTTCCCTACCACTGATGTAAGTCATACCAGCCTGTAGTTTGTTGGCCTATCCCTACTGCTTACTTCTGAACAACATTAGCATTCTTCTGGTCTTCTGTTACATCAGCCATAGAAACATAGAAACATAGAAAATAGGTGCAGGAGTAGGCCATTCGGCCCTTCGAGCCTGCACCACCATTTATTATGATCATGGCTGATCATCCAACTCAGAACACCGCCCCAGCCTTCCCTCCATACCCCCTGACCCCCGTAGCCACAAGGGCCATATCTAACTCCCTCTTAAATATAGCCAATGAACTGGCCTCAACTGTTCCCTGTGGCAGAGAATTCCACAGATTCACCACTCTCTGTGTGAAGAAGTTTATCCTAATCTCAGTCCTAAAAGGCTTCCCCTCTATCCTCAAACTGTGACCCCTCGTTCTGGACTTCCCCAACATCGGGAACAATCTTCCTGCATCTAGCCTGTCCAATCCCTTTAGGATCTTATACGTTTCAATCAGATCCCCCCTCAATCTTCTAAATTCCAACGAGTACAAGCCCAGTTCATCCATTCTTTCTTCATATGAAAGTCCTGCCATCCCAGGAATCAATCTGGTGAACCTTCTCTGTACTCCCTCTATGGCAAGGATGTCTTTCCTCAGATTAGGGGACCAAAACTGCACACAATACTCCAGGTGTGGTCTCACCAAGGCCTTGTACAACTGCAGTAGTACCTCCCTGCTCCTGTACTCAAATCCTCTCGCTATAAATGCCAGCATACCATTCGCCTTTTTCTCCATATGATCCCTAGCAATCTCCTTGTTTGTTTCCTTCACTTAGGGAACGAATCACCCTAATGTGCTCCAATATTTCCAGCACTCCATATTTCCATCCTGATAGAGCTATGGTCCAGAATTGCAGTGTATTGCTCCTTTAATTCTTCAGCCTCCATGTACCTCCCCCTTGTGAATACTGATGAGAAGCATTCAAATCAGATCTTGCTTATATACCCTGGGTCCATCATAGATTCCCTCTCTTGTATCTTTTCCCTATTTAGCTTCCCTCGTGCATATAATATACTCATAAAAGATTTCAGGATTCTCTTTGGACATACTTCCCCCTTTCCCTGTTCAAACCTTCAATATCCTTCATCACCAAGGTTACCTAAATTTGCCATCTTTGCCTCTTTTACGGATAGGGACATACTAATCTTGAACACAGCTTTTATCTTGCTTTTAAATGGCTCCCACATTAGCTGTTGCTTTACCACTAGCAGCTGTTCACAATCTCTCTTTCCCAGGTCATGATCTTCGTTATCAAAATCAGTTTTCACGACACCATCCGCTTCATCCACCCCTATACTGCCAGTGCTTAGGGCCCTATTTTATATTTTTCCATAATTTACTGAGCTATCATTACCATTTCCAAAGAGCTCCTACATAGACAATAAAATCTGTTACCTATCCTCATTCCCTAAGATAATATCAAGCACAGTCCCTCCCTGGTCAAATAGCCTGTACAGGTCCAACCAAGTCAATGCAATGCCCTCAGAAGGCTAAGGAAGTTTGGAATGCCCCCATTAAACTTCACCAATTTTTATAGATACACCGTTAAAAGCATCCTATCTGAATGCATCTTAACTTCCAGGATCATGAGAAATTGAAGACAGTTTGGACACAGCTCAATTGATCACAAAAAAGGCCCTCCCATCTATGGACTTAGCCATTGCTTCAGGCTGCCCTGCCTCAGAAAAAGCAGCCAACGTAATCAACAAACCTCCCACCACAGACATTCTCATTTTAACCCTTTTCCATCAGCAGAAAATACAAAGAACTCAAGAACTGCTTCTACCATGTTCTTGAATGGGACAGAAGACTCTTGAACAAACTTCTTGTACATTAAAGATGAAATCTTGACCTCACAATCTACCTTGTCATGTCCCTTACACCTTATTGTCTACGTTCTCTGCCCTTTTTCTGTAACTGAACTACTATATTCTGCACTCTGTTACTGATTTTCCCTTGTACTACATCAAAGTAGTGAAAGGGAATGGGTTGAATTAATCAATTTGGCTACTATGTCTTATGGTCTTACCTGTAGAGGGCTAAGGTATTTGCCACACACAGACTTCAATGATAATCCTCTCGCACAGGTGACGTGACATTCCATTTGCTCACTGCCATCCACAGCGCAGTTCACAGTTGCATGAGGTATTGATAAAGTTTCACACCAGTCTTGATCACAAGAACATGAAGCACAGCTATAAAGAAGAGAACGGGTGTAACAAGTTGATCTAAAACACAACAGAGACACAGGAGGCTGGAATCTGGAGCAACAAATAATCTGCTGCATGAACTCAGTGACTCAGCAGTGTTTGTAGGAGGAAAGGACTAGTCAATGTTTAGGAGATGCTGCTTGACTACTATGGTCCTCCAGCAGTTTATTCATTGATTTAAAATACAAGCTGAGAAATAACAGGGTGAATTGTTTCATTGGGTTCACTTAATAAATGAGGACAATGTTTTAGAGACAAAAGGAAAGTTGATTTATTGGAGTGAAAGGTTAGTGGAAGCAAAGTAAATAAGCATTGCGCAGACATTTGAAATCATATGGTTGAATGCACACAATGTGTCGCTGCTACACCAAGTCCAACTATGCATTGGGTTCTATATTATCAGATTCAAAAGCAAATTATTTCTGATAGACTGCATTGCTTGAAGATACCACCTGAAGAAAAGAAGGTAGCAATAAGCTTTATGTCATCTCTTCAAAACTAGTGAGTTTGCAATTCTGGATGATATTATGCAATAGGCATTGCCCTTTGTTCTGTGGATAATGGCCATCCAACCTGATTTGTGTAATGTCTCTTCTACCTAAAATACAGCTAACAAATGAACAGACTCAATCCAGTTCATAGAAAGTGCTAATACTGCAGAAAAATACTACTTGTTGACTGCTGTTAAAATAAAAATATTATTTAATATCTAGAGAGAACCTTACTGCAAATGGGCCACAGAAAATGATTTATCTTGCATCCAACCACTGCTTCAGTTGACCCAGAAATTTCTGATGCTGTCATAAGCTAACTCAAGTATTATGTTGTCCACCAAGTCATCGTCCTGTCTTGCATTAAATAACAACTTAAGCCTCACACCTTAATGTATAAACCTCATACCTTTGTTTGTGGTCCTTGCATCCTTCTCGTTCTCGACAATTGGATGTAATAGCAAAATTGAAATGATTGTAGGTACGCAGAGCCACCCCAGAAATAGCCACAAGTGGTGAGGACATATTCAGCAGAACTGATGCTGTCTTATAGAAGGTGAGGTCTGTGTTGGAAGTCACATTTATGATTAATGGATTCCTCTTGCAACTCAATTCATAAGTACCTAAAATTAAACAAGATAAATATATTAGAGGAAAAGACACCTGACTGGAAGAAATAAACAGTACTATTTTTATCTTCTTCATCCTGAATAAAAGAAAGTTTTTTTCAAAAAAAAGTATTCAAAATTAAGTGTATATTTCAAGCTATCCATTACTAACTTATTGATAATTAAGTGTTTCCTCCCACAAGATCCGTTATCTGTCGCAGTGTTGAATTATTTTTGGGGTATGCAATAAAGTAGAACCCACATTCTCTGTTCACACTTCCATTTCCCAGCCCACCTTATTTTCTGATTCTCCTATGTTCTTTATTCACGTGTCTGCTTTCAGATGAGTTTTAAATTTCCAGAAGGATGACAGCGTATTCAGACGCAGCAGCCGCTGGGGGTGCAAAGGAGTTTTTTCTTTGTTAAATGTGTTTCATTACAATTGAAAGACAATTCTGGACTCCACGAACTTCAGGTACTGAAGATCTACACCATCACTAAGCTGTTTATTGATCAGAGCAGCTGCACTGGATGCCAGCAATGCTGGCTAAGGTGTCAAAGGAGCCAGCTGAGGTGTTGAAGGAGCAGGCCAGCTTGTCAGTGAAGGAGCCGGCCGGCATGACCGAGGACCCGATTGGATTTGAAAAGGCTGACCTGGGAGCAGACCATGTTGCTGCCTGCTACTCGCAGGCATTTGAGTTGGTGCACGAAGGCGATGTGCAGCGTAACTATGGGTGACTATCTCAGACATTTCCCTTGTAATCGCAAGACCCTATTGGACATGGATAATATAAGCTTCTACAGGCCTGGTTCCCTTGTTTGGTGGCGAGACAAGTGATGAGACAGCTGCAAAGCATCAACTGTAGCAAGGACTAGGCCTCAAGCTACGGGCTTGCATGCTGTTGCAGTCCAGGTGAATACACGCCAGAGACGGTGCAGCATGGCGTATGTGCTGTTGGAGGTTGGCCTAAATGTGGAATCAGGTCGACAGAAATATCTCTAAAGTGTCTCTAATCATTGACAGTGGGAAAGAGGTTAAAATATTTCTAATTTTTGAAAAACTAATGAATGACAGTAATGACATGGACAAAAGAACATAAAAAGCCACTGCTTTTCTCCATCCAGACAATGAATATGCAAAACTTGCCCTTCTCACTCCTGTACCTCCACACAGCTGGATGGCAAAAACAAGTGTGAAAATCTGCAGAACTCAATTTGACGTCTAATCTAATCTAACCATAACTAATGCAAGTAAGATACTCTGCAAGGAGAAAAACTGAATACATTGCACAGGACCGTTCTTGAAGTTGAGTCTTTAACAACATTAGTAGAAAATGGAACAGACATCACATAAGGTGATGCTCAATTATGTCTGTACAATGAAACGAGTGTCTATCCCTCTAATCTGATCCAAAAACTCCAAACGTCTTTCACAGTTTGATGTTGTGGTGTTCACTGAGCTTGGCAATTAGCTTGCTTCACCAGTTGAGGTGACATCCTCAGTGCACAGTTGTTGGTGTTTCCCTCTAGGATTGCTTGTGTTTATATAGACCCCCCAACCCCCATTGCAAGTGAGAATTGATTAATAGAATTCACAGAGTAAGTGCATAAAAGTTGCAGGAATGGACTTTATTTTAAAACAACTCCCTCCAATTTTCTGCTCTGCTCGCATGCTGATATGAAATGCCAGAAACAGTGGATCCTATCCAGTGCTTTGCTCAGGGGTGGATTGCTCTTGAGGTAACATCATATGCAACTGTTAAACCAAGGCATTACAAATAGACTGATCTTGGATATCCGAGGCCAATTTCCATCTAGGCACCAGCTCCAGATACAGTGGTGAGTATCAGAAATATCAGATGATTATTTTCTCTTTTCGTTATCAGGAGGGTTAACCCAATTGAATTCTTTGTTTGGCTTAGCTCAATGGTGCGATCCTTGCTCGGAAATCAGAAAGTCATAGGTTATGCTTGACATAAAAAAATAGGTGATGACGCACCACTGGCTCCTCACTTCAGGAGCAATTCGCAATAACCATTAAATGCTGCCATTGTCTACAACTTCCACATAATATGAATGTACCACATAAAACCCTCTGTACTTTGATAATGCCTTTCCAATGAAGTATTAAACCCAGGTCCCATTTCACCACCCATATGATGAAAAAGAAGCCACAGAATTATTCAATAAGCAGGAACTTTCTCCCAGTATTACATCCAATTTCTTTGCTACACCTGGCATCCTGAGATGAACGAAATATTTGTGATGCTTCCCTGTATTATAATAGTGGTTACATTTCCAAAGTAGTTTGTTGGCTGAAAGACATTAGGGATATACAAATTTTCAAACGTGTATTTTATTTATTTCCCCATAACATCGTCATTCATGTCAGGAACCGCCAGGAGTTGAACTTAGGTCTTTGCTGGTCAGCATGACACAGTTGCACACCAGCCAGTCCACCTGCCAAGTGAACCTTCAGGGAGCTGGAACTGATTTTTAAACTTAAACTTTTGCAGTCATTCTGCTGCCAGTTAAAGTGCACATAAATTTGCAATGGAACATTCAAACAAATCCAAAGTAGTCCTAACAACAAGCGAAATGACAGCATAAGTTATTACTAATCAAATGTGCCGCACATTACATAAACAATCTTCATGCCTGAAAGTGGAAGGACTTTCCACTGTTCCACTTTTAACCACATCTTTTTGCAGCCTGACAGATTAAGAGAGAGGAAGGTGAGGTCTATTCATGCATGGACTGATCTAATTACAACATATTTGCACTGTCTAAACGATGAGCAGTTAACCAAGACTGTACTAAAGGCAACAAAAATTAATTAACCCTTCTTTCACTATAAACACAAGAAAGTCTGCAGATGCAGGAAATCCAAAGCAACACACACAAAGTGTTGGAGGAACTCAGCAGGTTAATTCAATTCAAGTTTAATTGGCATTCAATCATTAATACTCATGAATACAGCCAGATGAAACAGTGTTACTCCAGGGTCAAGGTGAAAAGCACAGTGCCAACAGTCATACACAGCACAAAGCACACACAAGATAGCAAGCACAAATGGCATCACAAGCACACAATATAAGAGTTCCTAAACTCACACCATCACTGTCAGGCAACATCTATGGAAATGAATACAGAGTCAACTTTTCAGGCCGAGACCTTTCTTCAGGACTGAGAAAGAAGGGGAAAATGCCAAACTAAAAAGGTGGCGTGAGGGGAAGTAGGCTAGCTGGAATGTGATAGGTGAAGCCAGATAGTTGGGAAAGGTCAAGGGTTGGAGAAGATGGAATCTTATAGAGAGGACACTGGGCCATAGGAGAAAAGGAAGGAGGAGAGAACCAGGGGAGCAGGAGGAAGTAATAAACAGGTGAGAAGAGGTAAAAGGTCTGAGTGGGGAATAGAGGAAGGGGTGGCAGAAAATTTGTTTACCAGAAGGAAAAATTGATATTCATGCAATCAGGTTGGAGGCTACCCAGATGGAATACAAGGTGATGCTCCTTCATCCTGAGTGAGGCCTAATCTTGGCACATGTTTCACCAACGGAAGTCCTGCACATGGCGCATGGAGCGGAGGGGCTTGATGAAGCGGTTCCCCAATTGAACAGAGGTGAGGGAGGAGGTATGTGGGCAGATGTAGCACTTAGGCTGTTTGCAGGGATAAGTGCCGGGAGGGAGATTATTAGGGAAGGACAAATGAATAAGGGAATTGTGGAGAGTGCAATTAGTGGGAAAGCTGGCAGAGGGGAAGATAAAGGTATGTTTTGTGGCAAGATCCCTTTGGAGATGGCAGAAATTGCAGAAGATAATATGTTGGATATAGAGGCAGATGGGGTGGTAGGTAAGGACAAGAGGGATTATTATCACTGTTAAGGTGGCGGGAAATGGGGTGAGCGTGGATGTTTGGGAAATGGAGGAGAGGCAGGTGAGAGCAGCATCACCTGCGGAGGGAGGGAACCTTGTTCTTTAAAGGAGGAGGACATATCTGATGTCCTGGAGCAGAAAGGCACATCCTGGGAACAGATGTGATGGAGGTGAAGAAACTGAGAAAAGGAAGTAGCATTCTTACAGGGGATAGGGTGGGAAGAAGTATAGCCGAGATAACTATGGGAACCAGTAGGTTTGTAAAAGATGTCAGTTGACAGCTTGTCTCTAGAGATGAAGACAGAGAGATCGAGAAAGAGGAGGGAGGAGTCAGAGATGAACCAAGTGAATTTAAAGGCAAGGTGGAAGTTAGAGGCAAAGTTGATTAAATTGACCAGCTCAGCATGGGTGCATAAAGCAGCACCAGTGCAGTCATCAATGTAGCGGAGGAAGAACTGGGGAGTATTATTGGGAAAGGCTTGGAACATGGACTGTTCCACATAGGGAACAAAGAGGCAGCCATAGCTGGGCCCTATACACTGCCCATGGCTATCCCTCGAGTTTGGAGCCAGTGGGTGGAGCCAAAGGAAAACCTGTTCAGGATGAGGACCATTTCTGACAGACGGAGGTGGGTTGTGGTGAGAGGAATTGGTTGATTCTTTTGTCAAGAAAAAGGCGGAGAGCTTTAAGGCTTTGGTGGGGATAGAAGTGTATAGGGACTGAACATCCATAGTGTATGATACAAAAATAGGGGGAAGGGTAGGTAGTGCTGAGGAAGCAATGCAATTGTTGCAGAACAGCCAAATTGGAAGAGTGGACAAAAAGGTGGCAGATGGAATATAGTTGGGAAAGGTATGATAATGTATTTCGGTAAAAGGAGCAACAGTGTGGACTATTATCCAAACAGGGACAGACCTATTGTTTCAGTCTGCTCCTCCCCCACTGAACTCATGTACTCGTATCTCAATTCCATTCTATCCCCTTGGTCAGACCCTTCCTATTTACATCCGTGACACTTTTCATGCTCTCGATCTCCTCAATAACTTTCAATTCTTTGGCCCTGATGGCCTCTTCTTCACCATAAGATCATAAGGTCATAGGAGCAGAATTAGGCCATACAGCCCATCGAGTCTGCTCTGCCATTCCACCATGGCTGATCCCAGAAACCACTCAACTCCTAACACCTGCCTTCTCACCACATGCCCTGACCAATCAGGAAACTATCAGCTTCCGCTTTAAATATGCTCACAGACTTGGCCTCCACTGCAGTCTGTGGCACAGCATTGCAGAGATTCACTACTCTCTGGCTAAAAAAATTCCTCCTTAACTCTGTTCTTAAAAGTCAGCCCTCAATTTTGACCCTGTAGTTCTGGATACCCCCACCACAGGAAATATCCTCTCCACATCCACCCTATCTAGTTTGTTCAGCATTCGGTAGGTTTCAATGAGATTCCCACACATCCTTCTAGACTCCAGTGTGTACATGCCCAAACGCTCCTCATATGTTAACCCCTTAAGGCCCAGAATTATCCTCGTGAGCCTCCTATGTACTCTCTCCAATGACAGCACATCCTTTCTGAGATATGGGTCCCAAAACTCTGGAAAGTCTGGCTTGTGGATCTTGGCCAGGAGGCAGAAGCGAGTAGTCTGGGTAAGGCAACTATGAGTTTGGTGGCAGTGAATGGGAGGATCTCTAAACTGGATGAAGTCAGTAATGATGTCAGAGGCAGTTTTCTGACGGTCCAGAAAGAGGTAGGTATGAGGAGGTGTCTGGGAATTGCTGCCTGGTGTCAGCAAGGTAGATGTCAGTGGGCCACACGATAACAGCACACACTTTGTCTGCAAGGTTCCGACTGGTGCGCAGAGAGTAGAGGACAGTGCATTCTGAGGTGATAAAATTGGAGGAGGAGAGAGGAATACTGAAGTTGAGATGGCAATTCGAGATGAAAAGATCCAGAGCAGAGTGTCCAAGAAGAGGAGGAAGGTTGAAGTCAGGAGAAGGGGTCATCAGCACAGGGTGTGGAATCCTTGCCAAAGAATTGGGCTTGGAGACAAGGCTATGGAAGAGGAGGCTGCCATCGTGGCGGGTGCAGGCAAAGGCGGACAAAAGTGAGATCATAACTGAGGGCAGAGCTATTTGTATTCAGAAGCTGGCTGTTAGTGTACTTGCAGACTATCCTTGGCTTCATTCAGGTACTAAGACAGAAGAATCTGGGATTATTCACCCTTAAGCAGAGTACAATAAGAAGTTTTGGTTGAGGTGTTCAAATATGTTATGGGTTTTGATAAGTGGCAGTGTCTGTTAAGAGTAAGAATGCGAAATGTGACCAGGAACAGTTTAAGAAGAAAATGGAAGCAGTGAACAGGAGTGAAACTCTGAGGAGTAATTCCAGGTGTTATTATCAATCCATTAGAAAAATAAATTTGGTTGAGTAGGATTAGAGAGCCTTTTGAAATGAGGTGAGAGAGCTAGAGAGGTTAAAAGCAGAAATTCAAATGCCAAGATCCAAAGCAGCAGAAATCAAAATATACATGAGGGAAGTGGGTACTTTCTACACAAAACTGCGAGAACATGGAGATCACTGTACTGTACTTGCAGAAGTTTAGAGAGAGAGAAACTTTCAAAGCTTTTGAGAAGGCTAAAAGTCAGATTAAGACATTTAAAACTGAGACATTGTTGGATTCCTCACCAGCTTACCAGCAGCTAATTAGCTGGTGAAAGCTTACCAGAAACTCTACTTCCTCAGGAGGCTGAAGAAATGTGAATGTCCCCATTGATCCTCACCACAAAAACCATCCTACTCAGATGCATTGCAGCTTCTGCTCTGCCCGTGACAGCAAGTAACCACGAACAGTTGTGGACACAGCTCAGTATACAGGTATTACGGAAACGAGACTCCCCTACTCTATTTGTGGCAGGTGTATTCATTCATAATAGCGGTGAGAAAATGACGCAGTTCTTGTGAAGACAATACCCCATGTTCACAACAAAGACACTCTCCATCATGTGACACCATATAACATGCTCACAACAACTCAAACCAAGCATCCATTCAAGTGCTGTAGACCATCTGCAGCAGCAGAAATATACACAATGACATTGTCTGACACTCCACTCACTCTACTGTAACTCCCAAGCCAGGAAATTAATCAAGGTCAATATGAAGCACAGAAAGGCATGCTGGGAACAGTATGGTTATATCGGTGTCAACCTTATTAAACTGCAGAACAGAACTACATACATGCTAACAAACAAAATGAGAATGCAATGGATAAAACTAAACTATCATACAACTCATCAAATCCAGCTTGTGATCTTCCCACATCTAGAAGGCTCCAAGTACATTGTCAATGATATAGAGGGCGTTCTCATGTGAGTGTTCAAAAGGGGGCTGAAGTATTTGCAACCACCTTATCTTCCTCTTAAGATCCCCACTGTCACCGAAGCCAATCTGCAAACCAAACTAATTCACTCCAGGTGATATCTTGAAATGGCTGAGAACACTGGATACAGAGAGGATCAGATAACATTCCAAGCATACTCCATATCAAGCCAGTACAGTAATTGGTGTCAACCCACCATTGCGAAAAATTCCCCCAGTTATACTCTGTGCCATAAAAACAATGAAGAAGAAGAAGAAGAAGGTCGTCAGTAAAATGGGAATACCACAACATGCAGGTTCCCTGCCATCCTGAAATGAAAATATATCACCATTGCCATGTCATTGTTGGATCTAAATCCAGGAATAACCTTGCCAGCAGTACTTCAGAATATCTTCTTATGAAGTGCTGCAGCAGTTCCAGATGGTAACTTGCCATTACATTCTCAGGCGCCTTGGCAGAAATGTCTACAGTCACATAAATAAATAAAGCTCACATTGCCATGCAGAATGAAACAGCAGCAATCTTTCAATAAAAACAGAAAATCCTTGAAAGACAGTCAGCGTTTTAGCATTCTTTACAGATGTAGCAGTCACATAAGTACGTATAGTATTAACATTCAGCTGTAAATTAGCAAGCGATGAAAAGCACAGATTTTGCACAACTTTTCAATGAGGTAAGAAACAGTTTTTAAAAACAACTAAAATTACTAAGATATCTAACTGTAAGCTTTTCCAAGCACTCCTTTTAATTTACTTATACCAAGACAGCCAATTATCATACAATTTAAATTTAAGATATGTGGTATTGATTAAAATCAACTATAACATTCATGTCATTCTTAAATTGGATATAGCCAGTCTGAGCCCAGCATTTGTGATTATCTACAGACAACACAATGTTTTTGACAAAGAAAACATTGAAGATTTCAACATTGCCTTTGGTAGGACTGATCCAGTGAAAGTTGTCCAAGGAACAACAGTGCTTCAAAACTATAAAAAAAAATCCAAGTGCATTACCAAACAATTGCACGCACCATCAAAATCACTTTGACCTTGTTCAAAAAGGAATGGAAGCACCCTTCCTTGAAAGGCAATATAAATAAAGCCAAAGATAAAATGGTCCCTTCCAAATTTTATTGGGGTATAAGGGCTAGAAGAACAACTGTATCTTTTCTCTTACAACTGGCATACAACTGGATAAATAGCCAGACACAATCAGAAAAACTCAAATGTCAGAGCCACACAAGCAGAAAGAAAGATGTTGTATCTTTCATAGAACCAGTGCAATTTCAAAGTGTATAAGGTAGAATGTACAGATCAGTTGCCTCCCCCTAGCCAAAACTATTGCATTAGTCTACTCCAGTAAACCTTCTGTTCAAATTTACTACCTCTTTGCCATACATAAGGGGGTTGGCAGGATACAATCACAATAGCCAATACCACACAATCTGTAATCAATTTAAGAAAGCAGTGCGAGGTAAATGTTTAAATTGACTTCAAGCAACACCAAACACATTTATTTTAAATTGCACAAAAGAGTAGCTGCTTCTTGTTGTCATTTCAAAATGGACTGTGTTCACATCTAGTAGGTGGCATACAAAAGGAATAGGAACATAAAAACATAGAAAACCTACAGCACAATACAGGCCCTTTGGCCCACAAAGTTGTGCCGAACATGCCCATACCTTAGAAATTACTAGACTTCCCCATAGCCCTCTATTTTTCTAAGCTCCATGTACCTATCCAAAAGTCTCTTAAAAGATCCTATCGTATCTGCCTCCACCACCGTTGCCGGCAGCCAGTTCCACATACTTACCACTCTGAGCAAAAAAACCTAACCCTGACACCTCCTCTGTACCTACTCTCCAGTACCTTAAACCTGTGTCCTCTTGTGGCAACCATTTCAGCCCTGGGGAAAAGCCTCTGACTATCCATACGATCAATGCCTCTCATTGCCTTATATACCTCTACCGGATCACCTCTCATCCTCCGTCGCTCCAAGGAGAAAAGGCCGAGTTCACTCAACCTACTCTCATAAGGCATGCTCCTCAATCCAGGAATCATCCTTGTAAATCTCCTCTGCACCCTTTCTATGGCTTCCACATCCTTCCTGTAGTGAGGCGACCAGAACTGAGCACAGTACTCCAAGTGGGGTCTGACCAGAGTCCTAGATAGCTGCAACATTAACTCTCAGCTCCTAAATTCAATTCCACGATTGATGAAGGACAACACATCGTATGCCTTCCTAACTAGTGTCAACCTGTGCAGCTGCTTTGAGCGTCCTATGGACTCGGACCTCAAGATCCCTCTGATCCTCCACACTGCCAACAGTTTTACCATTAATGCTATATTCTGCCATCATATTTGACCTACCAAAATGAACCACTTCACACTTATCTGGGTTGAACTCCATCTGCCACTTCTCAGCCCAGTTTTGCATCCAACCAATGTCCTGCTGTAACCTCTGACAGCCCTCTACACTATCCACAAGACCTCCAACCTTTGTGTCATCAGCAAACTTACTAACCCATCCCTCCACTTCGTCATCCAGGTCATTTATAAATATCACAAAGAATAAGGGTCCCAGAACAGATCCCTGACAATAAACTGGACTGGTCAAAGAACACTGAAGCTGTCTACAAGAAGGGACAGAGCCATCTCTATTTCCTGAGGAGACTGAGGTCCTTTAACATCTGTCAGACAATGCTGAGGATGTTCTACGAGTCTGTGGTGGCCAATGCTATCATGTTTGCTGTTGTGTGCTGGGGCAGCAGGCTGAGGGTAGCAGACACCAACAGAATCAACAAACTCATTCGTAAGGCCAGTGAAGTTGTGGGGATGGAACTGGACTCTCTCACGGTGGTGTCTGAAAAGAGGATGCTGCCCAAGTTGTATGCCATATTGGTCAATGCCTCCCATCCACTACATAATGTACTGGGTGGGCACAGGAGTACATTCAGCCAAAGACTCATTCCACCGAGATGCAACACAGAGCATCATAGGAAGTCATTCCTGCCTGTGGCCATCAAACTTTACAACTCCTCCCTTGGAGGGTCAGATACCCTGAGCCAATAGGCTGGTCCTGGACTTATTTCATAATTTACTGGCATAATTTACATATCACTATTTAACTATTTATGGTTCTATTACTAGTTATTATTTATGGAGCAACTGTAACGAAAACCAATTTCCCCTGGGATCAATAAAGTATGACTATGACTATGACTAGGACTAAGCACTCCACAGGTGACCGACCTCATGTAGAATATGACCCGTCTACAACCACTCTTTGCCTTCTGTGGGCAAGCCAGTTCTGGATTCACAAAGCAATGTCCCTTGGATCCCATGCCTCCTTACTTTCTCAATAAGCCTCGCATGGGGTACCTTATCAAATGCCTTGCTGAAATCCATATACACTACATCTACTGCTCTTCCTTCATCAATGTGTTTAGGCACACCCTCAAAAAATTCAATCAGGCTCATAAGGCACGACCTGCCCCTGACAAAGCCATGCTGACTATTCCTCATCATATTATACCTCTCCAAATGTTCAAAAATCCTGCCTCTCAGGATCTTCTCCATCAATTTTTTCCACAAATCGGTTTTGACTTAATCTTCCCAACTACACTCTACATACATTATTTCTGCTTTATATAAGCTGTGTATTTATTATATCATTCCTGCTTTTACTATATGTTAGTGTTATTTTAGGTTTTATGTGTTATTTGGAATGATTTGGTGGTTATTTTTTGGGTCTGGGAACGCTCAAAAAATTTTCCCATGTAAATTAATTGTAATTGCTTCTTCGCTGTATGCCAGTTCGGCACGAAAGGTTTCATAGGAATGCTCTACCTTAGCGGGGAAATTACGGGACAAAGGCGGTCCTGTATGGGAGAAATCAATTTAGCCCAATATACGGGATGTCCTGGCAAATACGGGACAGTTGGCAACCCCATGTTCAAGTTCAACAGTGCGTGACAGGGAATGAGGAATGGTGCAGCTGACTCATATCGTTTCCCCATGCCCTGGTAGCACATGATTTGCGGCCCAGTGGTTGGGGACCGCTGCATTACAGCACCCCGAAATAAAGAGTACTAACAAATGCATTATTTGAATTTGCCAGACAATTATCATCATATTGCTTGTCTAGTAAAATGACCCAAATCTATACCATTCCCACGGCATCTCTTGACAACAGAAAGGAGACAGTCAGAAAGTATGGAGCCAACTTTTCCTTGCAGTGGAAAGCAAAGTAAAAGTCTGATAATTTCCGCACACTCATTTGCCTCCCTTCATAAAGATAGCTGCAAAGATGGTATTCCTTGAGCCACTTATTAAAACCCTCACTGTTCCAGACTCAGAGAATATGTTCATTGCGCCTCTACGGGAGTTCCTTGCCCCTGACCTGAAGACTTTAGATGGTCCAGCACCCAATCTCGTAGAGTGGCTGCTCCTGGCCAGATTGACAAAAACTCCATTTTCATGGTAGCTAGGTGGAGATTGGGAGGCAGATGGGCGAGGGGTGGGGAGGAGAGGTGAGATGGAGGTGGTGCTGGAGCTGAGAGTGGCCATAAGAGATGTCCCTCACAGTGCTGAGAACAGTTTCAACAGCAACAAATGGAAAAGTTGATTTGAGGTTTCAGCAGTGCCTCAGATATTTAACCATTGATACTATGTCACTGCATCAGACATACACAATTAAATCCTGAAACAGTAGGGCTGTATTTAATCAAAATTGACAGTCCAAATTCATTCTAAGTCACTGTAAGAATTATATTTAAATAATAGCAATGTGGCTTTCCTGACACTTATTCCCAATTACCTTTGGCTACATTGTATAGTATCACTAATATCAGAAGAATGTTTCTTTTTCATTTGCACTTCCATTCAATTAAATGCCCATTCCTTGATAATATACAATATTTTTTTGCGAAATTCACCAAAACCTTTGTTTTGGGCAAAGACCATTTATGGTAGTCTATCAGCAGCCCATACCAATACTACTGAATATCATCCATGAACTACCATAACAACAGTAATATCATTCTCAAAAATAAAGATGAATACTGATCGCAAACAATTGTAATACTGAGGAATGATTTAAACACTATACCATGTTAACCTGCTTAATTTAGATTGAAATCATAATTACACAGAACTGTACCGAGGGCATTCATAATAACAACAATAATGTCAGTACCACATCACCGATATATTCCACTTAAACAAGCAAATGTAGGCATGAAACATTTTCCTGCCCACATGTAATCTGTGCACTGGTCAGATAAAGCAGACCTTCTGTTCAGTGACACCATGTACACTATTATCAATACATGACTTTTAAACACTGATATCATTGGATTGCATCAATTTATAGACAGCTATCCAAGCAAATCATGATATTTATAAGATATGAATAATTATACTTAAACCTTGATCCTTTTGAAGCAGCTGATATACACTCAGTGGGCACTTTATTAGCTACACTTGCTCATTAATGCAAATATCTAATTAGACAATCATGTGCAGCAATTCAATGCATAAAAGCATGCAGATATGGTCAAGAGGTTCAGCTGCTGTTCAGACCAAATATCAGAATGAGGAAGAAATGCGATCTGAGTGACTTTAACTATGGAATAATTGTTAGTGCTAAGCATGGTAATTTGAATTTCTCAGAAACTGATGATCTCCTGGGATTTTCACACACAACAGTCTCTAGAGTTTACAGAGAATAGTGCAAAAACAAAAAGCATCCAGTGAGCAGCAGTTCAGTGAGTGAAAATGCTTTGTTAATGAGAGCTGTCAAAGGAGAACAGCCAGACTGGTTCAAGCTGATAGGAAGGTGATAGAAATTCAACTAAACATGTGTTACATCAGTGGTGTGCAGAATGGCATCTCTGAACTCACAACACATTAAGCCTTCAAGTGGGTGGGCCACAACTGCAGAAGGCCACTCCTCATCCCACTCCTGGACCAAATAAAGTGGCCATTACGTGTATATTATGCAGCATTCAGAGGCAGTAACAAACCCTTCGATCTTTCTGTAAAGTGCACTTAAACAGTGATATGGTGTTATCATATCCTACATAATCAACACCTGGACAGTGGCAGCTTGGTTGTGTATCCCATTCAAGCAACAGGATTTAGATTGTGCTATGACCCAATCGAAAATCATCTAAAAACAGCATTTAAATGATAATGACACAACTAGAACTAATGTAAAAACCAAAATAAAGTATTGCAGTAACACTCAGCAGTTCAGGCACCATAGCTGCATAAACATCTTTGTGTCTGCCATAGGACCAGATGCAGCCTCAAGCAGCTGTCCAGCAATTCTAAGTTTTTATAAAGTTTTGAGGAACATTTATTATCAAAGTAGGTATACAGTATACAACTTTGAGATTTGTTCTCCCACAGGCAGCAAAAAAGAGACACCATGGAACCCATTTAAAGAAAACATCAAATATCCAAAGCATAAAAAAGAACAAATCGCACAAACAGCAAAAAGCGAGCAAGTAACGCACAGAATATTAAACATCAAGCTGCTGAGTTCCCGAAATGGTCCATGAGTTTATGCTGGATTTATGCTGAGCAGAGACAAGACCCCACGTTAAACATAGAAACATAGAAAATAGGTGCAGGAGTAGGCCTTTTGGCCCTTCGAACCTGCACCGTCATTCATTACGATCATGGCTGATCATCCAACTCAAAACCCTATACCTGTCTTCTCTCCATACCCCCGATCCCGTTAGCCACAAGGGCCTTATCTAACTCCCTCTTAAATATAGCCAATGAACTGGCCAAATGGAGAGATCCGACCAAAACAGCTCTGCTTCTTAAATTCAGAGACATTTAAACATAGTTAAAATTGAAAAAAGTATATTCTTAAGTTAACTAAAAAAAAATCAACAAATTGTAAATATTTGGAAGTATAAAAATATACAAAAGGATTTTAAAAGGGAAATTTGCCCCTGATCATGCCCATTGAAATCCGTGGCACTGCAGATCCTTGCCAGTCAGATTTTTGTTTTTGTCCATATTTCAAGGTCTGGTCATCATAGGAAAGACCAGCGTTTATTATCTACCCCTCACTGTCCCTGAGAAGGTGAGACCACTTCTTAAGCCACTGCACTCCTTCTGCTGAAGCTACACTCACAACACAGCTGGAGAGGAAGCTCCAGAATTTTAGACCCAATGACTATGAAGGAGCAGTTGTACTGTATGTTTCTAATTCAGAATGGTGTGTAACTTGGAGAGGAACATGGAGGTGCCATTTCCATGCCCCTGATGCCCTACTGATGGTAGATGTGTGTTTGGAAGATGCTGTTGGAGTTGATGCAGGACCCAAGATGTGATTGCTCAACAATGTGTTGGGAAACCTTAATAAAACCAAGGATTTCATCAATGAAATCCATGTTGACCCCAGAAATGGAACAAACTGGCTGATTCAACCTTCCAAGCCCATCAGTAAATCTGGAATTTCCTGCATTTGATCCAGCAAACTTTTCACCAGAACTGGAAAAGAATTAGAGCTAACAAATTTAAAAGGTACAAATAAACAGTTTTAAAGTAGAGGGGTAAAGAAAGGAGGATCACATATATGCATAGTCAATGTAAGAGATGTCTTAGATAAAAAGGGATTTTAATGAAATAATATAGAAAATTGCATCAAGCTTGCAAAGGTGACTTCTACCAGGAAGAACCCAATCAAGAGAAAACTTGGTTGTGCAATTGAACTGCTAGAAATGTGTCTTCTTTATTATCTGTTAGAATTAGAAACACTGATGACATTCAGATTTGTCATTAATACTGAAATCAGAGTATAATTCTACAAAATGATTCAGTTATCCTGTCCCCACCTCTTGCCTTTAAATAAATATTCCTTGAATTCAAAATGGATTATTTCATTCTTCCCACTCACATTAAAAGCCCCTATGTGATTTCTCCAGTTAACATAAGTTACACTGTCTCCTGGTTTAGTTTCATCAGAAAACCGAGATTCCTTCACCCAAATAATTTCTATACATTGTGAGAAACATAGTGTGGATCCACTGGAAGATGTTATTTGTCCTTCCACATTAATGAGATGAAGTGCAGCTGTTATGTTTTGTAACTTCAAAACATTAAAGTAGCTCACAGGAAGAAATAGAGTCCGATATACGAGTCTGACTTCAAGTTTACTTTAAGTAAGGTGTGCATGTATCATGTGGTAGCATCACGAGATACAATTCACATATTTGTACATACAACTCACAATGAATTATTTAAATGAACAAGAATGTTTAATCAACATATATATACACACACACAAGGTTACTGAAATATTACTTAAATATTAAATATACAACAGCCCCCTTTTCCCACGGCCTAATTTTTTCCTTACAAAGAGTGCCAGAAGATTAAGTCCAATTCAATATGCATTTATATTTTGTTATGTCTCCTGTCAGAACCTTATTAAATACATAAAGAATATCTAACATGCAAATTACCTCCATGGTTTGCCTGACATCCCCTTTCCTTCACAAAACTAGAATAACACTTTCACCAAGGTGTATGTTCAAGTTGCAGTAATACAGATTGGATTGTTTCTTCAATATTACTTCTTCTTCCTTCTGTCGGGATCAAGGATGACCTACTGTACTTCCTCTTTTGTTTATTCCTAATGAGGCCAATTGGGAACAGCAGACTCATGTGCAGATAGGTAGAAGTTTGTGATGGGGCAGACAGATGGCTGGCTTTTGAGGTGGTGTACTGCTTCTGTCAGTTACATAGGGTTCAGTAGTACTGTAGAGGTTCTCATTAACATCCCAAAGTTTCTTCTCTACTTCAAGTGATTTTCAGGGAGTGGGAAAAGGAGATTCCTACAGTCAACGGCAATGCTGTATTACTTTAAGGAAAGTTTGAGCACATTCTCTGTATACATTTCTCTGTCCACCTGATAATAATTCATCTGACAAAATTCAGAATAGAGAGTCTGATTTGAGAACCCGATGCAGCATGCAAAATGTGTGGCTTGCCCAAAAGAACCAAATAAAGGTTACTGGAGCCTCAATGGTGAGGATATCGTTTTGGGAGAGGTTACTGTCATTAATTCCAGGAGCTTTCCAATGGCAGGTGTTAAACTAACTTGATTTCCTCATTTCAGTCTCCACTCCCTCTTAAAATCTAGACCTTCAGATTTGAAAGATTTATTTTTTAAATAATTATCACCACCGCTTTACCTACTTATTACAATAGCAGATACAATTCTTGAGATTCTAGGGGTCAGTCATATCCCTTTCTCTAGAGCTAGGTTATTTAGCAAATCTTGGAACATATTTGGAACATGCCTTAAATCAATGCTAACTGTCTTTTCCCTCTGCAATCAAAATGGATACAGAATTCATCCATTTTCTTATACTCTTACATTCACCTATCTTTAATGTCCTTATAGTCCCGAGCCATTCCCATTCTCATAACATATTTATGTAAACTTTTAATGTTAGCTTTGATTTCATTTACAAGGTATTCTTTCCACATTCCCTATTTGAACTTCCTATAACACAAGAAAGTCTGCAAATGCTGGACATCCAGAGCAAAACACACAAAATGCTGGAGGAACTCAGCAGCTCAGGCAGCATCTATGGAGATGAATAAATAGTCGATATTTTGGGCTGAGGTGCTTCTTCTTGAGAAGGAAGGGGGAAGAGACCAGAATAAAATGTGGGGGAGGGGGGATGGGAAGGAGGCTTGCTGGGAGGTGATAGGTGAAACCAGCTAAGTGGGAAAATTCAAGGATTGGAGAAAAAGGAATCCAATAAGAGGGAGCGTGGACTATAGGAAAAAGGGAAAGAGGAGGGGACCCAGAGGGAGGTGATAGGCAGGTGGGGTAGAAAGAGGAGGGCTAATTTCTCTACCAGAGAGAGAAATTGATATTCATGCCATCAGGTTGGAGGTTACCCAAATGGAACATAAGGTGTTGCTCCCGCACCCAGAGGGTGGACTCATCTTGCCACAAGAGGAGGCCATGGACTGACACGTTGGAATGGGAATGGGAATTAAGATCTTTGACCACTGGGAAGTCCCGCTTACGGCCGATGGTGTGGAGGTGCTCAACGAAGCAGTCCCCAAATTTACGAAAGGTCTCACCAATGTAGAGGAGGCCGCATCGGGAGCGCCAGACACAATAGACGATCCCAGCAGATTTGCAGATGAAGTGTTGCATTACTTGGAAGGACTGTTTGGGGCCCTGAATGGAGGTGAGGGAGAAGGTGTATGGGCAGGGGTAGCATGTAAGCCGCTTGCAGGGATAAGCGTCATGAAGAGATTAGTGGGAAGGGATGAATGGACAAGGGATTCATGGAGGGAGCAATCCCTGTGGAAAGTGGAAAGGGAGTTGAGGGGAGGTAAAATTACGTTTAGTGGTAGGGTCCTTTTGGAGACAGTGGGAGTTGTGAAGGATAATGTGTTGGATGTGAAGATTGATGGGGTGGTAGGTAAAGACAAGGGGAATTTTATCACTGTTAAGACGGTGGGAAGATGGGGTAAAGGGAAACATACTTTAAAGAAGGAGGACATCTTGGATGTTCTGGAATGGAAAGCTACGTGCTGGGAACGGATGCAGCAGAGGCAAAGAATCTGAGAAAAGGGAGCATTTTTACTGGAGATGAGGTGGGAAGAGGTATAGTCAAGATAACTGTGCGAATCAGTAGGTTTATAAAAGATATCGGTTGACAATTTGTCTCCAGAGATGGACCAAGTGAATTTGAGGGAGGAAGTTAGAGGCAAAATTGGTAAAATTTTTATAACATTTTTCAGATACCAAAGCAACCTTTTTTTCCTAACCCTTAGAGTCTGCTAGGTCTCCACCTTTCCTTGAACTTGTGTAAGCCTATCTCTTTTGTCTTGTTACTGCTTCATTTTCATTTAGGTTTAAAGGCACAGATATTTTTAAATTAAGGAAGTTGAAAGAAGAATTCATGATTAGGATAGCGATAAAATCCAAGGTAGTAGAAGTGTAAAGTGGCTGGGTAGAACATACATACCCAGACTGTGGTTGCGTCCATTGGTGTCAGTGAGCTGGACTTTAATCAATTTACGCTGTTGATCAAGGAATGTTGTTCCATCTGCAGAGAGGTAAAGTAGAATTGACCTGGCCACACCGGGGTGATCAAAGAAGACCTGAGTTTTAAAGAGAAACATGGAGAGTTTGGCATTTGAAATATCAACAGTATTTTTTCAGCCATTTAAGAAAATAACAAAGAAGCCTGTGAAAGTTAACATTTAAACATATATACATGATAGAAATCTACTGTAAACAGTAAACGTTCTGGGGATAATCTTTAAACAGTATTATATATACTTATATTTGGAAAACTCCAATAAATCTACATCTAGAAAACAATGGAAGCACAGAAACTATTTGTCCCTTTAAGTGTGTTCCACTGTTCAATATTATTGGAGTTCATCCTCTGTCTCAATACCACATTCCTTCCCTCTTTCCATACTCCTTGTTTAAAATGTTATATTCAATGCTCAAGCCTCTACAACTCTGAGGTAGTGAATTCCACAAACTCCTCATCCTAGTCTTAAATGGCTGAAACTGAATCTCAAGACTGCAAACCCTCATTCTAGATGCACTACTTTGCATCCAGTCTGTTTAGTGCTGTCACACAGTACCCCAAATCAGATCTCACCAAAGCCCTGAATAATTAGAGCAGGATTTCTTTGCTATTGCACCCAACCCCACTTGCTATGAAAACCAATATTACCATTTGCTTTGTAACTGCTACAGCACCTACATATCTGGTTCCAGTGACAAGCATACAAAGCAACTGGGTCTCTTTAAACATCAACGCCTCCCAATCGATTAAAATAACATGGGTTAATTATTTCTTGGGTGTTGTAAGTGACTGAGCTTACGATACCGAGGCTATTTGCTAGGTTTTTGGTCTAAGCTCCCTGGATCCAATCTCCCAAAGATTATGACTGTTGTGTATATAAACAGCAGGAAAGATTTTTTTTTTCACTGTAGGACTTATTGCAGAATAGACTGTGTTGGTCAACACATGAACAGTGCAGGGTAAAGAATTTAATATTAAAGCAATGATTTAATATTGCTCAAAGAAGGATATTTTGCAGTATGTACAAGTATACGACTGCAGGATACACTCAATGGAGAACTCATGGTGGTTCAGTATACAGTGTATATTGCTGTTTCTCTATAATGGAGGATGCTTTGGCTGTTCAATATATTGTATAGTGTAGGCTTCATTGAATGGTAAAGCCACATGGATCTAATATATTGTCTAGTACAGAAGATGGAATGGTAAGAACTATATAGTATAGGAAGATCAATGCCCAGCACAATGCACTCAATTGGGAGAACTAATCATATTGCTGAATACAGAATAAACCACAGGGTACTCAACAGAATAATTGGAGTGAGATCAAATATACCTGAACATGTTTAGAAATAAGATGCAAATTATATTGAATATTGAATATACAACTATATTTTATGGAATAGTCGATTATATAGGATACAGGAAACAAACGTGTGATGTGGTATTTCATGCTCCTGCAGGTACATAATTAAAATGAGGATGGTATTCCACATTTCCTCAAAAACAAAATTACTGAATACAAGTATTTCATCTATGAAGCAGCATCCAGCATGAAGAATGCCAGACTTTACCTTAAGCCAGATGTTTTCATCATCATCTGAATTGTGGTAGGAATAAGGTTTGTTGAAGTCTTGGGTATTATCTGTGTAAAAGGGAGCAGTACATGGAAACCAGGCATACTGGGACAGTCCAGCAGTCTCATCCAGAAGTTCTGTCTGACAAACCTGAAGGGTCAGACAATGTTCATTATTACAAATGAGTTAAAAACAACATAAGTGAGCAGCTTTACAGGCAAGGAAATTCATGTTGTATGATTTTGCAAAGTGGCCAAAATTTGATTTTGATGTAAACAAGAACCAAGTAGAAAATAAAATGGGCTGTTGTCCATTTTTCTGTTCTGCCCCTCCCAGTCCCATCCTGTGAAAACTTTGCTGATCGAAGGCCAATTTTAGAACCACTCGATACAGTTCCAAATCCCATGGACTCTAATATATTTGCTTAGCCTTTGCAATCATAATTACTGAGGGTTTCACAATAGTTACCAAGCCACATGGTTAATAGAAGTATGACAACTGTTTTGCTTCATAAAAATATGAGCAGATCGGGAATAAATGTCCCAGTCCTTTTTGCTCCTTCACTTAAGAAGTAAAACACTATCAGAAAACCTCTTTATCTTGAATGCATAAAGTTAGTTAGCTCACCCTGGCTGGAATAAAGCATTTAGAAATATATGCATCATGCCCACTGTTCAGTGAAACTCTCTGTTGTAGCAAATACTTCAAACTTTTCTGAAATTTCAGCGGGTTCCATCTCCGTCACATGAATAATAGAAGTTTTGCCTCCATTGAAGAGAAGCTTGTTTGAATATTATGTATAACATTTGATCACTCATAGTGTTATAAATAGAAGAACATAGTATATTACGTGAGCGTTCTGAGTTGCTGATGCAATGGTATTTCAGCATCACAGACATTTTTTAAAGGGCAATAATGGACACATTACTTCAATTCATTTGATGAAATATGGCTTTTAAGTGGAGAAGCCAGGGTAATGAGTCTGAATAGATTAATAGGATATGATTGAGCATGTTCACAGAGCATTATGATATCAAGGAAGAAAATCTATCATATATGCATATGTTTCAAAAAATCCAAAATTAGCAGACTAATGAGTAACTTTGACTTGAGCTTCTCTGTTCCCATGGGACATGGACTGTGCAAATAGGCTATTTCCAAATGGAGTCTTCTTTATTCACCTAGACTGAAGGAAAAAGAGAGGTCTAGACGTAGACTGAGATTTCAACCCAAATTTTATTGACTCTGAAACTTGACTGTACATCAAAAGGAGCATGCACAAACTGAAGAGAGTGAATATCCATAATGCTCACTCAGTGGTCAATCATACACAAGCCTTGGTCAAATGCATTTCATTTGGTCTTTTGACCCTCTCCACTGATATACTTTAGCCTCTTATTCCAGTCATATTCATTTACTTGGGACCAAAAGCTTTACAATGGCATGCAAAAGTTTGGGCACCCCTGGTCAAAATTCCTGCTACTGTGAATAGCTAAGTGAGTAAAATATGAATTGATTTCCAAAAGGCGTAAAGTTAAAGATGACACATCTCTTTAATATTTTAAGCAAGAAAACTTTTTTTATTTCCATCTTTTACAGTTTCAAAATAACAAAAAAAGAAAAGGGCCCAAAGCAAAAGTTTGGGCACCCTGCATGGTCAGTACTTAGTTACACCCCTTTGGCAATGCTTTCTGTAGCCAGCTAAGAGTCTTTCAATTCTTGTTTGGGGGATTTTCACCCATTCTTCCTTGCAAAAGGCTTCTAGTTCTGTGAGAATCTTGGGCCGTCTTGCATGCACTGCTCTTTTGAGGTCTATCCACAGATTCTCGATGATGCTTAGGTCAGGGGACTGCGAGGGCCATGGCAAAACCTTCAGCTTGCACCTCTTGAAGTAGTCCATTGTGGATTTTGAAGTGTGTTTAGGATCATTATCCTGTTGTAGAAGCCATCCTCTTTTCATCTTCCGCTTTTTTATAGATGGTGTGATGCTTGCTTCCAGAATTTGCTGGTATTTAATTGAATTCATTCTTCCCTCTACCAGTGCCACTGTGCCACTGTCTGCAACACAAGCCCAAAGTATGATCTATCCACCCCCGTGCTTAACAGTTGGAGAGGGGTTCTTTTCAGGAAATTCTGCACCTTTTTTCTCCAAACATACACTTGCTCGTTGCAGCCAAGAAGTTCTATTCAAAAGGTTCAAAGGAACATCTAAACAAGCCTGATGCATTTTGGAAACAAGTCCTGTAGACTGATGAAGTTAAAATAGAACTAGAAGATGGCTTCTACAACAGGATAATGATCCCAAACACACCTCAAAATCCAACAATGGACTATCTCAAGAGGCGCAAGCTGTAGGTTTTGCCATGGCCCTCACAGTCCCCTGACCTAAACATTACCGAGAATCTGTGGATAGACCTCAAAAGAGCAGTGCATGCAAGACCGCCCAAGAATCTCACAGAACTAGAAGCCTTTTGTAGGGAAGAATGGGCGAATATCCCCCAAACAAGAATTGAAAGACTCTTAGCTGGCTACAAAATGCGTTTACAAGCTGTAATACTTGCCAAAGGGGGTGTTACTAAGTATTGACCATGCAGGGTGCCCAAACTTTTGCTTTGGGCCCTTTTCCTTTTTTGTTGTTTTGAAACTGTAAAAGATGGAAATAAAAAAGTTTTCTTGCTTAAAATATTAAAGAAATGTGTCATCTTTAACTTTATGCCTTTTGGAAATCAGTTCATCTTTTACTCATTTAGCTATTCACAGTAACAGAAATTTTGACTGGGGTGCCCAAACTTTTACATGCCACTGTATATTTAAGTGGGTGGTATAACGAAAGCAGCAGATTAAGGGAGGAATATCAGATGAATAAAATCAGTGAGCAGGAAATAAAAGCAGAAAACACTGGAAATAGACAGAAGATCAGGCATCTCAGTGGAGGGAAAAATGAATTAGTGTTTCAGGTTGAGCAGAACATGAGCAAAATCTAAACATAAGAGTAAAAACTTTTCAATGATGAACTGAGGCCTTTAGTGGAAAAGTGGATGGGATGTAAGATTAACCAAATTCAACAGCTCGTGATTCACAGCATCAAAGAGAAATGTTTAAAATAAATTCCCAATTGCTTTCAATAAATTTTATTTATCATTTTATTGGGATATATAATGCTCCATCCCATAGCCTAAATGGTTCATGTTTATTACTCACCATGTCCAGTTAGGGCAATCAATGTTAACCTACCTTTGATATGTCAGGTTGTCCTGGGATCACTTGAACTGGACACTTTCTATCATCCTGGTGGGAGGCCAAGGCTCCTGCTGCCCATTGGTCACTGAAGCCTTTAGGTGTGACAAAGCCACAGTCACGAATACTACTATTTTTCTCAAATTCCTCGCAGACCTCATCTCCGTCGTACATGTAGCAGAGGCTCGGCTCTCCTGAAAAAATATATTATTCGAATTTTATCTGTAATACATATCCAAGTCTCAATCCACTTCAAATTAACTAAAAAATAATGCAGTGTAGTATAAACAGAAGTAGGCCATCTAGCCCCTCACATCTTTTTTTTGCACTACTTTACTTTCCATTTTTCTATTTTCTATTTATGATTTATATTTAAAATTTGAATATTTACTTATGTTTAGTATTTTTAATATTATTAATATTTAATATTTGTGATCCAGGGAGCGGGAAGCGCAGAATCAAATATCGCTGTGATGATTGTACGTTCTAGTATCAATTGTTTGGTGACAATAAAGTATAAAGTATAAAATATCAAAAGGAAGTTCAGAGATCCTTTTACTCTGAAATAACTCATATCCAAAATTTACGCTGAAAGATCTTCCAAAATTCAAGGCAACTTTAATGATAAAAGAGATCAAGATATTAACAAGGTGCAAGGAGTATTGCTTTCCATTTTTCATTTTGCACCTTTGGTGTTTCAGTACAATATTACAACCAAAAGACAACAGCTCTGATACCACAGCAGGTACTCAGATCTCTATTGAATGCACCTGGATGCTGCATAGGGTCCACATTGAATTGGCTGTTTAAATTCAAAACTGGCTCAAGGATAGAAGACTGGCTCAAGGATAGAAGGTGTTAATCGCTGAAGGGACTTATTTGAGCTGGCAGTCTGTAATTAGCAGAGTTCCACAAGGATCTGTGCTGGGACCTCTGCTGTTTGTGATGTATATAAATGACTTGGATTATACCAAAATTGGTGAAGTTGTGGACGGTGTAGAAAACTGGCAAAGAATACAGCACAATATAGATCAGTTGTAGATATGGGCAGAGATGGCAGATAAAGTTTAACGTAGATAAATATGAAGTGTTGCACTGTAGAAGGGCAAATGCAAGAAGACAGGGCAAGATCTTTGACAGTGTTACTGAGCAGAGAGATCTTAGGATCCAAGTTCATAGCTCTTTGAAAGTAGGTGGTATGGTGGTAGAGACAAGTGCATTAGAAACTTTTAAGAGACATTTGGAAAGGCACATGGATGTAAAGAAGACGGAGGGATATGGACATGGTATAGGTAGAAAAGATTAGTGTTCGGGTGTTTTTGATTTGCTTTTTAGCTGGTTCGGCACAATATTGTGGGTGAATGGCTGTTCTTCTGCTGTACTGTTCTATGTTCCAAGTTACTCTCGAGGTGTTACCATGTCATCAGATCTTATTGTCCACTCCACCATTGATATTCCAATGTTTTCCATTAGATGGAAAAAAATAGAGGCAACACCAACCTCCCCATTAACTATAATTTAGCTAACTACTGCAAGAATCATGCCAGCTGTTCCAGAAAGCATAAGCCAACATCTGAGCTGTAGATTTTCACTATCCAGATGGAAGGTATTGCCAGGTACATGCGAAGTGTGGAGGTGGAGCAAATACCACTAAACCTACAATAGAGGTTCCTGCTTTAAACTACGTTTGTACCTTATCAACAGAAGGCAGCCCCGAGCAGAATGTACTTTGTAGTTCGGCCCTGGAAGACAAGGCTAACCTGCTCAGTAATTGTAAATTTCTCTGTAAGCCACAGTGCAACTGTAGCGATGAGCCCCAAACCATGGAACTTGCTACAGGAAGCACCTCCTTTCTCCACTTGGTATCTCAGAAGGCTAATGTGACTAGATTGGCAGGCTGGGCATCCAAACATGAGCTTGCTATGTCATATCAAAGGAGGGTGCTTTAGCAATTACCCAAGCAGTCTTGAAAGTGTCAACTTTCTTACCCAGCTGACAATGGAGCTGGAAAGCAGTGGAACCCATGCTCCTGAACTGCTGACATTCATCTCCTCATCGACACTTTTTCTCTACAAAGCATGCCTCAGCTTCAATGAAACAGTTATCAAGATTGAAGACTCAGCAAAGAAAAGCTATGAAATGATCCACAAGAGCTGCTAGCTGCAAACATCTTCAGGCTACTGGCCAGCTGGCAGAAATCATGGTGCAGACATCAGCTCAAATAATCAGTAGACATTAAAATTCTGTGTATAGAGAAGCTGTGGCAGTTGGGCCAATGAATATCTTGTAATGACCACTGTCATATACAGCACAGGTACAGGTCTATGTGGATATCTATGCATTTTCTTGCACACATCTTTGTCCAACTGTACCAGCATATTCATCTACCCTTTTGCCCTTGTGTCTATTGAATTACACCTTAAGTTCACTTCCTGACACATAAGGGTTCAAAGGGTAGGAAGATCAGGAAAAAGGCAAGATTGCCGCCTGGGAGGGAAAAAAAAAGCCTCCCTATTTAGTCAAATAATCATTCCTAATTCATGAAAAGAAAACAAAAACATGTTCTTCCAACTTTACTTCCTGGCAGAAAAAATTTGGCGCATTAAAGCACTCCCAAAAGTTTGATTCTTCAAACTTTGGGTTTAAAAAGTACATGAAATCAAGCAATAGCAAAAAGAAGAATAGGGATATTATGTTAACTTATTTTCCTGCAGGGCTCATGCTTAATTAACAAATCACAGCATCCAGATGTGTGATTGGACTTTCCACAAAATGTACCTGTTGTCTTGGATAACTGGTCATCTGGCATGCCCCCAGATCTAAGGCTAGCTTATTTCACTGACCCTTTCCATTTTGCCATATGGACTGAATAAAAGCAACAGTAGACACTGCTCAAGAATGTTTTGAATTGAGAGCAATCATTTCTTTTATAATTAGAAAAATCCAACTTGTTTTTGAGGAGGCTTTACCATGAGAAAGAATGGTGCTTATGGCCATCAAGTGCAAAGCAGAAGAGCACAAAGATAATTAGTTCCATGCGATGACTCTAATTAACAGTATCTAATATTTGACCAAATCACGTTATGTCAATACCACCAACATTGCGTCAATGAATCTTAATTAGTCCCAGTCTTCATCAAAGACAGATACTAAAAACAAATTGAAGAAACCTAAGCAATTGATGGGAAAAGTGTAAACATCCTAATAAGTTCAGGCTTTATTGGCATATAACCCCTCGTAATGCAAGACACATGAGCATAATATGAGCCATTAGCCAGCTATCCTCCACCAAACTTTAACCCATAAATAACTCAGCAAGGCTTGATGCTACTGTTTAAGAAGCATTGCTCAGTTAGACTACAGGCCGTAGTTCATGTAATGATCAAAACTGAAATCGCATTTCATCCATTGAGAAACCAGAATACTTATAATTACAGATAGCATGTTACTTAAACAACTTTAATGTGGCAAAGGATCCAAAGTCACATAGAGTTATAGAACACTACAGGCCTCTTGGCCCATCGAGTCTGTGTCAAACTATTATGCTGCCTAATCCCATCCACTGGCACCTGGACCATAGTTCTCCATACCCACCTCATCCATGTACCTATCCAAATTTCTCTTAAGTGTTTAAAATTAACTCAAATCCACCACTTCCACTGGCAGCTTATTCCATCTGCTGAGTGAAGAAGTTCCCCCTCATGTTCCTCTTAAACATTTCACCTTCAATTAATTACCTCCAAATTCTACATTCAATTAACTACCTCATCTTGAATGCCAAGCGACTGAACCTTCTTGACGAACCTTGTCAAAGGCTTTGCTGAGGCCACGTAGCAATATCCACACCCTTTCCTTCAACAACTTTCCTGGTAACTTCCTTGAAAAGCCTCTGTAAGATTGATTAGTCAGGACCTATCACACACAAAGCCATGCTGACTAATCTTAATCAGTTTCTATCTATCCAAATACTTATATATCGGTCCTTCATATTGCCTTCCAATAATTTACCAACTACTGACATCAGGTTCACCGGCCAAAATAAATAATATTGTTAGAGACTTTCTTAAGCAACAGAACAACATTAGCCATCCTCCAATCCTCCAGCACCTCACCCGTTGCTGAGAACATTTTAAATACCTCTGCTATGGCCTCTGCAATTTCTGCAGCAGCTCCCCACAAGGTCCAAAGAAACACCTTGCAAGATCCCTGGAGATTTATCCACCCTAATTTGTCTTGTCAGCAAGCTTTTCTGTAATCTGGATATGATTCATGACCTCACTGCTGTTTTGCCTCATTTCTATAGACTCTATGTCCATCTCCTGAGTAAATACAGATGGAAAAAATCCATTTAAGATCTACCCCATTTCTTTCAGCTCTGTGCATAGATGACAACTCTGAACTTCAAAACAACCAATTACAAGGTGTGATTGATAAGTTCGTGGCCTAAGGTAGACGGCATCAATTTTAGAATACCTAGCACATTTATTTTTCAACGTAGTCCCCTCGTACATTTACACACTTAGTCCAGTGGTCGTGGAACATACGGATCCCTTCTTTGCAGAAGTCGGTATCTTGGACCTCCAGAAGTGGTCCACAGTAGGGGTGATTGATAAGCTCGTGGCCTAAGGTAGAAGGAGGTGAGTTATACAGCTCTCATTACATGCACGTGCAGTTCTACTCCTTGAGTGATTATGCAGAAAGTTTGAAGTTAATAACTCATCTCCTTCTACCCTAGGCCACAAACTTATCAATCACCCCTGCTGTGGACCACTTCTGGAGGTCCAAGATGCCCATTTCTACAAAGAAGGGATCTGTATGCTCCACAACCACTGGACTAAATGTGTAAATGTAGGAGGGGACTATGTCGAAAAATAAATGTGCTAAGTTTTCTAAAATTGACTCCTTCTACCTTAGGCCATGAACCTATCAATCACCCCTCATATGTCCCTTGCTATTCATTGGCCCTTAATATATCTGTAGAAGCCCTTTGGATTCTCCTTCACTTTGACTGCTAGAGCAACCTTAAGCCTTCTTTTAGCCTTCCTGATTTCCTTCTTAAGTGCTCTCTTGAATGTCTTATACTCGAGTACCTCATTTTTTCTTCCTGCCTTTACCTCCTACGCACCTCCTCCTCTTCTTAACCAGGGCCTCAATATCTCTCGAAAACCAAAGTTTCCTCAACCTGTTCTCATAGCCTTTTATTCTGACAGGAGCATACAAACTCTGTACTCCCAAAATTTCACTTTTGAAGGCCTCCCTCTTACCAAGCACATCATTGCCAGAGAACAATCTGTCCCATCCACATTTGCCACATCCTTTTTGATACCATCAAAACTGGCTTTTCTCCCAACTAAAATCTTAACCCGAGGACCAGACATATCCTTCTCCATAATTAGTTTGAAACTAATGGCATTATGATCACTAGATCCGAAGTGGTTACCTACACTCACTTCTGTCATGTGTGCTCTGTCTCATTCCCTAATAGTATCCCAGTAGCATTATACAAAAACTGAGATTGAGTCACATAACATGGATTACAGCAGATAACAAAAAAATTGTTCAAAGAGAAAAGTTTTGAGAAAAGTGAAAGTGGGGGTTAGAGAGTTATAGCAATTTAGGGAAGCAACTTTATACACTAGATCCAAGGCGAGCTGGTAAATTGGATCCAACATTGGCTTAGTGACAGGAAACAGAGGGTAGTGGTAGAAGGATGCTTTCCTTATTGAAAGTATATAGGCAGGGATTTTTCCAGGAACATTTGGGCTTTTGATGTGTGCTATTGACTTAGATGAGTAATTGCAGTATGATGAGTGAAGCGAGTAATACTAGGAAGTATGATGAGTTAGTTTGCAGATGGCACAAAAATATTTGGCAATGTGGATAGCGAATAAGGTTGTCTAAGGCTACAGCAGGAAAGAAATCAGATGGAAAATTGGGTGGAGCATTGGCAGATGGAATCTAATACAGACAAGTGTGAGGTGATGCATTTTTTGAAAGTCATATAGAGTAGGATTGGATAGAGGGGTGTAAGGCTTCTTCTCACCCTTGAACAAGAAGTAGCACCTCCTTAGCCCCCTGATCAGGGTCGCATAAAGCCATGAGAGCAGGTGATGGATGGTCATATGAGCAGATGGTGCCTAACACAAGTCCTGGTTATGCAACTACTGGCACCAAGCAGACAATCTCTGAATAGTATTGATAATGGCTACGGTCACCTATCTTGTGGAGACATTACCAGAAGAAGACAATGACAAATCACTTTTATACAAATATTTGCCAAGAACTATCATGGTCATTGAAAGACCATGATTCCTATGTCATACAACATGGTACATGATGATGATGATGATGATAGGGCAGGAAATATACAATAGATGGTATGATGCTAAAATATGTTAATGAATATAGAGAACCAAGAATCTAGTTTCCCTGAAAGTGGCAACACAGATAGATTGGGTAGTGAAGGAGGCCTATTGCATGCTTGCCTTCATAGGTAAATGCAATTTCATGTTGCAAATTTACAGAACACTGGTTTGATTATGATGTTCAGTTCTGGTTGCAACACTTGGAAGGATGTGACTGTGCTCAAGAAAATGCAGAGATTCATTAAAACATTGCTTAGGTTTGAGGTCTTTCTATATGAAGAGATGGGTTTGGTTGGGCTTATTTTCCTTGCAGCGAAGGTGGTCTCAACCTGGTATACAAAATTCTAAAAGTCACAGATACATTAGATAGCCAAAATCTTTTTTCCTATGGTATGGGTATCAAAAACAAGAGAGTATAGGTTTAAGGTGAGAAGAAGTAGTATTAAATGGAGGTGACCCACGTAAGGTGGTCATGAAGAAATCAAACAGGCAGTTCATGAGAATCAACTTCAGAATGCTGAGAATATGGGACTCACCACCACAGAAAGCGGTTAAGGTAAATATTACCGATGAATACAAGCAGAGCAAAAATGAGGAAAAGGAGAATAAATGGCTATACCAATAGATCAAGAAAGGTGGGAGGACCCTGGAAGAAACCCTGACAAGGACTAAGGAAAAGCCCAGATTGGCATATTAGTTTTGTAATTCCTTGGAAGTCATGTTTAAAAGCAAAGTGGGAACTCACTCAAGGTATAATACACTCCAGGAGTATGCTACAGGTGAAAGTTGTTGAAACAGGTGAAAGTTTTTGAAACATTCAAAGTGGCATCAGCAGAGTTGTAAGATTGAGCACTGTACATTGAGAGAAGACAGGAAAGCTTTCTGAAAGCTCTGAGCAGAGAAAGGGTGATCGAGAGAAAGGGATCTCAAAAAGTTCAATGATTAGGATATGAAAAAATATAAGGATCAGTACAAATGATCAAGTAACATAACAAGTAAACACAGCAATTTACAACCAAGTTTGTGAGTTAGATACATTGCTGATAAAGGATTGATTTGATTTACCAGCTATACCAGAGATCTGGATTCAAGTTGCCGAAGACCAAACAATAATTATTTCTCTTTACAACTTTTAAAGGACAGACAGGAAAAAAGGAATTGGATGACAACAAATAATTCTACATAATGCAAGTACATTGATGTTCTAAGTATTTGCATTCAGAAAGAATACACATGAACACAATGAAGAGAATGAGAAAGTGATAGAAATCTTCAGGTATAGTCCAAGTTAAAATAAAATGAGGAATCTATAACAATGCTGGTGATTCGTAGACAACTTGAGAAGTAAGGCATCAGTTATATTTGACTGGAAGAAAAATAACATGTCCAGTCTTTAAGAATCTGAAACAATATCTGATGAAAAGGTAGCATATTGAAGAGAACATTGTGACCAGAACAGAGGTTAAATGTAAGAATGGAATTGGTCAGAGGAGTCCAAAGGAAATCCACTGAGTAAGTGAAACCCGGTGGGAAAAGGAAAAGGATCTAGTTGTAATAAACTGGCAAAAAAAAACTTTCTGCAGTGGAACATTTTCAGCATAAGAAGATGACTTATAAGCAATATAATTGAGAATATTAAGCGGTCTTCTTAGAATACAATAAGTAAAAGAATTGTTGATTAAAACAGTACTTTGCATTAGCATTTACTGTTAGGGTAGAAGTGAAAACATTAGGAAGAATCAATAACTCTTGACTAAGTTGCAGAAAAGGATATAATCAAGGACTATAAGCTTACACTTGTTAAAGACAAATAATTAACAAAATTAAAATGACTGGATGGGAAAAAGATCTGCATCAATCTGATGCAAATAGCATTTCAGGTCCACCTATAAAGTATCCCACAAAAACTTTAGAAATGCAGACAGTTTTCCTGCAACAGCAGAGATTTAAGTTTGACAGATAGATAACTAAATGGCTGAAGGTGGATTGTAGGTGAAAAGCTGCTTGGACAATATTGCCACCACTTTCTCGCTGGATGAAATGTCTGTTCTAGGCTATGTCCAAAATCTTGTGTGTTGATGACAGAAAAGTAGTTTTTACAAGAGAAAGCAGTACTATAGAAAACCTAAGGTTTAAAAAAACACTAGTATCAACAAAATGAGCAGGCAGCCAGAAGGTACAGCTAAACTCAGACTGTCAGAGAAAATATCAAAGGAACTGAAAGTGCACATTTATCCAATTCAGACAGCAACTCTTGAGGTTCACATTACTAGTTAAACTCGCCGCCCACATCCTCAATGCTGCCTTTGCAGAAATACCCCTCCTTCAATCCCATCCGAATTCTCATCTGCACATGCTCCTCAGTGATATTAGCCATTGACACAGCATCAAGATGAGCTTCTGATCATAACATCACTAAGACCATCTGCTTTTATCTTTATCCATGTGTCAATAAAATATATGATTATCTCTCCATTACCTCTAGTATATTTCTAGATGATCTCCCTCTATTAACATACACTATACCCATTTCTCCTCACCACCGACCTACACCACGTCCCCATCAAGCATGGGACAGCAAAGTTTTATGGAAAATTAAGTTTATAGTGGATGGAAAGTGGGTATAAGTGTGGAATATTTGCTATATCTGGAGGCAGCCAAGATGTGCATGTGGATTTAACTCTCAGGTACATAGAAACAGGATTAAGTTTGGCTGGGCTACAGGGGTGAAATCAACAGGTCTTCCTGATGATGTAGATATATGGTCCAAATCCCACAGTGCAAAGAACAAGACTGCAAACAGTGAAACACGTATAGATGCTATGTATGTAGTCAGATTAACAAACCAGCCTGCATATTATATTTTACTCCATTAGCCATGTACAGTATATGAATATGTGCTCTGCATAATTAATGCAAAACTCACCCACACAGTTGAACTTCTCCTCTTTCTGACACTTTCTTGAGCAGCCATCATTACCTAATAAATTACCATCATCACATTCTTCACCAAGATCCCTGGAAAATAGAACAAAGGATATCAGAACTTTTCAAACTCCGTATGACAGATTTCTATTCTACATTCCATGCAGATGTGAAGATGTCAGGAGCGCTAAACAATAGAAGCTTTGTAAAACTTTTTGAAGACTTGTTCCAGTTACAGAGCTATTCCTATGAAAAGAAGGAGAGAGGAGGAATTGTAGATTTTAAAGTCTGTTAAGCTATATCTGTCATTCAGGAATGGTAGATTAGTACACATCTTTATCATTCATGAATGGTCTTTAACATCAAAGTGCTTTCTATCTGGATCAGAACTAGCTAGTTTTGGCACATCCTTTCTAAGGTAAGGGGCCCAAAACTGCTCAAAATACTCCAAGCGAGGCCTCAGCAGTGCTTTATAAAGTCTCAACATTACATCCTTGACTGTATATTCTAGTCCTCTTGAAATGAACGTTAACACTGGATTTGCTTTCCTATCATTGACTTAACCTGCAAATTAATATTTAGGAAATCCTGCACGAGGGCTTCAAAGTCCCTTTGTGCCTCAGGTTTATATATTTTCTGTCCATTTAGAAAGTAGTCTATCCTTTCATTTCTTCTACCAAAATGCATGACCATACACTTCCCAACACTGTATTCCATCTGCCACTGCTTTGCCCATTGTCCTAATCTGTCTAGGTCCTTCTGTAGCCTCTCTACTTCCTCAAAGCAGCCTGCCCCTCCACCTATCTTCATATCATCTGCAAACTTTGCAACAAAGTCATCAGTTGCACCATCCAAATCATTGACATATAACAGAAAAATAACCGATCCCAACACAGACTCCAAAACCTCTTCATCCACCTCTTTCAGAACCCTAGGCTGTACACCATCAAGTCCAGGTGACTTACCTAACTTTGGATCTTTCAGTTTCCCATGAACCTTCTTTCTAGTAATGGTAACCATGCACTTTATACCCCCGGACACCTGCAGTTTCTGCCATACTGCTAATGCCTTCCACAGGGAAGACTGATGTGAAATACTTATTCAGTGTGCCTGCCATTTCTTTGTCCCCCATTACTACCTCTCCAGCACTGTTTTCCAGTTGTCCGATATCCACCTACTCACTCTTACCTCTCTTTTACACTTTATTATCTGAAGAAACTTTTGGTATCCTCTTTAATATTATTGGCTAGTTTACTTTTCTATTCCATCTTTACCTTCTTAATGTCTGTTTTAGTTGTCTTCTGTTGGTTTTTAAAAACTTCCCAATCCTCTAACTTTCCATCTATTTTTGCTCTATTATATGCCCCCTCTTTGGCTTTTATGTTGGCTTTGACTTCTCTTGTTAGCCACGGTCATGTCATCCTGCCTTTAGAATGCTTCTTCTTTAGGATGTATATATCCTGTGCCTTCCAAATTGCTTCCAGAAATTCCAGCCATTGCTGCTCTGCCATCATCCCTGCCAGTGTTCTTTTCCCATCAATTACATAGAACACAGAACACAGAAATCTACAGCACTTTACAGGCCCTTCACCCCACAATGTTGTGCCAACCATGTAACCTACTCTAGAAACTGCCTAGAATTACCCTATCGCATAACCCTCTATTTTTCTAAACTCATGTACCTATCTAAAAGTCTCTTAAATGAACTTATTGAATCCGCCTCCACCACTGTCTATGCACCCACCACTCTCTGTGTGAAAAACTTACCCCTAACACCCCCTCATACCTACTTCAAAGCAAGTTAAAGCTATGCCATTTCAGCCCTGGGACAAAGCTTCTGGCTAACCACACTATCAACACCTCTCATCATCTTATACAACTCTATCAGGTCACATCTCATCCTACATCGCTCCAAGGAGAAAAGGCCAAGTTCACTCAATCTATTCTCATAAGGCACACTCTCCAATCTAGGCAACATCCTTGTAAACCTCCTCTGCCCTCTCTCTATAGTATCCACATCCTTCCTGTAGTGAGGTGACCAGAACTGAACACAGTACTCCAAGTGGGGTCTGACCAAGTCTTATATTGCTGTAACATGGTTCTTGAACTCAATCTCATGGCTGATGAATGCCAACACACCATATGCCTTCTAAATAACACCGTCAACCTGCGCAGCAGCTTTGAGTGTTCCACGGACATGGACCCCAAAATCTCTAATCCTCCACACTGCCAAGAGTCTTACCATTAATACTGTATTCTGTCTTCAAACTGACCTACCAAAATGAGCCACTTCACACTTATCTGGGTTGAACTCCATCTACCACTTCTCGGTCCAGTTCTGCATCTTATCAATGTCCTGCTGTAACCCCTGACAACCCTCCAGTCTATCCACAACACCCCCAATCTTTGTGGCATCAGCAAACTTACTAACCCATCCTTCTATTTCTTCATCCAGGTCATTTATAAAATCACAAAGAGGAGGAATCCCAGAACAGATCCCTGCAGAGCACCACTGGTCACCAACCTCCATGTAGAATACAAACCATCTACAACCACCTTTTGCCTTCTGCAGTCAAGCCAATTCTGGATCTACAAAGCAAGGTCTCCTTGGATCCCATGCCTCCTTACCTTCTGAAGGAGCCTTGCATGGGGAACCTATCAAATGCCTTGCTGAAATCCATATTCACTACATCCACTTCTCTACTTTTATCAATATGTTATGTTACATCCTTGAATTTCTATCAGCACACTTAATTACTTTTCTATGTCTCTTAGTTCATAGAAAAAAGTTCAAAGAAATCTACAGCATGTTACAGGCCCTTCGCCCCACAATGCTGTGCCGACCACGTTACCTACTCTAGAGACTCTCTAGAATTTCCCTAGCGCATAGCCTTCTATTTCTCTAAGTTCCATGTACCTATCTATGTACCTTTTTAAAGATCCTATTGTATCCGCTTCCACCACTGCCACCAGCAGTACAGTCCACGCACCCACCACTCTCTGTGTGAAAAACTTACCCCTGACATCCCCTCGGTACCTATTTCCATGTACCTTAAAACTATGTCCCCTCATGTTAGTCAATCGAGCCCGTGAAAAAGTTTCTGACTATCCACATTATCAACGCCTCTCATCATCTTATACAACTCTATCAGGTCACATCTCATCCTACGTCGCTCCAAGGAGAAAAGGCCAAGTTCAGTTGATCTATTCTCATAAGGTACGCTCTCCAATCCTGGCAGCATCCTTGTAAATCTCCTCTGCACTCTCTCTATAGTATCCACATCCTTCCTGTGATGACATGACCAAAACTGAACAAGTGAGGTCTGAATAAGGTCTTATATAGCCTCATGGCTCTTGAACTCAATCCCACGGTTGATGAGTGCCAACACACCATACGCCTTCTTAACAACACTGTCAACCTGTGCAGCAGCTTTGAGTGTCCTATCGACATGGACCCCAAGATGCCACAAAGATTGGAGGTGTTGTGGATAGTCTGAGGGTTGTCAGAGGTTACAGCAGGACATTGATAGGATGCAGAACTGGGCTGAGAAGTGGTAGATGGAGTTCAGTCATGCTCACAAGGCACTACCTGCCCTTGACAAAGCCATGCTGACTATCCCTAATCAGATTATGTCTCTCCAAATGCTCATAAATCCTGCCTCTCAGGACCTTCTCCAACAACTGGCCCACCACTGAAGTAAGCCTCACTGGTCTATAATTTCCTGGGTCATCCCTATTCCCTTTCTTGAACAAGGGAACAACATTTGCAACCCTCCAATCCTCCAGTACTTCTCCTGATGCTTTTGACAATGCAAAAATCATTCTAGCCAACTCCTCTTTGATACCTCTGTAATTCCCTTTACTCCACTGTAATACTGATATATCTGACCTTAGTTTCTTCTTCTCAAATTTCAGGGTGAATCTGATCATTTATGATAACTTGTCCCTAAAGGTTCTTTTACCATAAGCTCTCTAGTCAATTCTGGTTCATTGCACAACATCCAATCCAGAACAGCTGATCCTCTAGTGGATTCAACCATGAGCTGCTCTAAAAAGCCGTCTCTCAGGCATTCTAAAAGTTCCCCCTCTTAGAATCCAGCACCAACATGTTTTTCCCAATCTCACCTGCATATTGCAAGGTGTATATCACCCTCCCATTTAAAAATGTTGAGGACTCAATCCAAGATGTCCCGGGCCCTTTCCTTGCCAGGTCTAATGCCTTACAACTTCTGTACCACACAATGATGCAGCCCAAAAGGACACTGCCACTGGTGCTCCTAAAGAAAGTTGTTAGAATGGAGGCAGGGAGTCCTACATGCCTCAATCTTCTCAGGAAAAGTAGATGCTGTTGTGCTTTTATGACTAATGAGGAATTGTGCTGTGGGTCCCAGTTAGATTGTCTGTCATGTGCACACCAAGGAAATGTGTGCTCTCCGCTTTCTCCACAGCAGAACCATTGCTGTGCAATGGAAAGAGGTCACCCCGTGCCTTCCTAAATTCCTCAATCATCCCTTTTGTCTTGTCCATGTTGAGACTGAGGTTGTTGTTCTCACACCAGTTGACAAGCCTCTCCACCTCCTCTCTGTATGCTGCCTCATTATTATTGCTCATGAGGCTGTATTATCAGTAAACCTGATGATGGGGTTTGAACTGGATCTGGTAGTGCATTCATAAGCCAGTAGAGTGAACAGCAGCAAGCTGAGCATACAGCCCTCGGCGGCACCAGTGCTCAGCACGATGGATCTTGAGATGTTGCTGCCAATTGTGACTGCGGTCTTTCCATCAATAAGACCAAGATTCAATTACAGAGAGGGGCGATGAGTCTCAACAAGGACAGTTTACCAACCAGCCTCTGAGGGATGATCATATTAAATGACAAGCTGAAGCCAATAAGCAATATCCTGCCACATGAGGCAACATTTCATAATTTTATATACATCAACCAAGTACTTCCTCAGCCTCCAGTGGATGAAAGTTTGTCCAGCCTCTCCTTATATGTAGCTAAAATTCTCTAAACCAAGCAATGAGGACACAAGAGACAGCAGATGCTGGAATCTTTAGCAACACAGAAAAAGCTAGACAAGCTCAGCAAGTCAGACAGCATCTATGGAGGAAAATGGCCAGCCAATATTTGGGTCGAGTCCCCTCATCTGCACTAGCTCCTGGAGCAAACAATATTCCAGTGAACCATTTCTGCATTTTTGCTAAAGCCTCAGGTGCAGCTGGAAATGCTGGTAATAGTCAGCATTTATAGTCATAGTAATAGTAATAGTCATCTTATCCCTGTTTTTCTCTCCACAAATGCATGTCGAGAGTTTATTTTAGTTGCATATCACTGGAATGCTCAGAATCAATCACAGAGAAAAATATAAATAAGGCATCACATATATATTTGGGTATTATTTATGTTTTTCATCGAATTTTTATTTGTTGTTGCCCACTACAGACTTCATGCAATGTGATCCACTGATTGATATCCATTGATACTTGAGGGAAAGAGAATCAAACAAAACCTAAAATAAAACACAAAGTAGGGGAAACACTTAACGGAACAGGCAGTATCCGTGGAAAGAGAAAAGGAGTTCATGTTTCAGTTGACCACTACTTATGGGAAATAACTGAATGCAAAAAGGCTGCAAAGCTTCTAACATTAAAACAGTGACAATATTGCTAGAACTCTTCATTGGGGTTAAGGCATTCTTGTATGACCTGATACTGTGAAAGACACTGTAAAAATATAAGCCTTAATAGCTGTGTCAGTTCATGCATTAGCCAGTGTTCATATGATCCTCGTAATCCAAGGGTTAAACGTTGTTGGGAAGGAGACAGATTTGCTCACATTCCTGTTTATTAATTCACGGAAAAATGAGAAAACAGGCTAATGGCACACTCCTTTGCAAAGCAGCTCCCTAACAGGAAAAGTCTAGACCAGGGGTGGCCAAACTTTTACATTCCATGCGTCAATTTTTTCACTCACGAGTTCAGATGCGCCATACAACTCTTGTACCCCCATTCAATTCTTGTAAAAATATGTTAATATAGAAATCGTGCTTGAAAAAAATCGCATCTGAGCTTGTGCGTGAAAAAATTGACACATGGAATGTAAAAGGTTGGCCACCCCTGGTCTTGACCCGCACATGAAGAGAAGCTGAGATGCTAGTGAGAACTGCTGCTGTATTCCTGAATATTGTAAGGAGGCATGGGATCCAAGGGGACATTGCTTTGTGGATCCAGAAGTGGTTTGCCCACAGGAGGCAAAGAGTGGTTGCAGATGGGTCATATTCTGCATGGAGGTCAGTTACCAGTGGTCTGCCTCAGGGATCTGTTCCAGGACCCCTGCTCTTCGTGATTTTTATAGATAATCTGGATGAGGAAGTTGAGGGATGGGTTAGTAAATTTGCTGATGACAGAAAGGTTGGGGGTGTTGTGGATAGCGTGGAGGGCTGTCAGAGGTTACAGCGTGACATTGATAGGATGCAAAACTGGGCTGAGAAGTGGCAGATGGAGTTCAACCCAGATAAGAGTGAGATAATTCATTTTGGTAGGTCAAATATGATGGCAGAAAATAGTATTAATGGCAAGACTCTTGGCAGTGTGGAGGATCAGAGGGATCTTGGGGTCCGAGTCCATGGGACACTCAAAGCTGCTAGGCAGGTTGACTCCGTGGTTAAGAAGGCATACGGAGCATTGGCCTTCATCAATCGTAGGATTGAGTTTAAGAGCCGAGAGGTAATGTTGCAGCTATATAGGACCCTGGTCAGAGCCCACTTGGAGTACTGTGCTCAGTTCTGGTGACCTCACTACAGGAAGGATGTGGAAACTATAGAAAGGGTGCAAAGGAGATTTACAAGTTGCCTGAATTGATAAGTATGCCTTATGAAAATAGGTTGAGTGAACTCAGCCTTTTCTCCTTGGAGTGACATTGGATGAGCGGTGACCTGATAGAGGTGTATAAGATGATGAGAGGCATTGATCGTGTGGATAGTCAGAGGCTTTTTCCCAGGGTTGGAATAGCTAGCACGAGAGGGCATAGTCTTAAGGTGCTTGAAAGTAGGTGCAGTATGTCAGCAGTAAGTATTTTACACAGAGAGTGGTGAGTGCGTGGAATGGGCTGCCGGCGGCGGTGGTGAAGGTGGAAATGATAGCGTCTTTTAAGAGACTTCTGGATGCATACATGGAGCTTAGAAAAATAGAGGGCTGGGGTAAGCCTAGGTAGCTTTAAGGTAAGGACATGTTCGGCACAGCTTTGTGGACTGAAGGGCCTGTATTGTGCTGTAGGTTTTCTATGTTTCTATATTGACAATGTCAGAAATAGACAAAACTCTGAGACAATGTTTAAAAACTAGTATTTGCCAAGTTTTCTCGGCTCAGTAGTCAGGCTCTTAACCTACTCAGCAGACCATGGATCAAGGCCTCTTCCAGGTGCAACAGACTGATCGCAAGCTACAAAGTTGATGGGACAGTCATTTCGACTAATGACTAAAATGGGTATCCTCCTAAGCTGCTGTTAAGAAATCTCATAATTTTCTTTAAAGAACAGAAAAATTCACTTCACGTCCTAACTGACGGCATTCCTCAACTGATGTCACCAAAAGTTAACCAGCTAATTTTCTTTTTTGATCTATCAGACAACGCAATAGCCACAGCTCTAGACACTGCCCTTACACATCTGGAGAAGAGGGATGCTTATGTGAGAAAGCTTTTCTTGGACTACAGTTCTGCATTCAACACCATAATTCCCTCCAGGCTTGACAAGAAACTCAGAGACCTGGGCCTTCACCCTGCCTTATGTAGCTGGATCCTGGGCTTCCTGTCAGGTCACCAGCAGGTGGTAAGAGTGGGCTCCCTCACCTCTGCCCCTCTGAAATTCAACACTGACACTCCTCAGGGCTGTGTACTGAGTCCCCTCCTTTACTCTCTGTATACCCATGACTGTATCACCACCCACAGCTCTAATCTGCTAATTAAATTTGCTGAAAACACTACATTGATTGGCCTAATCTCAAATAGTAATAAGGCAGCCTACAGAGAGGAAGTTATCAGCCTGACACAGTGGTGTCAAGAAACAACCTCTCCCTCAATGTCGCAAAAACAAAGGAGCTGGTTGTGGATTACAGGAGGAATGGTGACAGGCTAACCCCTATAGGCATCAATGGATCTGGGGTTGAGAGGGTGAACAGCTTTAAGTTCCTCGGCATAAATATCATGGAGGATCTCACATGGTCCGTACATACCGGCCGTGGTGAAAAAGGCACAATAGCGCCTCTTCCACGTCAGACAGTTGAAGAAGTTTGGTATGGCCCCCCAGATTCTAAGAACTTTCTATAGGGGCACAACTGAGAGCTTCCTGACTGGCTGCACCACTGTATGGAAACTGTACTTCCCTCAATCGCAGGGCTCTGCAGAGAGTGGTGCGAACAGCCCAGCTCATCTGTACTTGTCAACCCCCCTCTATTCAGCACATTTACAAATACAGGTGTGTTAAAAGGGTCCAAAGGATCATTGGAGACCCGAGTCACCCCAACTGCAAACTATTCCATCTGCTACAATCTGGGAAACGGTACCGCAGCATAAACGCCAGGACCAACAGGGTCTGGGACAGCTTCTTCCACCAGGCCATCAGACTGATTAACTCATGCTGATGCTACTTATGTCTATGTTATACTGACTATCCTGTTGTACATAATATTTATTATAAATTACTATAATTGCACATTTGAACGGAGACGTAATGTAAAGATTTTTACTCCTCATCTATTTGAAGGATGTAGGTAATGAAATCAATTCAATTCAACTAAGGGATACTTGTGTGCACAGTGGCCTGGTGTACATAGAAAAATTAAAACTGCCAATCTTCCCCTGCCAGTTTTCCTCTGCTGTTTTGAAATGAACTTTCTGTGAGTAGAGATAGATGCCAACTGGATAATGTCAGTAGAAAGAAAATATTTCTTCTCTTCCATTTCTGGATTCAAATTATTTAAAGCCAATTCTTCTAAGAACCCTACAGGAAAAAAGTTTGCAAGCAACAGTTATGAGCAATAATTCTAGGTGAACACTTCTTGCTTACTTTTCCACTTTCTGATTTCCACAGAAGGGACTACCATGGATGTATATCAGAGGTGGGGTCAGTGCACTGGATGAAGATCTGGCTGCCACCTTTACCTGGTAGCTGTAAACTCTGCCTGGAACAACCTCCCTGAAAGTAAATTATTATCAAACATTAGCAACATTCCAGAGTCCTTGATAGAGAACAACACATATAGAGCAGTAAGCAATTACAGAAGAAATGGACAATAAACTCAAAATCAAATAAAATTTGTAAAACTATATTCAACTCTCCAGAAAGCCTATGACGCTGGTAAAACTTTCATGAGGGAGGTCCCAGGCCTGAGCAGCACTGTGACAGCACAGGATACGGGGCAAATTGGCTGTTCAACTGAATAAAGGAATGAAGAAATAAACTTCCTTCAGTCATTCTTTTCAGAAATAATTGCTCAAAAATCCGATTATCAACAGTGAAGACTGGGATGGAAAGTGCAAACAAGGCTGGAAAGATCTTGCGGCTGAAGGCGATAGACCTCTATACACATATCTAGACATATTTCTTCAATCATCTCAGCCTAAAGATAGTCATCAGAAACCCAGCAATTCACATGGCAGCTCAGAGCCAGGCCATGGTTTAGCTTGTACATCTTTGATTGAAACCTTCTGTCAGGCTGTTTTCTCCCTGCCTTTGAAATAACTTTTGGAGTGAGTTCAGACATTGGTTGCCCATGCATCTCTCCATTCCCATTAATGACCTGCTTTTCAAACTTCCTGATTTTTACCCTAGATGTAAAACATATGTCAGATGAGATGTGATTTTGTTACAGATTGTAACATATTATCACCCACCAAATCAAACAGGAGAGTCCTATATGACAGGCAGGCACCACTACTGACAACAGTGCAGGCATCTGGGTGGGGGGGGGGGGGCGGGTTATTTCCTAAAACCTCTGCTGTCTCCCAGTTCTCACACACAAATTTCTTGACAGGCAATGGAGGAGACTGATACATCCATTGCCATAATGCTTAAAGTAAGAATAAGAGCACCACAGTACAATTCTCCTTCCATGTTCAGTTTCTGCATTCTAAAATTAAATTAAAAATTTAGCTGAAAAACCTTGTACTTTAAATCGGTCATAAAGATCAAATAAAGTTTAACCCAAAGTTTTCCTGCTTCATTCTTCTCTTAAATCAAAACTCAAATAAATCTTTATTTGGAAACATAAAGCAGGTTGTCACTTATTTATACATTGAAATATGAAGCACAGTAGTAATGCTGGAAGAGCCACTCCCTCACAGCAATGGATGTCTGGATTCCATCCTGACCTCTGGTGATCTCTATGTGGAGTTTGTGTGTTAGTGTCTAATGAAGTGTGATCCTGTTACAGATTGTAATTTATTATCACCCACCACATCAGACAGCAGGGTCCTCTATGACATCACAGGCACCCTGTGGTGTCACAGAGACCTGTCGGTTTCTCTCGTGTCCTCCAGTTTCACCTCCCTGCATCCAAAGCTGTGTAGGTTAGTAGGTTAACTGGCCACAGTGAATTGCCAGTAGTGTGCAGGTAAGTGGTAGGATCTGGGAGGGAGTTAATGAGTATGTGGGGAGAATACGTCAGTGGTGGGTAAATTGATGGAAAGTATTCTTAGAGATTGTATATATAAGTATCTGGATAGACAGGGTCTGATTAGGAACAGTCAACATGGATTTGTGCGTGGAAGGTCATGTTTGACAAATCATTGAATTTTTTGATGAGGTTACTAGGAAAGTTGACGAGAGTAAAGCAGTGGATGTTGTCTATATGGACTTCAGTAAGGCCTTTGACAAGGTTCCACACAGAAGGTTAGTTAGGAAGGTTCAATCGTTAGGCATTAATATGGAAGTAGTAAAATGGATTCAGCAGTGGCTGGATGGGAGACGCCAGAGAGTAGTGGTGGACAACTATGTGTCAGATTGGAGGACAGTGTGTAGCGGTGTGCCTCAAGGATCTGTACTGGGTCCAATGTTGTCTGTCATTGATATATATTGTAAACAACTGGGTTCCCAGCACTGAGCCTTGCGGTACTCCACTAGTCACTGCCTGCCATTCTGAAAAGGTCCCATTTATTCCCACTCTTTGCTTCCTGTCTGCCAACCAATTCTGTATCCACATCAATACCTTACCCCCAATACTGTGTGCTTTAAGTTTGCACACTAATCTCCTGTGAGGGACCTTGTCAAAAGCGTTTTGAAAATTCAAATATACCACATCCACTGGTTCTCCCCTATCCACTCTACTAGTTACATCCTCAAAAAATTCTATGAGATTCGTCAGACATGATTTTCCTTTCACAAATCCATGCTGACTTTATCCAATGATTTCACCGCTTTCCAAATGTGCTGTTATCACATCTTTGATAACTGACTCTAGCAGTTTCCCCACCACCGATGTCAGGCTAACCGGTCGATAATTCCCCGGTTTCTCTCTCCCTCATTTTTTAAAAAGTGGGGTTACATTAGCCACCCTCCAATCTTCAGGAACTAGTCCAGAATCCAAAGAGTTTCGAAAAATTATCACTAATGCATCCACTATTTCTTGGACTACTTCCTTAAGCACTCTGGGATGTAGACCATCTGGCCCTGGGGATTTACCTGCCTTTAATCCCTTCAATTTACCTAACACCACTTCCCTACTAACATGTATTTCCTTCAGTTCCTCCATCTCCCTGGACCCTCTGTCCCCTACTATTTCAGGAAGATTATTTATGTCCTCCTTAGTGAAGACAGAACCAAAGTAGTTATTCAATTGGTCAGCCATGTCCTTGCTCCCCATAATCAATTCACCTCTTTCTGTCTATAGAGGACCTACGTTTGTCTTAACCAATCTTTTTCTTTTCACATATCTATAAAAGCTTTTACAGTCAGTTTTTATGTTCCCTGCCAGTTTTCTCTCATAATCTTTTTTCCCCTTCCTAATGAAGCCCTTTGTCCTCCTCTGCTGGACTCTGAATTTCTCCTAGTCCTTAGGTGAGCCACTTTTTCTGGCTAATTTGTATGCTTCTTCTTTGGAATTGATACTATCCCTAATTTCCCTTGTCAGCCATGGGTGCACTACCTTCCTTGATTTATTCTTTTGCCAAACTGGGATGAACAAATAGGACATACATGGTAAATGGTAGGGCATTGAAGAATGCTGTAGAACAGAGGGATCAAGGAATAATGGTGCATAGTTCCCTGAAGGTGGAATCTCATGTGGATAGGGTGGTGAAGAAAGCTTTTGGTATGCTGGCCTTTATTAATCAGAGTATTGAGTATAGGAGTTGGGATGTAATGTTGAAATTGTATAAGGCATTGGTAAGGCCAAATTTGGAGTATTGTGTACAGTTCTGGTCACCGAATTATAGGAAAGATGTCAATAAAACTGAGAGAGTACAGAGGAGGTTTACTAAATTGTTGCCTGGGTTTCATCTCCTAAATTACAGAGAAAAATTGAACAAGTTAGGTCTTTATTCTTTGGAGCATAGAAGGTTGAAAGGGAACTTGATAGAGGTGTTTAAAATTATGAGGGGGATTGATAGAGTTGACGTGGATAGGCTTTTTCCATTGAGAGTGGGGGAGATTCAAACAAGAGGACATGAGTTGAGAGTTAAAGGGCAAAAGTTTAGGGGTAACATGAGGGGGAACTTCTTTACTCAGAGATTGGTGGCTGTGTGGAACGAACTTCCAGCAGAAGTGGTTGAGGCAGGTTCTATGTTGTCATTTAAAGTTAAATTGGATAGATATATGGACAGGAAGGGAATGGAGGGTTATGGACTGAGTGCAGGTCAGTGGGACTAGGTGAGAGTAGGAGATCGGCACGGACTAGAAGTGCCAAGATGGCCTGTTTCCGTGCTGTAATTGTTATATAGTTATATGGTTAATAAAAAATGGAGCGAATGAAGAATTAGTACTAATGAGCAGCTGATGGTTGGTGCAGATTTCATGAACTGAAAGGCTTGCTTCCATGCTACATCTCTATGACTAAAATGATGAATTTTATGGTGTTTAGTGAAGGGCTGGCTTCGTTCTTTAGTATATAAAGGGATTTTGTAATTAATTATCTATACAGTACTTATCCCAGGAGAGTTTAATTTTCAAAAGTCTTCTGTCTGAAGCTGCTTACCTCCTCAAAAATTCAAGCAAGATCTTCACCATCAAAATGTAAGCTGTTATCATTCTAAGATGTTCTTCTGTTGAATTTTTGAAGACTTAAGCAGGGGAATAAATATGGTATTACTATGGATGTAATTTCGCTACATCTTCAGAAATAGTCTGTGAAAGACTAAGAAAATCAGAGAATGCTGAGTCAGGGGAAATGCAGAAAGAAAGGATTTCTAACTAATTTCAGGGCAGAAAGCAGGGAATGAGAGTGAAAGGTAGCTTTTCAGAGTGGCAGACAGTGGTTAGTGGGGTTCCACAAGGAGCACTTTTTGAGATCACCTTTTACAATTTATATCAATAGTTCATAATTTGGATTCAAAAACACACATTTTGGAACATGTGGTGGGATCAGAGGGACCGCAGTATTTGAATAGAGGCATAATATGTTTCAAGAGGATATTAAATTTGGAGGAGGAGCAACAAATTGGCAGTAGTGTTTCAACATGATACTCTTTGAAGTTGTACACTTTAGCAGGAAGAATTAGAGAAGTCAGTTGTTATTCGGAAAGTACAAAGGAACCTCAGTATTCAAATAAATCAACACTATAAGTTGTGCATTAAGTTAGCAATGGCTGAAAAGAAAGCAAACCAAATACTGGAGTTTATGTTCAATGTAGAAAAACGAGGATGGTGGGTCTGTTCCAACCCTTGGATAGGCCATCCTTAGAGGTCTGCATATTGCTCTGGTCACCAGATAACAGAAAAGATATAGTGCCCCTGGAAAGAATGCAGAGAAGATTTATGATGAAGCAGCCAGAAAGTGGAGGCCATACGTATCTGGAGAGGATGAACAAACCTGGCTCTTTGGAGGGAAGATGACTGAGAGATGAAATAATATGGGGGCTTAAAACAATGAAAGGTTTTGATAATATGGTTACAAAGAAATATTCCATTTGTGGAGTGGGGCATAACTAGTCACTCAGAAACCCAGTAAGGATTTACCAAAAGAGTGGTGAACATGTGAAACTTCCTACCACAAGGTATTGCAGTAGATAATATAGATGCATTTCACGGAATGCTGGAGAAAATAAGGAACAGAGGGCTGTGGTACTGAACTTAATAAATTAGATGAGGCCATATGGGAGACTTAAGTGGAGCACAATGGTTTTATGGATATTAAACCAAAAGGACTGTTTCTGTAGTATGCGTCCAACATAACTCAGTGCTAGTTTATTTATGATGGCGATTCTGAACCGTTCATTCCCAATTTTCATTCTTCTAAATGTCATGCTACTTCATTTTGTTCTAATTGCCCCCTAATGGATGCAAAACATTGCTTACCTCAAACCTGCAAAGGAATAGTGGAGTTATCCCTGGTGTCGAGCCAATCACAATCTCTCAAGCACAATCACTAAATGGCAGCTTAACTAGCTATCTGCACAAACAGATTACTTAGCTTCCTACATCTCCCACTCATGTTATATGCAGCTAAGATATCTGTACAGTAGGTGTGTTTTATACCAATGCATCTTCCAGTCTTAAGGTACAGCTTCTCATTGCAGTAACTCACCAGTCAGTGAATGTTCTTTCCTTTTGCGTGACAGTCAATACTCGACCCTTCTGAAATGGAGGATCCCTTACAATCTTATACTTCAGGGGTTTACACACAGTGCACAAGGGGTCCTGAGACCTTGAAGTCAAGAGCACAGCATCCAGTTCCAACTTCTCATCAAAGGTATAGATCTTCACGCCAGCCACTTTCCTTCTGATGTTGACTTGGACAGTGAGCGGGATGTTGCAGAAAGTATGGTAACCACCCCCTAGATGGATCTCCTCTTTGTCATCAGTCACCAGATTTATGGAAGAGATGCCCCCTTCCAAACCAGCAGACAGGTAAGTCACCCAGATAGAGAGATACTTGGCGATGACAGGGTAGGCAAAACGTACGTCTAGCATGCAGCCATCTGGCTGGGGACAAGGCACTGTCATGTTCATACGGTAAACGTGAAGCTCAGGGCTCCATGCCCGCAGGCTGGGTTCACAAGGCTCATCCACATCAGGCGATCCTGTAGTAAACAAACACTGCTCTCAATGAACCATCCTCATGGCTAGAATCTATACTTCCACTATATCTTTCACCTCCACCAGAGTTCCCAGAAATCAAATGATACAACTCAGTAACTTCAAAGTTGTGACTGCAGAGTATGGAAAGAAGCAGGGTATCTATCTAAAGTTAATCCCACAAACTGCAATTACATAAATGTTAAGATCATCCATATTCAGTCTTGGTGATTGATGACAAAAATTGACAGGAATATTTGGAGAATTCCTGCCTCATATCAAACAGTACAATAGGACATTTACATTAATGAAAAAAGGAGAGGAGAGAAATAGGGGGGTGTAGAGAGAAGGGGGTGAGAAGGGGGAGAAAAAGGGGAAGGGGAGAAGGGGAAGAGGGGGGAAGAGGGAGGAAGAGGGGAGGAGGGGGAGGAGGGGAGGAGGGAGAGGAGGGAGAGGAGGGAGAGGAGGGAGAGGAGGGGGAGGAGGGAGGAGGAGGGAGGAAGGGGAGGAAGGGGGAGAAGGGGGAGAAGGGGAGAGGAGGAAGGGGAAGAGGAGGGAGGGGGAAGAGGAGGAAGGGGAAGAAGGGGAAGAGTAAGGGGAGAGGGGGAGGGGAGAGGAGTAGGGGGAAGGGGGAGGGGAGGGGGAAGGTGGAAGGGGAGGGGAGGGGGAAGGGGTGGAGGTGGAGAGTTGGGAAGCAGAATTTGTGATACTGTCATTGGGAAATGATGCTTTCTACTCAGTGTGCTTTGGAGTGACTTGGGTAGGTTGATTCAGAAGAGGCTAGACAGTGTTGGTGGCTAAGCCCCTGTGGCGGTCGGGGTATGGGAAATGAAGAATGGAATACTGTGCAGATATAAGGTGAACGGTTTGAAATGTTTCATGAAATAATTCTGGAAAGGATGCTGTTCACTGATCACGATGCACAAAATACAAAGAAATGTGGGATAAATTAATGAAAAAAATGTAGCCCTCTCCACCTCCACAACTCCTTGCGATCTCAACACATCTTTATTTTTGTTTTCACCTCATCCTGCTATCACCCTTTCCTATCCTGCTGATGTCTATCTGGTTCTGGCAACAGAATGAAGCTGCGTGCACCAAGGGAATACCATCGACTACCACCCATCTGACCTCCATTTCCATACCAGCATAGAAGCAACAATCGCTTCAGAATGTGATTCATGGGTGTTGTTGGCCAAGCCCTCACTATGCATCCAGATGCTCACCATGTGTTGTTTTCTGAATTTGCTGAAAGAATTTTCATTTTCTTCTGAGTAAATTACTCCAGACATCTCCAAATCCCGCAAAAGTATTGAGGACATTTTTCTCGAGTTCATCATCGGGTAAGGCCACCTATCGTACAGGGATCCGGTAGGATTTCCACTGCACCATAGTGTACGTGCCTATCTTCATGTGTTCTCTTCCCTGTGTGTTTTGAATTAGGTATGTGCACATATTGTAACTTGAGTAGGTATATTGATGTGTTTGTTGTGAACAAAATGACATGCAAATAGAAATCAGATACAGAGCACCTTACAGCAGATTGCTTCTTCTTCACGCAGGTTTAAATCATACTGCCAGATTTCGTAAGATAGATTTTTAACTGCTCAATGCTAATTTAGTGGTTCATTGACATTAAGTTAATCCATTCTCAAGAGTACAGTTCCAAACTTGTGTAATGCCCTGGGAAAGGTTTCTCTGCTAATGTAATGGTTTCTCTGTAGAAGCAGTGTTTGGCTTATGGCTAGAGATCACAGGGGCTTAGGAGTGTGCGCCATCTAATGAAGGGGGTGTTTTTATCTTGTTGTGTACCTGAGACCTAGGTGATCTGTGTCTTTTGTTCGGTGAGAGATGAAGAGAGAAGACGCCAGAAGGGAGAGGTTGAAGACAGCCAGATGGAGTGAACTTGGAGTGGGGCTGGGAGTCGACGAAGATGGTGAGATCGATGGAGGACCAACAGAAGGGAAACCGTGAGCTCCGACTAGTGCACATTAGACTGTTTCATTAAAATGGGCCCTTTTCCTTTTGTTTTACTTTACTAACCCTTTAGGCAAATTAAGAATTATAAAGCTAAATCGTTTAGTTGCACATGGTGTACTGTCTGTTACTTTGTGGTACTGATTTGTAACGGGGGAACAGATCACACAGCATCCACCCAAACAAGAGGTTTTGCACCTCAGATTTCACATGTTTGATGGGGCCAGAGACTGTTTTCCCTAGACTAACGCTGCCGGCCGAACTGGAGGGTTACACTTGTTATGTTGCTTCATGAGTAATCCAGGAGTCTGGACTAACATGGGTTCTGATCCAATTTTAGGGAGTTTAAAGACAGTTAATTAAATAGAGCTGAAATAAAATAGAGCTGGAATAAAACGAAGCTGGTATCAGTAACGGTGGCAATATAACAAATCTGCCCTTCAAAAACCGATTGCCTTGGTAACTTAAGGAAGAAAGCCTGTTGTGCTTACCCAATCTGGCCTTTAGGTGACAGCAGACACACACTAATGTGATTGACTCTAAACTGACCTTTGAAATGGCCACTCATTTGGATCGAACTATAACAACTAATGAAGATCAAATGGACCATTTGACAATTTCCAAGGAATCAAATTTGGACACATGGATGATATATCCAGACCATGACCAGTTTTCCTCACATGTGGGACTCATCATGAAAATGCCAGAACAGACACACCAGTGCTGGTGAAACCATGATAGACAGATGGGATTGAATGTGCCTTTATGTCTCCTCATTATTGTTTCCAGGCCCATTAGGTCCAATGGCTGGGAAAACAAATCTTTCACTCTATCATATGCATAAAGCAAAAAGGCTAACCCAAGTTACCATGCTGTATCTCAAAATAAAATAAGTAACACCAGCAATCCTAAAAACACAAGTGAATGTGGATAGGGTGTTTCATATAATGAGTGAGTGTAGGACAAGAGGGTACACCCTCAGAATAGAGGGACAACACTTTAGAACAGAGATGAAGAGTTATTTCTTTAGCCAGAGAGTGGTGAATCTGTAGAATTCATTGCCACAGACAGCTGTGGAGGCCAAGTCATTGAGTATATTTAAAGCAGATGTTAATAGGTTCTTGACTTAATCAGTGCATTAAAGGTTACGAACAGAAGGCAGGAGAATGGGGTTGAGAATGGGGTTGAGAAGGATAATAAATCAGCCATGATAGAATCACGGAGCAGATTCAATGGGCTAAATGGCCTAATTATGCTCCAATGTCTTATGGTCTCAGCCGATACATCAATACTCAGTCAATGGAAAGAGAAATCAAACTTGCAGTGTATTTGATCATAGCTGCCAGAATGGCTCAGTGGCCTCTGATGAGAGAAGCAACATGTGCATCTGCCTAATACATCACTGGCACATCCCTCCCTACCATCACGCATACCTACTGGAGGTGCTCCCTCAAGAAGACAAAATCTATTATTAAAGATCCCCACGATTCAGGCCATGGTATCATCTCACAGCTGCCATTGGACAGAAGGGTACAGAAGCCTGGAATCCCACACCACCAGGTTCTGTTTTTCTCTTCATGATGCTGCATGGTCTGCTGGGTTTGTCTGACCTTTCCTCTCTTTACTTTTTTTTTAACCATTTTCAGGAGCTGCAGTAATTTACTTTTCAAGCAAAAGCCTCTTGATATTGTCTTCATCAATCTGCTGCAGTGACCATCACATATTCGATGGACACATTCCATTACGTATTGCAACATCACCACCAAAAAACAGAAGATGATCAACCACAATTTGTATTCTCATGCCTAGCTTATCTCTCACCTATCTCCATTATTACCATTGAGCTAGGGTACCAACAGTGAGTTTGGTAGAGGTCATTCTGGGAGCAGCTTGGGAAGGTAAAAAGATGAACCTAATGAAGATGTAAAACTGGAAATGAGATTATTAGGCAGGAACTGGGGAGAGTTAATTATGAACAGCTGTTTTTGGGTTGTCCACATCCAACATGTGGAGGGTGTTTAATGACCAATTGCACAGAGTACAGACTTGGTATGTTCCAGTCAGAAGGAAGGACAAGGATGGCAAGGTAAGAGACCCTTAGATATCAAGAGGTGATGAATTTAGTCAAGAAGGAAAAGGTAAAGTATGTCAAGCTTTGGAAGCTAGAATCAAACAGAGTCCTTAAGGATTATACTGAAGACAAAAAAGAGCTCAAGAAGGAAATTAGAAAAGCCATGAAGGGCCATAAAAAGCCTTTGGCAAATAGGATTAAAGAGAATCCCAAGGTGTTCTATGAGCAAGAGGATAACAAGGGAGAAGGTAGGACTACTCAAGGATATTGGGGGATCATTTGCTTTGTTGTGGAGGATTTGGTGAGGTCCTTAATGAGTACATTACATCAGTGTTTACCAAGAAGAAGGATGTGGAGGATAGGGAGATCAGTGCTGAGCACATTAATATGCTAAGGCATTTCGAAGTAAAGGAAGAGGTAGAGTAAGAGCATTAAGGTGAATAAGTCCCTAGGACATACCACACATATTGAAGAGATTTCTGGGCCTTGACCAATACCTCTCTCATCAGAGGTCCCAGAGGACAGACAAGTAGCTAATGTTGATCCATTATTCAAGAAGTAAACCAAGCATAATCATGGAAACTGTAGACCAGAGAGTCTCACGTCAATGGTAGGGAATTTACTGAAGAGAATTCTTAAGGATAGTATTTATTTATGAGCACTTGGAAAACCATGACCTAACTAGGGAGAGCCAGCATGACTTTGTGCAGGGCAAGTCGTGTCTTACTAATTTGACTGAAATTTTTGATGAGGTGATGATGGTAATTGATGAAGGTAGAGCTGTGGGTGTTGCTTACATGGATTTTAGGAAGGCATTTGACAAAGTTCCTCTTGGAAGCCTCATCCAGAAGACTAAGATGCATGGGATCCATGGTAAATTGGGGGTTTGGATCAGAACTGGCTTGCTCATAGAAGACAAGGTAGTGGTTGAAGACACTTATTCAGGCTGAAGGTCTGTGATTAGTGGTGCTCTACAGGGATCTGTGCTGGGACCTCTGTTCTTTGTGATGTATATAAATGACATGGATGAAAGTGTAGATGGGGAGGGGGTTAGTAAGTTTGCAGATGATATGAAGATTGATGGTGTTGTGGGTCGTGTAGAAGACAGGCAAAGAATACAGTGAGATATAGATCAGTTGCAGATATGGGCAGAGAAATGCCTGATGGAGTTAACCCAGCCAAATGTGAAGTGTTGCACCTTAGTAGGTCAAATGTAAAGAAATAGTGTGCAGTATTGTTAAGGACAAAACCCTTAACAGTGTTGACAATCAGAGGGATCTTGGGATCCAAATTCATAGCTCCTAGAAAGTGGCTACACAGGTTGATGGGGTTGTTAAGAAGGCTCGCCTTTACAAGTTGTGGCGTTGAGTTCAAAAGTCAGGAGTTATGTTTCAACTTTATAAAACTCTAGTTAGGCTGTATCTGGAATATTGCATGTAGTTCTGGTTGCATCATTATAGGAAGGATTTCGAGTTTTTGGAGAAAATACAGAAGAGGTTTACCAGGATACCACTTGGATTAGAGACTATGTGCTATAACGAGACGTTGTTTTCTCTAGAGTGACGGAGATCAAGGGGAGAACTGACAGAGATCTATAAGATTATATGGGGCATAAACAGAGCAGACAGACAGTATCTTTTTCCAGGGTTGAAATCTCTAATACAAGGTGGCATACATTTAAGGTGAGAGGGGGTAATCTCAATATAGATGTGAGGGGCAAGTTTTTTTTTAACACTGAATGGTGGATATCTGGAATGTATTACCTAGGGTGGTGGTAGAGACAGATATATTAGAGTCTTCTAAGAGCTGCTTAGATAGGCACATGAATGTGAAGAAAATGGAAGGGTATGGGCATTGTGTAGGCAGAGGGGATTAGTTTAGTTGGCACACCATTGTCGCCCAAAGAGCCTGTTCCTGTGCTGTATTGTTCTATGTCCTGTGTTCAAAGTATTGTAAGTAGCAAAGGCAACATGATACAGACAAATGGTGCAGGAAATGGTAGGGGCCTGGAGAAAACAGAGACACCCAGAGGTGTAGCTACATAGTTCCTTGAAAGTGGTGAACTATATAGACAAGGTAGAGAAGGCAGTATTTTACAGGCTTACAGTATCTTCATTGGTCAGGACATTGAGTGGGTACTCTGTTAATGTGGTCCCTTCATCTTCTTTTGGATTTGTCAGCTTTCGGATCTGCCAAGAAGTCATTGCTCCAAGCTTTGATAAAATAGCTAAATTCCAAAGTCATTCTTTCTAATGGAGTCACCTGGATTTTGTGGGTTTGGAAATGGGTACTAAGGCCATCATGGAGACCAGAGACCCGTCCACAAATAGAGCAAGTGTCTGGGCAATCTGAGTTGTGTACATTCTTTCTGCCACTTACAGAGATCATGTGCTCTCATGATTCTCAGTACCATCCCGAGGAAAGGTGGATGATCATACTTTTCTCCAAGGAAGAAGAGCCTAAAACTAGGGAATATATATTTGAAGTAAGAGGAGGAGGATTTGAAAAGGTCCTGGGGGGAGGCTTCATAACCCACAGTCTTGTGCGTAACACTTCAGTACTACTTAAATCTAAATTCTGACATCACAATGAAAGGATTTGTGGATATTTGATTTATTTGTATTTCTAACAAGTGAGGGCAATTATTTTACATTTTAGGAGGATTGCACACACACACACACACACACACACACACGCCTTGATGCTTCAAATGGTTCTGTAAAGTTATAAACCAAAATCAGCTGTAAAGAGAAGCCTGTAAAAATGTGATTTAATGTTCTGTAATAAATTGGAAGAATAAGCTAAGAGTCGAAGTGCTTTAAAAGAGAAAACATAATGAAATTAAACCAAAGCCTAGTTGCAGAATAAATGGGCACTTGCACCAAAGGGGAATGGTGGGTGGTGGTGTATTGCTTCGCCTCTTGAACACCTTGCTCTTACCTACTGCCTCTTCAGGAGTCCAGTAGCCTGATGCATCACAGACACGAGGTGACGAGGCTGTGTGCGCGTACTGATAGAATTTTCCATTTTCATCACAATCTCCACACAATGTGCCCTCCTCTCTGCAGAAGAGGAGAAAAATAAGAAGTTTTGAGATTCATGCAATTGCATATCATCTTAATCGTAAAATGGGCAAAATCAAGGTCATACTGAAAAAAATTATTAACTTAAAAGGCCAATTTAATATTGCCCTCATTTTATTCAGTGAGTAACCAAGTCACAGGGACAGGGAGAGATCTGTATAAATCATCAGTCCAAGTTGAAATGGCTAATGACAGGATGTAAATAGCCCTGTACCCCCAATAGATCATGAAGGAATTCACTCAACGATATCTCCTACGTTTGAGTATAATTGGTGAAGAGACAAAGAGATATTTGTAACCTCATGCACTGTTAGCTTATCTATCAACAGACGCTGCTCAAGCTCTGAACAGTAGCAGAAAGCCAGCCGCTTCAGGAGCGGAAGCAAGATAAGACAACAGGAAAAATTAAGACCGACTATGTGCAGGTATAAAAACAGAGCAAGAAGTGCAAGAAAGACAATTTTTAAAGTCTTCTTGCTATCTAAAGGCACTTAACAATCAATAAGCAAAATAATAATAAAATACCCTTGAGGATATCAATAAAACCAGATATCAATCTCCGCCAGTAAATCTAAAAAATAATAAAATAGATTATCACTGTTGCATTTACAAATTGTAAATTTTAGAAACAAAATCCTATTTTAAAAAAGAATCTGGTTTACATAAAATAAATTACTAAAACATTCTATTCCAATGTAATTTCTAAAATTCTTTCAGAATATATTTTTTAAATAAATTCTCAAGTACAGAAACTGGAATTCATTCAGACTATCATTGTTCACCAGTCCACTAATACCTTGCACTTCATTTCATCATGGCATTCAAGTGTTTTATGACGTAAGATTATCAACTCACAGGTACTTGTTGAAGATAAATCTGTGTGTTTTTTAAATATCTGGGGAACAGTTCTTGGAAGACAAGGTAGGTGTGGTAATGTAGTGCTTAACACAAACAGTTAGAACATAGGGGTAATACGCAAATTCAAAGAGCAGTGGGCTTTACCCATGGTTGGTGCACTTCAAAGTATATCTTAAGAAAAAGAATGGCAGAGAATAGAACTTATGTAATTCACACTTTGCTTTTATTCTCTTGGTTTAATATAACAACAACATAAAAAAATCATTCTGAACCATTTTTTCCACATGTACAGGAATTAAAATAAAGCAGCTTCCTAGCTAGAATTTCAAGAGAAAGTCACACTTCCCATGCTCCATGTAAGAGTTCAAACAACAGTTTCAGATTAGGGTTCATTTATTTATCACATGTATACCAAAACATACAATGAAATGTGTTACATGTGTTAATGACCAATACAACCTAAGGATGTGCTGGGGCAGCCCACAAGTGTCACCATACATTCCAGCAGCAACAAAACATGCCCACAATGTTCAGCAGAACAGCACAAGCAGCAACAGCATAACCCAACAGCAAAACAAAATAATAACAGCAAAGCAAGCCCCTTTCCCCTTGCAACGCACATACACTGAAAGACCTCCAATTCCAGGACAGGCCACCTCCTGGCCTCCAGCCTCCAATGCACTTATGGACCCACAGCCCGAGTGCTTCAGTGATCGGGTCTCAACTCCTGAACTTGCTGACTACAGTCTTTGACCTTCAGGCTTCAATCTTTGGTGTCAAAGTGTTATCAGACCTAGTGTTATCAGACCGTTCTATCCCACTGTTATCAGACCCTTCTGTCCCACTGTTATCAGACCATTCTATCCCACTGTTATCAGACCCTTCTGTCCCACTATTATCAGACCGTTCTATCCCACTGTTATCAGACCCTTCTGTCCTAGTGTTATCAGACCGTTCTATCCTACTATTATTAGACCCTTCTGTCCTAGTGTTATCAGACCATTCTATCCCACTGTTATCAGACCCTTCTGTCCCACTGTTATCAGACCGTTCTATCCCACTGTTATCAGACCCTTCTGTCCCACTGTTATCAGACCATTCTATCCCACTGTTATCAGACCCTTCTGTCCCAGTGTTATCAGACCGTTCTATCCCACTGTTATTAGACCCTTCTGTCCCACTGTTATCAGACCATTCTATCCCACTGTTATCAGACCCTTCTGTCCTAGTGTTATCAGACCGTTCTATCCCACTGTTATCAGACCCTTCTGTCCTAGTGTTATCAGACCGTTCTATCCCACTGTTATCAGACCCTTCAATGGGCCACTCTTACACTGAAAGATGAACTCTTGATCTCCCAGTCTACCATGTCATGGCCCCAGCACTTTACTTGTCTCTCTGCACCACACTTTCTCTGTAGCTGCAACACTCTATTCTGCATTGTCTTCTTTTCACTACCTCAATGAGCTTATGTAGGAAATGATCTCATTGGATGGCACATAAAAAGAAGCTTTACACTGTATCTTGGTACAAAGAACCAAACTTGTGTACTCTCAAGCTTCTGTATCTTCTGTCCAATTGGAGAGTGGAGAAGAGGGAATATTCAAATTGGGTAGGGATCAAAGGAGGGTAGATGGCTCAAAGGTGGTTCATGAAAATGATTCCAGGTTTGAGTGGCTTGTCATATGAAGAGTAATTGATAGCTCTGGCCCTGTATTCAGAAGAATGAGGGGTAATCTCATTGAAACCTTTCGAATGGTGAAAGGCCTTGATAGAGTAGATGTGGAGAGGATATTTCCTGTGGTGGGAGAGTCTAAGACCCAATGACACAGCCTCAGAATTGAGAGGCTTCCTGTTAGAACGGAGATAAGGAGAAATTTCTTTATCCAGACAGTGGTGAATCAGTGGAATTTGTTGCCACAGGCAGCCATGGAGGCCAAGCCTGTATGTATACTTATGGTAGAGGTTGATAGATTCTTGATTGGTCAAGGCATAGAGGGATTTGGGGAGTTGGCAGGAGATTGGGGCAGAGAGGAAATTGGATCAGCCATGATGAAATGGCAGAGCAGACTCAACAGGCCGAATGGCCTAATTCTCCTCCTATATCTTATGATCTTGTGATCTTATATTATGCTACCCATGTGATACGTTTGCACCTCGCTTAAAGTAAAGACAAAGCTAGTCCTGCATTTAGAACTCCCGTGCGTCTTCTCTGAATTAATTTAATGTTTTGAAGTTATAAAACATAACCCATGCAAATATGAAAGGGGTATTTAAGAGGCACTTAGATAGGCTCAGAAATTTGCAGAGAATGTATGCATATGGACATTGCGTAGGCAGAAGGAATTAATTTAGTTAGGCATTTAATTACTTGTTTAATCAGGTTGGTACAGGTTGTGGGCCAAAAGGTCAGTTCTTGTGACATACTGTCCTGTGCTCTATGTTCCAGATTCCCCTGGAGAGGAGGTCTGAACAGGGACCTGATAGAGGTACGCAAAATTTTGAACACGTATTTAGGCAGACGTTGATAGATTCTTGATTAGTCAGGGCATGAACGGATACAGGGAGAGGGCAGGAGATTGGGACTGAGAGGAAAAGTGCATCAGTCATGATGAAATGGGCCAATTGGCCTAACTTGCCTAATAAACCAATACCCCGATCAGTTAGCAAATCAGAAATAAGGCCACCCTGCATATATTTAACATAGACCATCCAAGGGCAATGTTTAGTTAAACCAGGGTATTTATTCTAACCATTCAGATTTCTCTGAAAGATGTAGTGTTGTTACGATAAACTACATTCCCACCTAAGTAAAAGATGTAATTGTCAGCAAATCCATTCCACCAGTCTCCCAAATATTTTTTTTTGTATGTATAGGCTGTACTTAAATTGGATGGTCAAAATCCAGGGAAACACCTGTAACTTTTGTTTGTGCTTAAAATAAATGCTTGGATGACATCCATCTTGTAAAATAAATAACTTATAAATTCAGTGATTGAGATGATAATGAAATAATTGGTCATATTTCTGCAACATAGAAGGGCCAAGAAAACGTGGAACAGCTGGAATTGGGTTTGAGAACTGTACTGCAAATGGCAGGTCATCTGCTAAACAGTGGTGAATATGTGCTCAGGGTAGATCAACTGCTTTATCAGGCAAACCTCAGAAGGAAGTCCCGGGAAGACTTACCATATCACTTGGCAAAGGCTGATGAGACCCTGAGAAAATGATGGAAAACAATGTAATACAAAATAAAAACAAGAGAAACACAATTTAAGAATGCGTATGCTTTCTGTGCAATCAGTGGGAATGTCAAATAATGATCCTAATCCAAGCGAAGTAGTTGCCAAACTAATCGGACTCTCCAGCTGCCTAATAACAGAGCAACAGAGGGTAGAATTCTGCTTTAATCAATACTTGGCAACATAGTTTATAAAAATTGAAAATGATATTTTTGAAGAACGTCATCACTTTGCAAAATTGGAAAAATAAACATTTGGCTCCTTTAAGCCTGTGATTGTATAATTTGTTCTGCTATGAATTATACCTCGCTTATTTATTCTCCAAAGGGAAACTGAACAGCCAGAATTATATCACCACTGACTGGCACCAGTCAACAAGATGAATTATATTATTTCTATCAATTTCTATCTTTCTAGTGTTTAATGCTGCCCTCAACACAGGTCTGCAACTTTCCATTCTGGTCCTTGCATAACCAACGAGAGAGCAGAGTATTTCCAGAACACTACCCCACCCCTCGATAAGCAAATGCAATCTCGGATCAAACAAATTAAGTAAAACACCAGGCAGCCACTGATAATCGTAAACACAAAATAATCTGCAGATGCTGTTGTCAAAGGAACACTCACAATGCGCTGGAGGAACTCAGCAGGTCAGTCAGCATCAGTTGAAATGATTAGTCGACGTTTCAGGCCGAAACCCTTCGTCAGGACTGAAGGAAGATCTTTGGGGAGGGTTTGAAGAATGCTAGTAGTTGAAAAAAACAGTAATTTGAAAGACAAAGGGGTGGGGGAGGAAGCAGGGAGGCGATTGGCAGGAGAACAATGCGCAGTAGTAGAAGGAGGCGGAACTATGAGGGAGGTGATGTAAAATAGGGATAGAGGAAGGGAGGGGGAGGGAGTTACCGGAAGTTGGAGAATTCTATGTTCATACCAAGGGGCTGGAGAGTACCTAGACGGTATATGAGGTGTTGCTTCTTCAACCCGAGTTTAGCCTCATTATGGCAGAAGAGGAGGCCATGTATGGACATTTGCTTCCCATTCCCATTCAGATATCGTGACGAAGGGTTTCGGCCCGAAACGTCGACTAATCTTTTCAACGGATGCTGACTGACCTGCTGAGTACCTCCAGCGCATTGTGAGCCAATAGTAATCAAGGTTTCTAATCATTTCTTGTGGGTAGACATTGTCTCTCACTGTAGCAAATCCAGCCCAGAATTCTTTTGACATCTCATTGTGGAAAATGGCTTAAGAATAACACCATTCAGCAGAGTCAATAAATTTAAAAGCAATATAAGAGTTTGATGTCAAACAGTTCTTAATTCAGGCCAAAGCTGAAACATCTGTCTTTGCACTCCCTCTCTGTGTTAATTTCTGATTAATATGTTGCCATGAAGCAAGCCCTCCCAATAGTTTGAGCTGTTGCTAAGCGGGTTAATCTAAAGCAATAAATGAGAGGGACTTCATGTGCACACATATCTTAAAGGGACAGATATTTGGATGTAAGTATCTGCTTCAAAAGCTTACAGGCACTTCTATTGGATGAGGGAATTAAAGGTTAAGGAAGCAAGTCAGATGAGTGGAAAATAAATATTACTAGTTATTTAATTAAATAGCAGAGCAAGTTGGAGGGGGCAAAAATCCACTCCTGCTCCTAGTACCATGCTTGTATCCTGATCACCTTAATGTCAAAAAGTAGGGCAAGGAAAACACATGGTGCAGGAGACACTTATTTAGCAAACATTCTTGATGCCAAGGAGTAGATGATAAGATAATTTATGTGAGGGACACTGAAGAACACATCCATCTGATTTAGAAAAGAAAAGTCAGGCTACACTCACCTCCTGCACTGATTTGAAGATATGAAAGTTCATCATACATTTGGATTTTCAAAAAGTTTTTGGCAAAACCCGGCACAAATAATTTCACTCTAAGAATGTACGAAATTAGGGAATTGAGAAATGACAGAGATGCGCAGCTGGACTAAGGAAGGTGGTCGCTTGCTGAGTGGTCAATGCAAGAGCATCTGTCAATCCTCATTTATGTAACTGAACCATATGCCAAATATTAAACCGGTAGGATATGAAATCAGACAATAGCAAATAAATTTATCATTGACAGATAGATTTTTGTACATTGGATGAAATATACAGTGCTTTGTAAAAGTATTCAGCCCCCAACCTCTTGTTCACATAAATAAGTACAACAACCAAGGATTTTGATCAATTTAACTGAGAATTTTTATTTGTGAATTTTCTTTTCACAGAGCCCAGAAAACAGGAAAAATTATAAAGCATGGAAAACTAAAAATTCAAAAACTGAAATGTCGGCAGTTCAAAAGAATTCAACCCCTTTGCCTAATACTTAGTTGAGCCACGTCTCACAGCAAAGCTTTTTAAGATAAGCAACTATAAGCTTTGCACAATGTGATGGAGCAAGATTTGCCCATTCCTCCTTGTTTAATTGCTCAAGCTGTGCCAGGTTAGCTGGAGAGCTGAAGAGCAGCAGTGAACAGCAATCTTGAGGTCTTGCCAGATCTGTTCATTCGGGTTAAGGTCAGAACTCTGGGCCACTCAAGGACATCGATTTTCTTCATTTTTAGCCACTCCATATTGTTCTTACAGACCAATCAATTCAAAGAGAGAGAGAGAAAGCTTCACACATCAGGGAGAAGAGTTTTAAAATGGTGCATTTCACGGGGCTTGGCACATTAGCGGCAGACCAATTGATTCGAAAAGAGAGAGCTTTGCACAACTGGGGAGAAGAATTTTAAAAAGGAGCATTTCGCAGGGACCAGTGCATTAGCAGCTGACTAATTGATTTGCGATTCATTAGCAGGAGCAAATAAAAGTAAAGCAGGGTCAAAGCAGAGCGGCTATTGTGTGAGAGGACCAGTATAGGAGTGGGAACTTGAATCTTTGGCGAGGAGGCACAGGCGAGTGGCAGGTAAGGCTGTTGTAGTGGTTGAATAAAAAGTCACTAAATTACAGCTAATTAAATAAAGGGATGATCCAGGATCAGGTGATGTGCTGTAGCTGTATGATGTGGGAGCTGATGGACCCCATTGTGGCTCCTGGTGACCACATTTACAGCAAGTGTTGGCTGCTCTAGGAACTCATGCTCAAAGTTGATGACCTGGAATCTGAGCTTCAAACACTGCATCACATCAGGGAGGGGGAGAGTTACCTGGTTTCTCTGTTTCAGGAGGTAGTCACACCCATTAGATTAACTGCCTCAAATTCGGTCTGTGGTCAGGGACAAGAGGATGTAACTGCAAGTGAGGTGGGTAGTGGAATCCAGATGCTGGAAGAGACTCAGCCCTTGAGCTTCTCCAACAGGTGTGAGATTTTTGCTCCCTGTGTGGATGAGAGTGTGGGTCTGTAGGAAGGATGTGCAACTTAACTGTGGCACCATAGTTCAGGGAGCCATTCAAGAGGGGAGAAATGGGTAATTGGGGATAGTACAGTCAGGGGAATAGATAGAGTTCTCTGTCGCGAGGATAGAGCGTCCCGAAGGCTGTGTTGCCTGCCTGGTGCCAGGGTTCAGGACATCTTATCTGACCTACAGAGGAATTTGCAGTGGGAGGGGAGAGATACCAGTGACATAGGTAGAATGAGGAAAGGGGTTCTGCTGAGGGAATTTGAGCAGCTAGGGACTAAATTAAAAAGCAGAACCAAAAAGGTAGTAATCTCTGGATTACTACCTGAACCATGTGCAAATTGGCATAGGGTCAAGAAGATTAGAGAGTTAAATGCGTGGCTGAAAAATTGGTGTGGGAGAAGTGGGTCTGAATTCATAGGAAACTGGCACCAGTATTGGTGAAGGAGGGAACTGTACCAATGGGACGGGCTCCACCTGAACCGTGATGGGACCTAGATCCTGGTGATTTGCATAACTAGGGTTGTAGAGATATATAGTAGGGGGTGGGTTCAACAGATTGGAGAAGTATGGATAAAGTAAAAAAGAAAAGTGTGGATAAAGATAGAGAAAAAACAAAATATAAAAAAGAGAAAGTAAGAGTGAAGTGAAGAAAAGTCAAGTGCAAAAGAGTAAAAGGTTACAGGATCTTAAAAGCACAATGAGTGTAAACGTACTTTATTTGAATGCTTATAGTATTCGAAACAAAGTCAGTGAACTTGAGGCACAAATCAGTACAAAGAGGTATGATTTAGTGGCCACTACAGAGATGTGGTTGCAGGGTGGAGATGATTGGGAATTAAATATCCAAGGATATCAGGTAATATGGAAGGATAGGCAGGAGGTAAGGGAGGTGGGGTACACTCTTAATTAAAGATGAGATCAGGGAGATAGTGAGAGACGATGTAAAATCTGAGGAACAGAATGTTGAATCCCCCTGGGTAGTGATTAGGAATAATAAAGGGAGAAAAAATCACTAGTGGAAGTTGTCTACCGGCCACTGAATAATAACATTACACTGGCACAGACTATAAACAGAGAAATGTCTGAAGCATGTAAGACTGGAATAGCAGTTATCATGGGGGACTTTAACTTGCACATAAATTGGGTGAATCAAGTTGGTTGAGGCAGTCTTGAGGAGGACTTCATAGAATGCAGCATGTTACTGAACCTACAAGGGAACATGCTATCTTAGAATTCATCCTGTGCAATGAGACAGGTAAAATTTGTGATCTTGTAGTTACGAAAACTCTTGAAAGAGTGATCACAGTATGATTGAACTTCTCATACAAATGGAGGGTGCAACTGTTCAATCTAAAACCAGTGTATTATGCCTAAACAATGGAGACTACAATGGCTGAGGGAGGATTTGGCTAGTGTAAACTGGGAACACAGGCTATATGATGGAACAGTTGAGGAACAGTGGAAGACTTTCGAAGGGATTTTTCACGATGCTCAACAAAAGTATATTCCAGTTAAAAGCAAGAACAGTAAGGGTGGGAAGAGCCAGTCCTGGATAACTAAGGAAATAAAAGGAGGCATCAAACTAAAAGCTTGTATATACAAAGTTGCCAAAAGTAGTGGGAAACTGGAAGATTGCGAAAACTTTAAAAAGCAACAAAGTACCACGAAGCGAGCAATGAAGAAAGGGAAGTTAGATTATGAAAACATAAAAATGGACAGTACAAGTTTTTATAACTATATAAAGCAGAAAAGGATGGCTAAAGTGAATGTAGGATCTCTTGAAGGACGAGAAGAGGGAATTGATATTGGGAAATGAGGAAATGGGCCGAGGCTTTGAACGACTATTTTGTGCTGGTCTTCACAGGGAGGACACATCTAACATGCCAAAGAGAGATGTTATGGATGCAAAGGGAGGTGAGGACCTCGATATGACTGTTATTACTAAAGAGTTAGTGCTGAGCAAATTTGTGGGCCTGAAGATAGACAAGAAATCTGGTAGTGATGGGATGTATTTAAGGGTACTGAAATAAATGGCAGAAGTTGTGATAAAGGCTTTGGTGATGATTTATCAAAATTCTCTGGACACTGAGTAGGTCCTGGCAGATTGGAAGACAGCGAATGTCACACCACTGTTGAAAAAAGGATGTAGGCAAAAGCAGGATAACTATAGGCCAGTTAGTTTAACATCTGTAGTTGGGAAAATGCTTGAAGCTATCATTAAAGAAGAAATAGCAAGACATCTGGAAAGAAATGGATCATCAGGCAGACACAGCATGGATTCAGCAAAGGCAGGTCATGTTTGACAAACTTACTGGCATTCTTAGAGGATATAACAAGTGTAGTGGATAGAGGGGAACAGATGGGCATTATACACTTGGATTTCCAGAAGGTGCCACATAAAAGACATCCATAAGATAAGAATGTACAGAGTAGAGGATGATGTATTAGCATGGATAGAGGATTGGTTAATTAACAGAAAGCAGTGAGTTGGGACACATGGGTGTTTCTCTGGTTGGCAATCAGTGGTGAGTGGTGTGCCACAGGGGTCGATACTAAGCCCGCAACTGTTCACGATATACATTAACATTCTGCAAGGGGGGCCCGACTGTAGTCATAGTCATACTTTATTGATCCCGGGGGAAATTGGTTTTCATTACAGTTGCACCATAAATAAGAAATAGTAATAAAACCATAAATAGTTAAATAGTAATATGTAAATTGTGCCAGGAAATAAGTTCAGGACCAGCCTATCGGCTCAGGGTGTCTGACCCTCCAAGGGAGGAGTTGTAAAGTTTGATGGCCACGGCAGGAATGACTTCCTATGACGCTCTGTGTTGCATCTCAGTGGAATGAGCCTCTGGCTGAATGTACTCCTGTGCCCAGCCAGTACATTACGTAGTGGATGGGAGACATTGTCCAAGATGGAATGCAACTAGAGTATCTAAGTTTGCTAATGATACTAAATTGAGTGGAAAAACTAATTGTGCAGAAGATACAGAGAGTCTGCAGAGAGATATAGATAGGTTAAGTGAGTGGGCAAGGGTCTGGCAGGTGGAGTACAATTTTGGTAAATACGATGTCATCCACTTTGGAAAAATGAAAGCAGATGATTATTTAAATGGTAAAAATAATTGCAGCATGCTGCTGTGCAGAGGGACTTAGGAGTGATTATGCATGAATCACAGAAGGTTGGTTTGCAGGTGCAGCAGGCTATCAAGAAGGCAAATGGAATGTTGGCTTCATTGCTAGAATGATTGAATTTAAAAGCAGGGAGGTTATACCGCAACTGTACAGGGTACTGGTGAGGCCGCACCTGGAGAACTGCGTGCAGTTCTGGCCCCCTTATTTGAAGAAGGATATATTGGCTTCGGAGGCGGTGCAAAGGAGGTTCACCAGGTTGATTCCAGAGATGAGGGGGTTAGACTATGAGGAAAGATTGAGTCGCCTGGGACTGTGCCCGCTGGAATTCAGAAGGATGAGAGATCTTATAGAAACATATAAAATTATGAAAGGGATAGATAAGATAGAGGCAAGAAAGTTGTTTCCACTGGTAGGTGAGACTAGAACTAGGGCACATAGCCTCAAGATTCAGGGGAGTAGATTTAGAATGGAGATGAGGAGGAACTACTTTTCTCTGGGAGTACTGAATCTGAGGATTTCTCTGCCCGATGAAGCAGTGAACGCTACCTCAGTAAATATATTTAAGACAAGATTGGATAGATTTTTGCATAGTAGGGAAATGAAAGGTTATGGGGAAAAGAGAAGTAGGTGGAGATCAGCTATGATCTTATTGAATGGCAGAGCAGGTTCGATGGGCCAGATGGCCTACTCCTGCTCCTACTTCTTATGTTCCTCCCCAGTTTCAGCTTTCCAGCAGAGGCTAGCAGGGTTTTATCTCTCTATATTTAGCAGCATTCATCTTCCAATCATCCCTGATGAGATTTCCAGTCCCTGCTGCTGAAAAGCATCCCCATAGCATGATGCTACCTCCACCATACTTCACAGTAGGGATGGTATTATCTGGCTGATGAGCAGTATTAGATTTACGCCACATGTAATGCCTAACGTTGAGGACAAAACATTCCATTTTAGTCTCATCTGACCACAAGACTTTCTTCCACATCTTTACAGTTTCTTCTAAGTGACACTTTGCAAAGTCTTTTTAGGCAAGGGTATTTATTTTTTTAGCCAGGGCTTCTTCCTTGCCATTCTTCCATAAATACCCTTTCCATGCAAGCCCTTCACAATGAACTTCATCTCCAGTTGCAGTGAATGACTTTGGAAGCTCACTCAGAGTGACTGTTGGTGTTACAGTAACTTCTCTTACAAGTGGCATACTTCTCCAGCAACTAAGTTTAGAGGGGCAGCCTGGCATAAGCAGTGTAGCTGCAGTTTCATATTTGTTTCACTTTTTTCACAGCGGACTACACGGAGCTCTGTGATATGTCCTGTGCCTTTGGGATGGTCTTGTACCCATCCCCAGATTTGTGCTTCTCTATTATAATTTCCCTAACTTGTCTTGAATGCTCTTTAGGCTTCATTTTGGCTTGGTCTGTTGAAAATCTATCATACTATTGGACATAACAGAGAGAGGGGGCATTTATTCTTATGAATTAACTGAAAACAGGTGATCCTCCAACTTCCTACATCAACAAATTGAATAAACAATCTTGCACCTGAAGAAAGTTAGCATAGTAATTATAAAGGGGATGAATACTTTTTCATCTACCTGGCAATGTGGAAAATGCCCAGGTATGTCCTGTACATAAAAACAGGACAAGTCCAACCCAGCCAATTACCGCCCTGTCTACTACAGAAAGAGTACAGAGGAGACTTATAAGGACGTTGCCTGGATTGGAGAGTGTGCCTTATGAGAATAGGTTGAGTGAACTTGGCCTTTTCTCCTTGGAGTGATGGAGAATGAGGCGTAACCTGATAGAGGTGCAAAAGATGATGAAAGGCATTGATCATGTGGATTGCCAGAGGCTTTTCCCAGGTCTGAAATGGCTAACACAAGGGGGCATAGTTTTAAGGTGCTTAGAAGTAGGTACAGAGGGGATATGAGGGGTAAGTTTTTCACATAGTGAGTGATGGGTGCCTGGAATGCACTGCCGGTGATGGTGGTAGAGGCGGATACAATAGGGTCTTTTAAGAGGCTCCTAAATAGGTACCTGGAGCTTAGAAAAATAGAGGGCTATGTGGTAGGGTAATTCTAGGCAGTTTCTAGAGCAGGTTACACGGTCGGCACAACATTGTGGGCTGAAGGGCCTGTAATGTGCTGTAGATTTGTATCTTCTATGTTCTTATGGTTAACAGGTAGCTAAGTAAAACCAGCAATGGATTGTCTCGTGTCCAGTGTATCATAGTACACAGTGAATACTGGGGTTCTGTGGGGGTGAGAGAGATGATTCTTCTCTCAATTTCTGCCAAGCTTCCAGGGTTGCAGAAAATGCAAAAGTGTTATTCTAGTATCGGCCTATTTTTAAATGTATTTATCTTTCTGGGCACCATTAGCCAAGTCAACATTTAATGCCCATCTCTAACTGCCTTGCAGCAGATGAATGGCTCACAAAGCTATTTCTGAGAATCAACCTAGGACAGGAATCATATTTAAGCAATGTCAGGTAAGATCCACCTCCACCCTCCCAGTGGGTATTGATAGATTGTTTATCTTTACAATCATCTAGCAGCTTCAAGTGGCCATCATTACTAACATCCCAGATTATTAACTGAAATGTAATTCCACAACTGCCATGGTGGGCATCTGAACTTGGATCTGTGTATTAGTAGCACAAGGCTTTCTATTGCTAAAGTAACTCAACTTTTGCACGCTACCAACCAGATGTAATAAAATGAATCAGCAATACATGTTTTGATATAAATCAGAGTCTTGAGGATCTCTTAAATAATTGATGCATTGGCACTTACATCTGAACCTTCAAATTTTACTGCTCACTATTATCTGGCATTAAGGAAGGTACAAAGAGAAGAAAGATTTAACACAATTCTCTACTGATGCTTCTTCAGTCAATTTTCAAACTGTCCACTTTCTATCAGCCTTGTGACCTCCTGAGGTAGAACTTTGCACTCGTGCATGTGTCCTGGATTTAGTCATAGAAAAGTACAGCACAGAAACAGGCTCTTTGTCACATCTAGTCCACCTACTCCCATCAACCTACACCAGGACCATAGCCCTTCGTACCCCTCCCATCCAAGTACCTATCTTAAACGTTGAAATCAACCTTGCATGCACCACTCGCTGACAACTCATTTCACACTCTCACAACCCTCAATGTTTCATTAAACTTTTCACCTTTCACTCTTAACCAGTGACCTCTTTGTGTAGTCCCACCCAGCCTCAGCAGAAAAAGCCTGCTTGCATTTACCCTATCTCTACCCATTATAATCCTGTATACCTCTATCAAATATCCCCTCAATCTTTTATATTCAAAGGAATCAAATCCTAATCTATTCAATCTTTCCTTGTATTTCTTCTAGCCCTGGCAGCATCCTTGTAAATTTTCTCTATACTCTTTCAACCTTGTTTACATCTCTCCTGTAGGTAGGTGATCAAAACTACACATAATACTTCCAACTGAGCCGCACCAATGTCTTGTACAACTTCAACAGAACATCATATCTCCTGTACTCAACACTTTGATTTACGATTTCTTACAGAAAGTATTCACCTTATTCTTAAAGACAAAACATGTGATCTATATGGATTTTAGTAAGGCATTTGACAAGGTTCCACACAGTAGGCTTATTCAGAAAGTCAGAAGGCATGGGATCCAGGGACGTTTGGCTAGTTGGATTCAGAATTGGCTTGCCTGCAGAAGGCAGAGGTTGGTGGTGGAGGGAGTACATTCGGATTGGAGGGTTGTGATAGTGGTGTCCCACAAGGATCTGTTCTGGGACCCCTACTTTTCGTGATTTTTATTAACGACCTGGATGTGAGGGTAGAAGGGTGGGTTGGTAAGTTTGCAGACGACACAAAGGTTGGTGGTGTTGTAGATAGTGTAGAGGATTGTCGAAGATCACAGAGATACATTGATAGGATGCAGAAGTAGGCTGAGAAGTGGCAGATCGAGTTCAACCTGGAGAGATGTGAGGTGGTATACTTTGGAAAGACAAACTCCAAGGCAGAGTACAAAGTAAATGGCAGGATACTTGGTAGTGTGGAGGAGCAGAGGGATCTGGGGGTACATGTCCACAGATCCCTGAAAGTTGACTCACAGGTGGATAGGGTAGTTAAGAAAGCTTATGGGGTGTTAGCTTTCATAAGTCGAGGGATAGAGTTCAAGAGTTGCGATGTAATGATGCAGCTCTGTAAAACTCTGGTTAGGCCACACCTGGAGTACTGTGTCCGGTTCTGGTTGCCTCACTATAGGAAGGATGTGGAAGCATTGGAAAGGGTACAGAGGAGATTTACCAGGATGCTGCCTGGTTTAGAGAGAATGCATTATGATGAGAGATTAAGGGATCTAGGGCTTTACTCTTTGGAGAGAAGGAGGATGAGAGGAGACATGATAGAGGTGTATAAGATAATAAGAGGAATAGATAGAGTGGATAGCCAGCGCCTCTTCCCCAGGGCACCACTGCTCAATACAAGAGGACATGGCTTTAAGTTAAGGGGTGGGAAGTTCAAGGGGGATATTAGAGGAAGGTTTTTTACTCAGAGAGTGGTTGGTGCGTGGAATGCACTGCCTGAGTCAGTGGTGGAGGCAGATACATCTCGTGAAGTTTAGGAGACTACTAGACAGGTATATGGAGGAACTTAAGGTGGGGGGTTATACGGGAGGCAGGGTTTGAGGGTCTGCACAACTTTGTGGGCCGAAGGGCCTGTAACATGCTGTACTGTTCTATGTTCTATGTAGATCAATCTCTCACTTGTGGACCTCTGGATTTGCTGCTGAAACCATACATTGTTAAGTCACTGTTGCTAAACACAGGCTCAGTGCAAAACACGTAAGCGTTAGGAATCTACTTTGAAAGCCTAACCCAGCCACAACAATAGACAACATTTCCTCAGTTTTAAAGAACTGTGGATTGCTGGATTTCTACGATACTTGCCTACCTCATAGGCTGTCTATCTTAGGCGGACAGCTCAATCAAACAACAAACAGAAGGGTAAAACATAGGGCGCAACACATCTCCATTCTAACCTAACCTAAAATGTGATACAAGAGAGGCTAACATGAGCTCAGTTAATTAAAAACTACTGTCAGCATTGCTGACCACAGAACTAACCTATAGTAAAAATCCAGTTGCTCCACCATTGCTCCCTTCCTTTAGGTGTCAGTGTGATTGGGTCTTTACTGTCAGAACAGCATATTTTGTTCATTGTCAGAATGTGGGCATCATCACTTGGAAAGCTTGCATTTATTGCCCACAATTAACTGCCAACGAACAGAGGGACTACTGGGCCAATGCAGAGGGCCGTTAAGAGTCACCCATTTGATGGGTCTGGAAAAGAAGATGAGTATGGAAAATCCCAGGAGGACAAGAGTGAACCAGGTGCTTTTACACTTCTAATCAAAATCTGTTATTTTGATGGTTACTTTGACTGAAACACTTTATTTCAGGTTAATCACTTTCCAGTGTTGGGATTTGTACTCATGTTCAAAGCGCAATATCCCCTGGGATAATGGGACTTTGAGGAAGTCCAGAATTCTTCCCCTCCCTCACCCCCACCCCACAATCCAAGCATTCAGAGAACATCACGGCATGCGAGGTAGTCCTTCAACATTACTGCTATTGCTGGCACTGTAGATAATTAACCAAGCAGTTTACTCCCACTGTTCTTTATCCCTAGTCCTCAAATGTTTCCTTTCCAGAGATTCACAGCTACTCTCCAATCTACCTTCCTAATCTACACTCCAGATCTCAGCAACTATTTTATTCCCACATGTCACGTATGGTTCTTTTGACATAAATCTCTGTTCTTACACTGGTATCCCTTCTGTCACCGGCAAACAACAGACCAGAACTTTCTGCCACCAATTCCACTTGTGATTAACTTACAAAAATGTCCAAATGTATCTTGCATGGATCTTGTGATATCAGCTTACTGCTAAATATAGGCTTGATTCTCAATGGGAAAACCATCAAATGGGGAAACAAAAACTTGTACAAAATCCAAAACCAATTACCTCCTTTATTACTAAGCACCAATTCAAAATAAGAACATGTAAAAGTATTCAACGAAACACATTAACTCAGAATAAAATTAATCTTGATTCCTCACAGTTGTTCTCCTGTGTTCCACTTGAATACTGATGTTGGTCCTGGTTTAACCCAACGCACACTGACTGAGCACTTTCCCCAGAATAAGTGTTGGGTCATTCCACAATTTCCCCTTTGGTGATAGACCATAGCATAAATGAGAAAATACTAATGAAGATAGGCCATCAAATGTGGAACATCCATGTTTCTATCCTTACTATGATAACTCACACATGGAACTGCCAGCATTTACCCATAAAATCCAACCCAATTTCTCCTTAATTCAAACTCTCAAGCCTTTGAACACATCTATCAAACTTGTGCATACTAAAGGTGATCCTTTCTTTGGTTTCTTGGAATGGTTCTGGCATATCTCCTCTTTGGCTTTAATCTAGACACAGTGCAGTCTTTTGGACACAACATTAAATTCTACAACTCCAGGTAAACTGATTCCTGTCTGCCTCATCTGTCCATCCGTGATATTGGCTCAGATTGTTCTTTTTCCTATTTCTCTGGGAGAGGAGTACGTGACCACTCTAACTTGCTAGGCATTAACATTCTGCTCTACATTTCACAACTCCTACGTTCTTTTAACTATGTTCTCAATCTCTTCTACAGCCCTTCCAAAACTTAAAGGTTACTCCTAAACTGTGGCTCCCAAAATCAAATGTAAAAAATCCAACATCACACACACTCAGTGCCTCAAATAAAACGTTGAGCCACCTAAGCATAAGTGAGGCTGCTGACATCTGATTCTGAAATTCACTCTCAAATTTAAGCACCACTGGCCAGTAAGACAGTGTGAACTACAGTTTGTACTTTGAAGATAGCTAACCAAAAGACAAACACTGTGAAACAAATTACCTTTTGGTGCCAGAAGCAACAGGCTTTTTCCTTATGGTCCAACATCAGAATCCTGATCTTTCAGTCACCCTCTGCACTTAACCAATCCTAAAGGCTCCCACAGAAAACCAGCACAGCTAGTAGGGTTCATTCCTGACCTTGGATACTGTCTGTGTGGAGCTTGTATGTTCTCTTTGTGAATGGATGGGTTTCATTGTGGTGCTCAGGTTTCCCCCATATTCCGAAAATATACAGGTTTGTTGGTTGATTGATCACCGTCAGTTACCTCTAGCATGATAGGTGACTGGTAGAATTTGGAAAGACCTGATGGGAAAGCAGGGAGAGTGAAAAATGAATCATGTAGGATAAGTAGTCGATAGTCAAAGGGCCCATTTCTGCACAGACTCTCTATGATAACCTGTGTAACTTCTTCCTTAACAGGTTAAAGTACCGAAGTGTTGATTAATTGGAAATCTACAGAAGTTTTTTCCTGCACAACTTACGTTGTCCATAACCAAAGCAACACAAAGCAAGCCCAGAAATTAGCTACAAGTGATGCTACAATAATTGGATTTACTAGAGCTTTTGCATGTTGCAAACCATCTCCTGGCATGTCATGGGAGCCTAATCAAATAAAATTTGACAGCAAGTTAGAAAACAAAATTTTAGGATAGATAAATAAAACCCAAATACGTCAACTATAAGAATGATCCTGGAAAAAGAAAATGTAGAAAAGGAAAGAAGTCTAAGGTGGGAATTGTAGAATTTAAAGCCTTGATAGCTAAAGATTTGATTAAAAGCAGATATCAATATGGAGGGGCGTTCAGAGCTATTGGACCAGAAGAAGTAAGGGATAAGGCCATGAATGTTTGAAAACATGAATGGAAATTTTATGGGGACCAAAGAAGCATTAGGCGACAGATTCAGTACAACTTTGGACAGGGTAGCAATGTTTTGTAACCCTTTAAGTGTTTGGAGAGTGGAAGATGCATGGTGATCAGCAACGCATCACAACAATCAAACCAACCTTGAAAGAGAACTTCAGCAGCTAGCGAGCTGGCAAAGATTGAGATGGGCTGCTTTATGGCAGTGGTACTAACCAAAATCAGTGGCAGGGAGTTAATCTCAGAGTTAAGATATATGAACAAGATTGAACAGTCTGGTTCAGCCTATAGTGACAATGAAGAACATGGAGCTGATGTCTGAAGAATGGAGTTGAAAATAGTTTTGGGATGATAAGTGGGAAAATTCTGATAAAATGAGATGAGAAACAAAGAGATAATGTGGGGCCTAGAAGGGAAGTCAATACTGCTGATTCTCTGGCTACACACTGGATCAATAAAAATAGAAATGTTAGCGGAGTCAACCCATTGAAAATATTGACAAAGGCACAAGTTGAAGGGAATGCCAAAGGTGAAACCTCAGAAAATGATGAATTCATAGGTAAGAGGAGAGGAGGGAGTGGGGAAGACAGATGACTAGAAGATGTCGCACTGGTGTCAAATTCCCAAAATTTCTTATGCTCTTCAAAGTTAAAGAGAAGGTGGGTTCAACACAGATCCCTGCTGCAATGAAAATCACAGGTTTATCTTTGCATTTCAAGATGATCCTAGGTTAACAAACAATTGAGGTCAGCATCTGGTCATTGTTGTCCCAGATACAGAGATGAATGGCTCAACCTGCTGTGGTTCCATTTCCATTTATGTGCACCCCAGCATACATGAAATTAAAGGAGTAGAAATAGGGGTTGTAACAGGGATGGAGATTTTGAAAGACTAGGCCATCAAGAACGAAGTGGCTTACTGAGCAGGTGAACAGCAACAGAAATGTTATGGTAAACAGAAGTCATGGGATAGAGAAACAGAATTTTTACAGTCCTGGAGTAAATAAATTAACAGAGAATTTAATTCATGTTTTAACACTGAATCAAATGGTCTTGAGATGGGGCAAGAGTGGTGAGGGGTCGCAGAGTGGAAAACAAGACAAGGAAATGACAGATGACAGATGTGTTTGACACCATCAGAGAAATAAGACCACGATAAATGAAAACATCAGAGAAGTAGTTGTGAATGTATCATGAGGGTAAATAAAAGTGGAGAATGAACTAAGATGAAGTGAGATGAAAACTGAACGCCAGAGGCAGTGGAAATTGCTCAGAACAGAGGTTGGTGATAAAACCGGTGAAGCATAACTTTGGGACTTTGCTGACAGGCAGAGAGCAAAGTTTTTGAATCATAAGTGGGAACAATGGAGCAAGGTCAGACGATCAAAGAAAGAGGGGGCAAGCAGAATAGGGTATAATTATGTGATTGGGACTTTGTCATGCCACAACAGTGTAACCTGATGGGGTTAAGTCAAGGTTCTGACATCAATGTAAATATTCACAATAAATACATGGATGGCAAGAACATTTTCATAAGCCAGTGGACATTTTGGAGGGGAATACGGAGAGGAATAGTTGTACATGATGCACTGACAGAGTCCACAGGAAGAGCTGAGGGATGAAATAAATGCAGCTGACCTCCAGCTCTGGGGAGAAAAACAAACAAGAGAAAACCTGCAGATGCTGGAAATCAAAGTAATACACACAAAATGCTGGAGAAACTCAGTAGGCCAGGCAGCATCTACAGGAAACAATTGATGTTTCGGACAGAGACCTTTCATCAGGACTGGAAAAAAGAGATGAGAAGCTAGAGTAAGAAGGTGGGGGGAGGGGAGGATGTACAAGGTGGCAGTTGATAGGTGAAACCGAGAGAGGGGAGGATGAAATAAAGAGCTGCAAAGTCGATTAGTGAGAGATACAGGGCTGGAGAAGGGGGTATCTGATAGAGGTTAGAAGCCCATAGAAGAAAGGGAAGGGAGAGGAACTCCAGAAGGAGGTGCTGGGAAGGTAAGGAGATAAAGTGACTGAGGGAAATGGGGAATGGTGAAGAAGTGGGGAGCAATTACCAAAGAGAAATCTAGGTTCATGCCGTCAGGCTGGAGGCTACCCAGATGGAATTAAGATGAAAAGGTGCTTTCCCAACGTATATGACTTTCGGCTAGGTACAGGTATCAATTATAACCGACGTTTCGATGTCAAACTACTCCACTACCTTTATCAGGAATGATGCCTGGGTATGTCTAATCCAGTGGTATTTATACCCTTGTAGTCCGTCCCTCCTGATTAGTTAGTCCTCATCCAATCAGGTTTCTGCTCTCCATCCTTGTTTACAATCGAATTCCAGTTCTTACTTAGAGTGAGAACTTCATCTTTGTTAAAATTCTTTTCCTCTAATTTTATTTCCAATGGCTTCCTTTACCAGGCAGTCTCGAAAGCCATTGGTGCAGCACAGTATTTTGTGCCATTGAAGTCAATCCAAAGGCCACTGCGAATGGAAGGTTCTGCTACCGCTGATTTCCCCTGGAACTAGAATTTGATTGTAAAAAAGTTGGGAGAGCAGAAACCTGATTGAATGAAAACTAACCAATCAGGAGGGACGGACTACCAGAGTGTAAATAGCACTGGACTAGACATGCCCAGGAATCCTCCCTGATGAAGATGGCAGAATTTCTCATCGAAATGTCAGTTATAATTGAAACCTGTATCTGGCTAGAAGATCGAGAAGAGTTTATTCAGAATATAAGGTGTTGCTCCAACCTGAGTTTGCTCTCATTACGGCAGTAGAGACCATGGACTGACATGTCGGAATGGGAATGGGAAAAAGAATTAAAATGGGTAGACACTGGGAAATCCTGCTTTATCTAGCGGACCGAGCATAGGTGCTCTGCAAAGCGGTCTCTCAATCTACATCGGGTCTCACCAATATACAGGAGGCCACACAGGGAACACCAGATACAGTAGATAACCCCAACAGACTCACAGGTAAAGTGTCCCCTCATCTGGAAGGACTGCTTGGGGACCTGAACGATCCCTGAAGAAAGTGGGGGGGAGATGTGCCTGGTGGTGGGATCCCGTTGAAGATAGTCGTAGTTGCAGAGAATTACGTGTTGGATCCCATTGGAAATGGTGGAAGTTATGGAAAATTACATGCTGGATCCCTCCTTCACTGTCTATGCAACCCTCACTGGCATCTCTTCCATTTCACACATGTCTGCCCTCACCCCATCAACCCACCACCCCACCACCCCATCAGGGATAGGGTTCCTCTTGTCCTCACCTACCCACCCAGTAGTCTCCAGTCACAAGACCCAGTAGCAGGCAATGCATATTGGAAACAAACATCCTTACACTTAATTGCCAGTGATTGTCAAACTACAAACCCCTTGGACAATTAAAGTAATAAAGACCAGCACAGATATATGTAAATTGTGCTTTGGAAAATGTGGTACATGAAGTACCTTAGTAATTCTTTAAATGATTTTTCAAGTGATATTATGTGGTCAAGCCCCATAGTTAGAATCTTGCCTTTGTTTTTTTAATACTAATCAACACAGCTGCAAAGCAGCTTTAAAAGCTAAAGAAGAAATAAATCAAGTGTTTCAGTCCTAAATATTACCACACTCTTATCAACAATGCATACCCCAAAACAAAACTGTACTTTTACTAATGAAAACCAGAAGGAATTGGCCCAGTTCAGTAGATTTCCCACATAATATGTTCCTGGGCTCATTGACAAAGGAAGGTCCTAAGTTCTGTTCCAGATACAAAAATTAAATGGTAACAAGGGAGCTGCAACTACCTCACTTATGTAACCACAAAATACAGCAGAAGATAAGGAAACAACTTTCAAATCAGAGTAATAGATCACATATATTATATAATGAAGCAATTGAGAACATATTTGTGGGCTACAAGGACTGGGAAGTGTTTTGTCAACTTAATTAACCCAGAGAGATAATGAAGAACACAAGAGATACTGCAGATGCTGGAAATCCAGAATGACACACACAAAATGCTGGAGGAACTCAGCAGCTCAGACAACATCTATGGAAATGTATAAACAGTTGACGTATCAGGTTTATGCCGCCTGACCTGCTGAGATAATGAAGACATAACCCCGGGACATTTTATGGAAGCTGGTACTCTTACCTCTCCATGGGTGCCCCAATTGGTATAAACCTCAAGCTGAAAAATATTGATTTTGAAGTTCCATCCTGCTGCTCCTGGTAAAGATCAGAGTTGCTGGAGCAATTTATTGATCTTGCATGTACTTCAACATTTTGAGATTAGAAAAGGAGTTATCTAAGTTCTAATCATTGTCAAAAATCTTTGTTAGATATGGCTCACATTGACGTCAAACATGAATAGAAAATGTTTAGAGAGATCTGGAGCAAATACATCCAAATAGATGAGTTTTAATGGACATGGATGAGTGGAGCCATGCTGCATTACTCTACCTCTTTGAGAGTATTCTGCTCTAAAGTCAATGCAGCACAAATAGCCTATCCATAGTGTCTAGTGAATGCACAAAGCATTTGTGTTTGGTTGGGAAAAGAAAGGGACAAATTAAGAGCTAAGAAAATAACTTTCGACATTACTGTGGTGCTGTTTACCAGTTATTGACTGCATATTCAGTGCTACCTTATTTTGTTCTAATCTGGAAGATCTGGATTCCTCCATTGGTATTTACACTACTCACTGTTTCTACTGACTCTTTCTTATTCCTTTCCCAACTTTCTGCTGTTATTTACTCTCTGTTCAATGCCTGGTGTAACCAGCATGTTGAAACTGGAGACCCTGACCCAAAATGTTGACTGTTGATTAACTTCTATTGATACTGCTTGACCCGCTGACTTCCTCCAGCACTTTGTGGTGTTGCTCTGGATTTTCCCAGCATCTGCAGAACCTCCTGTGTTTCTAATTTTCCTCAACCTTAGTGTATGCCATGGAGATGAATTAAAACTAGAAAATGCCCTACAATAATGAGGAAAGTAAACATATACCAATTGATTCTCTTCCCTCCCACTCTCAGCATCACTCTTCTCAATTTTTCACTATCACCACCTTCTCTCCACATTTGTGAACTGATCACTGAAACAGCCTGGTGAAGTGGAGGGGTTTCAGAAACTGTAAATGACAATATTTCTGTTGAGAGCAATAAATAATCCCAATTTACTTCTTGAAGTGCATCAACCCATTGAAAATTTCTTTGACTGGATGAGAAATGCATCAAATAGATCTGGGTGTGTTGGTGCAGATAGAATGGTAATGGTTGGCGAATAACCCTGTCATTCTGATTTCAAGCACACTCTGCTGAGATTCCCTATGATCGTTTTTCACATACATCATTTATAAATATAGTAATAAACCCCGATAATCCAACACCCAATAGCTCAGAATACATGACAGCCCAACATTTGGCTCATCTGTTAGTCGAGAGTATTAGACAGGGATCTGGAATGCGAGCTAGGGCCGGGGTTTTGAACATTAGCGTCAGAATTTTCCAGGATCCAGGGTGCTTAAATATTTCCTGCTCCCTGTAAGCTCATGGGGTTCACTGGAAATGTATTATACTACTATGCAACCTGTACAAAAAGTGAAATAAAAATATATATTGGAGGGTAGCATCCAATTATCCAGAAAATCTACCCATCCAGTACCAAAGTCCTGAGCCTACTAGATTGACTCTTTGTAACTTCCCTCCACTCACTGGTTGCAACATGCATTGGGACACTCTGAGACTGTAAAAAGAAAGGAATAAACTGTAAATCTTTCTTTTCAACGACTAGCAATTCCCTCTCCACTTGGCTTCTAATCAATTGAATAGATAGATTCATCAAGAGTTTTCATGCTTATTACAGAGAAGGAATATAAATAATAAGAAATCAATCAATTCCATTTCCAGTAGTCCCCAATGCAGAACATCCAGGCTCTCAGTCCCAATCTTATTTTAAGATGTGGGAACATCTTCAATCTGCCTGTGAGACCTTTTTGTTCACTCATAAAAAGTCAACTGTTCAAGCAAACAGGCAGTTCATAAATGCATAGACATACTTGTGACACATAATGTGAGCAGATCAACTCTCACTCTCACTCCAAGCAACTTTCTCTATGACAATCCCACCATATTACACCACACCCAATCAGTAAGCTACAACTGCAGTGGTCCCCAAAAGTAATTTATTACAACAGTCATACTGATACTGTACTTCAAGAAGACTACTACTTTCCCGGTAACTAGGAAAAAGAAGATAACATGCCTAAAAAACTACCACCAGTGGCTCTGACACCTCTCATCAATGAAATGCTTTGAGAGACTGGTAACTGTATGCATTAACTCTAGCCTTCCTGACAAGCTTAACCCACTGCTTTTCGCCTACACAGAGACAGGTTTACAGCAGACGCCATCTCCCTGGCTCTACACTCATCACTGAAGTATCTGGACAGTAAAGGCACCCACGTCAGACTACTGTTTATTAACTACAGCACTGCCTTAGCAAACTCATCAGCAAATTCCAGACCCTGGAAGTCAATGCCTCCCTCTGAAACTGGATCCTTGACTTTTGGACCAACAGACTGCAATCAGTGAGGATAGGCAGCAACACCCCCACCACAATTACTCTAAACACTAGTGTTCCACAAAGGTGCATCCTCACCATCCATTGTATTCCTGTACATTTATAACTGAGTGGCCAGATTCTGCTCTAACTTCATCTAAATACCACTGCAGTGGGCCGTATCTCAAATGATGATGGGTCAGAGTATAAGGAGATAGAGAGCTTAGCAACATTGTGTCATAAAAACAACCCTTCCCTCAACGTCAGCAAAACAAAAGAGCTGGTAATTGACTTCAGGAAGGGGGCTATGGACATGCTCTTGTCTACATAAGCAGTGTTGAGTTTGAGTGGATTGAGAGTTTCTAGTTCCTAGGAGCGAACATCACCATTAGCCTGTCCTGGTCCAATCGCATAGATATCACTGCCAGGAAAGCTCATAAATGCTTCTTCTTCTTCTTCTTCAGGAGGTGAAAGAAATTTGGCATGGTCCCATTGACCCTCACCAATTTTTATCGACGCAACACAGAAAGTATCCTCAGGATAGATCATAGCTTGGTACTGCAATTGTTCTGCATGCAACCACCAGAAGCTGCAGAGCAGCAGACACCGCTCAGCATGTCACAGGAACCAGCCTGCCCTCTTCACTGCATCAGGAAAGCAGCCAAAGATGCCACCCACCCTAGGCATTCTCTCTTCTCCCCTTTTCCATCGAGCAGAAGATACAAAAGCCTGAAAACGTACCACAGGCACAAGGACAGCTTCTACCCTACTGTTATGAGAATATTAAATAAAATATTTCCCTAGTACGATAAGTGAAACTCTTGACCTCACAACCTACCTTATCATCTTGGATGTAACTGTTTACCTGTGCACCACTTTCACTGTCGCTGTTACACTTTATTCTGCATTGCTATTGTTTTACCTTGTTCTAGCTCAATCTACTGTGTAATTTGATCTGCATGAACAGTATGCAAGATAAGCTTTTCACTGTATCTTAGTACATCTGACAGTAATAACCAATTCCATTTCTCTGCAGCACATGAGCCACTAAGTTCTCACAGCTTTACCCCAGGTCAACAACAAACCCACCCCTCCCCCAACCTCCACAGTAACCAAGTATCACCAATCATCTCCCTGAGGATGTACCCCACTACCCCGGTAGTATATCACCAACCCGGGCAATATTCTGCCTACAACCAAACCCTTCATCACCTTCCCATCACCAACTCCCTCATTAGCCCCAATATCAAACCTCAATGAAAACCTTAAGGCCAACCCAACTGTACCTACCTATGACTATTATTTTGCATCAGTCATCACACTACAAACCCACGAATCATCCTTCATTATCAACCCACCCTGGAATAGTCCAACTACCAAACCAATTCCACCCCACCACAGCACCCTCTTACTATCCGCCCAGCACTGCACACTCCAACAACCTAAAAACCACAACCCACCACTCCTATATTACTAGCCCTCTACAATACCCCCCTACCTCTCTGACCTACTTCATTATCAACCCACCCTGGAATAGTCCAACTACCAAACCACTTCCAGCCCACCACAGCACCCTCTTACTATACTCCCAGCATTACCAATGTACCATAGCACCCTTTGATCATCAGCTTCTTTTAACATGCCCACATTGTCAAGCCCCCACCATGGTGCCTATCAATGCAAACCCTCCACAGCAACCTCCTCATGCCACCCAATCATAATGTCTCCTTCTAGCCACCCTAACTTAGCATGTTGCTGCACTTTGCCTCCCTCTCCTCTCCAACCCAGGAACAATTTATCTATTCTCCCATAAATAGAATCTATATATTCTACCCCAGCCACTCCAGGTGGTAACAAGTTGCAATTTCTCTCCACTGAATGTTCTGACCAGCATTGATATGCACACCTATGTTGTGCTGTGTGGATTTAGAAGTAGCTGCCAAAGGGAAACCTCCCCACAAGGTTGTTACATCATGTAAGATTAAAGAATTATTTACACACATTGTCAGAACTTACTCACCATTTACTGACCATTGTTACCTGTCCAGGGCAAATGGCTTCATTTAAACAATAAGTGGCATTGCTACAGATGCAGTGAGTGTATATTACCTCTATAATCCATTCTCTAATCTATTGCAGTTTTTGATTTTAAAGGTTTAATTCTCTCCCCGATACTTACCTTTTGTAAGCAATTGACATGTAAGTTAATCATTCAGCACAGACCAAAACTTCTTAATAAGTACCCATAACTAAGTACTTCTTCATAATATTATCTTGTGATGTACAAGGAAGCATGTATTAAGGACATTATTTTCAGCAAATCTCAAATTTAAGATGGTTTTGGGCAGCATGGAATCACAGTTTCAGCACCTTATACCTGATGGCTTGGGAAAATTGCTTCCTCCCATGGCTGAATTCTGAGCTTATGGCTGAGGTTATTAGTTATAAGTGCACAGTTGATTACTCTAGGTCTTACACAGAGACTTACCTTTCATAAAGCATCCCACTGATTGGTGGCAGCCAGTGAATAGTTACAGAGTCCAGAGTCTGTCCGATCACTTCTGGAGCAACTGAAATGGGTGCAGGTTTTTTAGAATACATCCAGCCTTGATACACCAGCTCTATGTAACAATGCATACGGGCCACTTGGTTTGGTGTGAAATTATTAGTGCAGCTATCATCTGTAGAAGGAAAGGAAGAAAGATGGGCATGTTTTTATTTAGGAGATCATTGTCACTTCAATCAAAATAAAAGATTCACAAAACCTTAAACAGAAATGATATCTGGAAATGACTCAGCCTGCTTCAAAAACAAAATTCTGTTCATCATTTGGAGTAGAGATTTGGATAATGTTTGGTCTTTCCCTGAATTATGGTGCACTCTCAACCATCTCATGCTCCAAAGCTCCCCTAACACAAATCAGTTCTTCAGAAATCAAGCCTTAGAGTTCAACAGCCCAGTTTGGATGATTGATTATAGAACATCTTACAGAACCTGGTAACATTATACCCTTCTTTGATGACAATACACTTAAAACAAAAAAAAAGTAGACTTGTGAGCCATACCAAGGGATTTAAGTCTGGTTTCCATATTAATCCACACATATATGAATTGTCCTCTTTTTCCAATAGTAATCTATTATTTAGCAGGCTTAGCTCTCTGCTCTGCTCTCTCTTCATACATGACTGTGTGGCTAAATTTAGTTACAATTCCACATATAATTTTGCTGACAATACCATTGTTGTTGGTGGTGATGAGACAGAGTACAGGAGAGAGATAGAACATCTGGTTGAGTGGTGCTGCAACAACCTCTCGCACAACATCCATAACTCCAAAGAGCCGATAGTTGACTTCAAAGAGAGGGTTCGGTGGTGTAGCAGCTTTAAATTCCTGGGCATTAACGTATCAGATAACCTGTCTGGAGCCAAACATGTACAGGTAATGACAGGGAAAGCATGCCAACATCTTTACTCTCTTAGAAGGTTAAAGAGATTTGACACTTCGGTGAACACTTTACCAAACATCTACAGAGGTACTGCTGAAAGTATTCTGAGTCATTGCATCATGGTCTAGTACGGCAATAAGAATGCACAGGAACGCTAGAAGCTGCAGAGAATAGTGGACTCAACCCAAAACATCATGGGCACATTCTTCCTCATATCAATAGTATTTATGTGAGATGCTACCTTAAGAACTCAACATATATCATCCAAGGGCCTCACCATGTGGCCATACCATCTTCTCACAGCTACCATTGGGGGGGGGGGGGAGGTACAGAAACCTTAAGGCAACCACTGATTTAAGAACAGCTACTTCCCTTCAACTATTCAGCTTGTGAACCAGTGGGCACAGCCCTAACCATTACATTACAGCAACACAATGACCACATTGATCACTTTACACTAAAATTGACTATTTTTTGTTCTAATTGTGTTCTTTCTTGTAAAGATTGTGTAAAATTTATGTGTAATTTATGATTCGCTTGTGAATGCTGCTTATCTGGTAACATGTCTGGGACGCTGCTGCAAGTTTTTCCATTGTACCTATGTATGTATACGGTACATATATTTTTGCATATGACACCAAATTAGACTTTGATTTTGAATATTCTGATGTCACTTTCACTAAATATGATCAATCACTCTGGCCTCTGTCTGGTCAAAGTTATACCTGATAAACTATATTTCCAGAAAATGGAATCCCAGAACAAAAAGTGAGAGGGGCGTTTTGGGACTTTCAGTGGAGCTTAAGATTGCGTGAGACTTTATGGGGTGAGTCGGTGCAGGATTTAAAAAGTGAGTGGGGCTTGTCAGGATCTTGATATTGTTTGGGTTATAAGGCCAATATAAAGAGGATAAGTTTAAGCGAAGCAGCCATTGTGGGAGTGGCCAGAGCGTGAGTGGGCCAGCGTAAGAGTGTAGAACTCAGATTTTGGCCCAAAAGTCTTCGGGAGAATAGGTGGAGGCTAAAGTAAACTTCTGGTAAGTTTCTTTCTCATTGCACTGTTAGAGCATTGAGAATGAGAGTCAGAACAATGGAGAGTTCCTCTTGCGGAATGTGGGAAGACAGGGAAACTTACACCTGAAAGCAGCTACAGCTTCTTACTGACAGCATTAGGGAACTGGAACTGGAACTGGAGCTGAATGAACTCTGGATCTCTGGGCCAACAACACTCATAGAGAATGAGCAAGAGATTGTTGTGACTGTATCAGGTGTTAGGAGTTAGCATAGTTTTATTTTATGAATTATTTTCTGAGCTAAAGTGAGCAAATTATTTGAGAAAGCAATGTACTGGTATGATGATCAGACCAGTATACACACAGAAAAAGGGTTGTGGAGAAGAAGAATTCTACTTCATGGAGGATCATCACTAGTTTTGGGATGGAAAGAAAATTTCCCACTGTGTCAGACTGTACGTGAAAGAAACTAGGCAAGAATTCTGGCAGAAAGGACAAAAATGATTGTCACAGAAATATTAAGCAAATAATTCATTGGAAAGGTTCAGTGGAGAAAATGTATCAATAATGGGTCAAAGGCCTTCATCTATCCTGTAATAAATGTATCGTTTTATGAATGTTTGTAAAAGAAGTGAAGTTGAGGAGGGAATGGTGAAAGAGTAAAGTAACAGTCAGATCTGCTGCCTTTGTACCACCAGTGGGGGAGGAGTAATTAAGGTGTTATGTTAGCCAGAAATAAGAAAGAAATTCTGTAGATGCTGGAAGGCCAAAGCAACATACAGAAAATGCTGGAGGAACTCAGCAGTCAGGGCACATGCATGGAAATGAACAAAGAGTCAATGTTTCAGGCTAAGACCCTTCTTCAGGACTGAGAAGGAAGGGGGAAGATGCCAGAATAAAAAAAGGTGGGGCAGGGAAGGAGGACTAGCTAGAAGGTGAAAGGTGAAGCTCGGTGGGTGGGAAAAGTAAAGGGCTGGAAATGAAGGAATGTGATTGGAGAGGAGAGTGGACCATAGGAAGGAGGGAAGGAGGAGGAGAATCAGGGCTGGAGATAGGCAGGTGAGAAGAGGCAAGAGGCTACAGTGGGGAATAGAAGAGGAGGGGAGGGGAAAATGCTGGATGGAGAAACAAATAAAAAATGCATATTTAATGCAAATGTTTGTACATTGGAGCACAAGAATCGTTAAGGCTGTGTGATCAAAGTAAGCATCTTTGAAGAATAAGGTACAAGTTGAATGAATTTTAGGTGTAACTGAAACATGTATTTGAATCTGTTGAATAAAAGGCGAATCAATGGATAAGGGGGCAGTAATGAAATTGGCAGCAAGATAGATTGACCATGATCTTGATGAAGTGAGGGAGTGGCCTTGATGAGACAGGTGGTCTACTCCTGACTAATCCTGATACCCTAGACGAGTATGAAATTGTGGTACAGTTAGAAAACTGCAAAAAATGGGAATGGAAACAACAATTTAAACTGTCAGGGTTCACAGTGAAATACATTATTTCTCAGTAACATGAATAAAGCAAAATAAAAATGTGCTGGGATATTATTTGGAGTTACAGTACTGTGCAAAAGTCTTAGGCACATATATATACACCTAGGAAGGCTATGACTTTTACACAGTATTGTAACTTCAAATAAGTACTGGTTAAAATAGGAAGGTGGTTGGGAAACAGAAATAAGAGTACTCGGCTTTGTATTAGCTCAGTAGTGTTAAGTGTTATTTGGTAAATGGAAAAACAATATTCAGTATTGTGCAAAAGTTTTAGCTATATATATACATGGCTAAGACTTTTGCACAGTACTGTACATACTCTAATCTGGAAACTGCTGTACTGTACTGGTGCTGTCAAAATCCACAGAGTATTAGATTTTTGGAGATTTGGAGTATTTTTTATTTAGAGATATAGGGCAAAACAGGCCCTTCTGGCCTAATAAGCCGTGCCACCCAGCAACCCACCTATTTAACCCCAGTCAACTTACAATGACCAACTAACCTAAAGAATATTTAGAGATTTATTCAATTCTACTCTGCTAGATTCGGAGTGCAGTTTGGTCTCTTCATGGCATCTAGGGCTGATAGAGTTTTGTATAGAATAAAGCTCTCGTAACTCCATCTTATTTCTCTCCATGGTAATTTTATCTGTCTTGTTCCATGGCAGCTCTTGCCTTTTATGATGTAAGCCCGAGTGATTTTTCATGGCTTTATGTATCCTAATAATGGTTCCATTTTCACTTGATATTTGGATACCTTCTCCAAATGTATTTAGCACATCATGCACTGCTGAATAACTGGCTCAGATTAATGTTTGTCAAGGACCAGCCATAGTATCAGATTTTTATATGTGGTGCACTTATGCCAATGAGGTGAATAATTGGTTTTATTCATGCATCATAATATCTAATACTAGGCCTTACATTCCTATGATCTGAGACACAATTAACAGATCGCAGATAGAGTTATGAGTATTACCAAAGACTAGACTGCTTCTATATCACAGGGATAGATAATATCTAACAGTCTAACATTAGCCAGAGGCTCAAACTAGAACCAGGCCAACTTGTAAAGTTCCACTGGTGAAACAGTCTGTCGTCTCTCAAAATCCTATATCTGACCGAGCTAAACAAAATTACAAGAGTAATGGACAGACAGTAACTTCTCCCCGTAGCATAGTTGTCAATGACCAAAGGGCAGGAGCTTATGGTGAGGGGCAGGAAATTTAGAGCAGATTATAAATCTTGGAACCTACTTCCTGAGAAAGTGGTGAAGGCAGGTCCTCTCCAATCATTTCAGAAGTAAGAATGCTTTTTGAGAAGCTATGGCTTAGAGGGCCTCAGGCAATGCTCCAAAAAAATAGGATTAGTAGGTACTTGATTATCTGCATGGACGTGCTGCAGTTAAGGGCCTATTCCTCTATCGCACATGCACACTTAAGAAATCACAGCTGAAAAACAGGAATATGAACACTTACCCAGAAGTGATCAATCCCTTCAGAAGTGGACATGAAGAAGAAAAACTATGGTCTATCGACAAAATGATGAGGAAAAGGATTTTTCTTTACTTGATGAAGTGTTCTTTACCAAAAAACCCAAGTTGTTCTTGGAGCTTTACTGTGTCATTCTAGGAAAACATTAGTAATGTTTTCTCTATTCCCAGAATGGCATTGCTCAATGTTGGAATATGGCATCAATTTTCTACTATTAAGTAAGGCCAACATAGAATACAGGATTTTAGCCTTTTAAGCACGGTGGTAATTTACATTGGTCTGGATCCTGTTTAAAAGTTTTCTGTGATAAGAAGTATGTGTTTTTAATATATCTTCATACTGCATTACTTGCCACCTCAGCCTTGTTGATGGTCATTGCAACTGGCTGGGAGTCAGAAGACTTCAACAGTCATCTCAGAATCAGTAGTGATCACCAGGGAACCGACAGCAGATACCTGCCTCGTAAATGTATGACATGCAATTGACTTGCCAATCTAATATTTGCCTCTGGTTCAACACTATCTACACAATTCCTGGACTAATGCTGTTATGTTATAATTGTTTAAATTGTTGTTCGTGTATAATTTATATTAATTTATGCTAATGTTATAAATGTTTATGATGTATGAAATGTACTGTGAACCTGATGCAAATGACTAATTTTTATTGCTTTTATACCCTGGGTATGTATTCCTATGATAATAAATGAACCTGAATAAAGACCATTCAAATGTTCACTTTTGTTAAGCACTTCAGAAAATGAAAATATATTCTCTTAATCAATTGGTACTAAAAAGCAATAAATGTTAGACAAATTCTGAAGAGTAGGATTTTCTCAAAAATAGTATTTCAGGGAGATCACATTAGAAAGCAATGTGTAGTGGGTGGACCAATACCCCTAGGGTTCTTCTGGAACTCTCAGTTAGATGCTATAAACTGCAGCAGCATCTCAAGAATCAAATCAGTCCAAGGAAATATTACAGCAATAATCAGGCAACCCACCCAGCTCCTCTGGGAGTCGGGACTCAGCCATTATTTCTGACTCCAGACATCGGATCGGCGCGGGGAGCTCTGGTAGTCCCACTGAAAATGCCACCCCACCGGCCAGCAAAGCCCTCCAAATTGGTCCCCTGTTTGGTATTCAAGAGTCAACATATGGTGAGTTAACAAAAACAGAAAATGTCATTGATACTCTACAGGTCAGGCAGCTTCTATGGAAAGAGCAAGATCATTCATTGGAATCACTTTCAGAAATCCTTTTCAGATTTCCTCTGTCATTTTTATTAATTTTCATTTGCTAAGTTGATTCTCTGCAAATCTCTAGATAAAATCAGAGACGTTTTGTTTTCCACTAATTTATTTATTAAGTATTTATTTGACAGGCTTCTTCTCTGTTTCTGACCAAGATAGTGGTTTGCAACACCAAGCTCAAGTGGAATTCACAGCAGGTTGAGATACAGGGCATCAGGAGAAAAGGACAACAGCATATACCTGATGTCCACAGTTAATGTGTCAGAAATGAGCTTTGTATAAGGACTGCAAAAAAGCACTAAAATTATGCGTAATAACAATTGGAGGGTAATGTCTTCAAGGGATCCGTGCCAAACATGTTCAATGAATAAATCAAACCAAGGACCAAAGAATATAATCACTGAGTTGATTACACAAATCAGCCAAATCAAGCTATTTATCCCCCACTCCCATCATTTTAGAATGATTTGGAGAGCAATCATATTGCTGGTTTGATGATCTAGTCATCACGCCCATTCTTGGCTTGAAAATAACTCTCTGAATATTAGATGCCAAGGCACTGAGCCACATATAGAATAGGGTGGAACGCCTTTGGGGCCACATTCGGGATGATCTTTAGAGTTACTACCATTCTTTGATGTCTTCCAGCATGGTTTCTATTTGCTTGTCTATGAAGCAGAGCCCCTCAAAATGGAAATCACACCCATGTACCAAGAACATCAACAGTTTGCTGGAACCACTTAAAAATCTAAACTGAATTATCCACATTAACTCTCTCCAAAGTTGGTAGAAACAATAGCGTATCTCAACTGTCTATGGATAAAATTAATGCAACTATTCACTTTAATTCTTTTGGAATTGTTTCTTATGTTAGTTCTGGTTGTTAAGTGTTCCCGCCCTGCTCATTTCGACCTCCTACTCAAGATCAGCAAACCTAACTGTTCTGGTTAGGACTACTGTTTCTGCCTGTTCTGACCCCACTGAACTCATGTCCGCATATCTTGACACCATTTAATCCCCCGTGGTTCAGTCCCTTCCCACCTACATTCGCAACACTTCACGTGTTCTCAGTTTCCTCAACAACTTCAAATTCCCAGGTCCTGACTGCCTCATTTTCACCAGTCCCTATACATCTATATCCCCCATCAAGAAGGCCTTAAAGCTCTGTACTTTCTTTACAACAGACCTGACCATTTCCTCTCCAACACCCTCCTCTATCTGGCAGAACTGGTCCTCACCCTCAACAATTTCTCTTTTGGCTCCTTCCACTTTACCAAACTCAGGTTGTAGCCATGGATCCCACTATGCCTGCCTTTACTTGGGCTATGTGGAACAGTCCATGTTGCAGGCCTTCCCTGTTATGTTCTCCAACCCCTTCTGTGTTCAATTAAGAACTGCATTGGTGCTGTTTCATGCACACATATTGAGCTTGTCAATTTCATCAACTTTTCTTCCAACTTCCCCTCTGCCCTTAAATTTACTTTAACCATATCTGGTACCTCTCTCCAATTTCTCGGTCTCTGTCTCCATCGCTGGAGACAAACTGGCAACTGCTATTTTTTAATATATAAAACCACCAATTCCAACAGTTATCTTGACTATACTTCCTTCCCCGCCATCTCTTGTAAAGATGCTATTCCCTTTTCTCAATTCCTTCACCTCTGTTGCATCTGTTCCCAAAATGAGGCTTTCCTTTTCAGGACATCAGAGATGCCATCCTCCTTCAAAGAACAGGATTTCCCTTCCTCCACCACTGATGCTCCCCTCACCCACATCTCCTCCATTTCTCAGAGATCCATGCTCACCCCATCTTCCCACTATCTTAACGGGATATAAGCTTATCCTCACCTAACACCCCATGAGCCATTGCATCCAATGGGACCCTACCACCAAACACATCTTTACTTCCACCCTACTCTCCCCTTTCCACAGGGAACACTTGCTTGTGATTCTCTTGTCCATGTGTGTCTCCCCACTAATCTCCCTCCTGGCACTTAACCCTGCAAACAGCAGAAGTGCTACACCTGTCCATTCACCTCCATTGAGGGCCCCAAAAAGTCCTTGCAGGTGAGGAAACATTTTGTCAGCAAATTTGTTGGGTCATCTACTGTATCCAGTGTTCCTGCTGCAGCCTCCTCTACATTGGTGAGGGGGAGGGAAAGGAGGATAGAATTTTGGGTGTTGCTTTGGATTTCCAGCATCTGCAGAATTTCTCACATTTATGATTTCAGATCCTATCCCCCTTCCCATTCTGACATGTCAGTCCATGGCCACAATGAGGCCATTCTCAGGTTGGAAGAGTAACACCTCATATTCTGTTTAGGTAGCCTCCAAACTGATGGTATGGACATTAATTTCTCCAGCTTCCAGTAAATTTGTTCCCCTCCCCATTGTCTCTTCTTCATTTCTTGTCTGGCCTCTTCCCTCTTCACTTCACCTGCCTATTACCCCCCCCCCCCCCGGTAATCCTCCCTCATCCCCTTTCTCCCATGATCTACTCTCCTCTCCTATCACATTCCTTCTTCTCTAGTCCTTTGCCTTTTCTACTTATCACCACACCTTCTTATTCTGGCATCTTCCCCTTCCTTTCCAGTCCTTAGGAATGTCTCGCCCGAAACATCTACTGTTTACTCTTTTCCATACATGCTACCTGACCTGCTGAGTTCCTCTAATATTTTGTGCACGTTGCTCTGGATTTACAGCACCTGAAGGATCTTATGTGTTTATGTGTTAAGAAGAGATCATTTTCTCAGAAGCTTTAGTAAGTCCCTTCTATTTTTCAGTTGAGACTGACCAAACACAAACTAATTAGCATCCGTAAAGACTTTTCCACTGTGCTGATAATAGAAGAGGAAATTGGCATGGTTAATACAAAATCCCAACTGAATCTAAGATGCAACTGCTTTTAATAGGATTCAGAGACTTGAAAACCCTGCTCAGAGTGGGCAGTGAGTGTGTGTGTGTGTGTGTGTGTGTGTGTGTGTGTGTTTGAATTTTAAATAAGTCCATCCTGGGGAATGAAGCGTGTTTTTTTCCAGGCACCCAAGTCTGGTAATAACACAATTTATTTCAGAATAAAACTCATGTAATTCTAAATAATGGACTTCAATTCCAACATTGGATGAATATGTCTTCTTTCATTTCCCCTCTAACAACAGAATTCCTTTATCATGGTCAATCATTTCCTTTTCAGCTCTCTCCAAAACGTCAGTAATGCAATGGAAAGAGTCACCAGTAGTGCCATCAAACAGCAATTACTCACGAATAACATGCTCAACTTCAGACATTGCCAAAGCTACTTGGTTCCAAACCTTATCATAGTCTTAATCCACATATGAATACAAGGGCTGATTGCAAGAGCAGCTCCGCTCAATATAAAGGTAGCATTCAACCCAGCATTGCGTCAGAGATCCCAAGCAAAACAGAAATTAATAGGATTTAATGAAACCCTTTTCATGGCTGAAACTGCACTCGGCATAGTAGTGAAATAACTACAAACGTTGCCAACTAATTATCACAACACCAAAACTTCAATGCAGGACATCCTTGAACAAATCCCACATCGATAATCGAAACTAAAGCAGCTATGGATGACCAAACCAACACCAGTTGATATGTGAATGTTCATTCCCTCCACCGTGAGGAGATGAGCAGCATATCTGTTCGATTATGATTCCAGTGTGCAATTCCATTTGCGTTAAGAGGAAGGGGATCAGTACCATGGTGGCTGTGGTGTTAAATCAAGCAATCCAGATTAATTGAGTTATTGTGGCAATGATTCAAACAATGCAAATTTCAATTGCACCATTACACCAAATAAAGTTAGGGATAAAAACATTAATGAAGCTGAGAGATGATTAAAAATCACTAACTACGTGACCAAGTATAAGAATGACTGCAAGTGCAAGATGATTGGGAAATCAAGCAGAAGGTGTACGTTAAACATTACATTACAAAAAACAAAACACAGGACAACGTATTGACCCCAACAATAAAACAACAGTGCAGAACACTCCCTCAAGCTTTAGCAGTACATATAAGATTTTAAGAAGTCAATTTTGTTTGTGTATATTCATGCCATAAGAAATTGCCCTGAAGAATTTGTGTATGTCACACTGTACCACTTATCTCAGCAGTTTTCATTTCATCAGAGATTTCTATGAATTGCGTTATTCCACTTCCCTATGATAGAAAAATGTGAGACATACAAGCTCACCAATATGCTGCTGGTGACATTGTTTGCCCATTGTGTCAGCTACTACCTTTCTCTGCAGCCAGGATATACAGCTTGCACACATACAAATGAAAGCACAATACCAATCAAAATGGAAATATGGAACGAATTGTGAGTAATGCAGAGCTGATGCAACACAGACAAACTGTTGGAGGAACTCAGCAGGTCAGGCAACACCGATGGAAATGAATAAACAGTCAACGTTTCAGGCTGAGAACCTTCTTCAGGATGGAGATGACGTAAAGATTTTTACTCCTCATATATGTGAAGGATGTAAGAAATAAAGCCAATCCAATTCAATTCAATTCGAAAGGAAAGGGGAAGATGCCAGAATAAAAAGGAGGGGAAGTGGAAGGAGACTAGCTAAAAGGTGATTGGTGAAGCCAGGTGGATTGGAAAATAAAGGGCCAGAGAAGAAGGAATCTGATAGATGAGGAGAGTGGACCATAGGAAATAGGGAAGGAGGATGGCATACGGGGGCGGGGGGTGGGGGGAATGGTTAGTAATAGGCAGGTGAGAAAAGGTAAGAGGCAAGAGTGGGGATAGAGGAAGATGGGAGGGGGAGGGAATTTTTTTAATGGAAGGATAAATTGGGTTGGAAGCTACCCAGTTGGAATACAAGGTATTGCTCCTTCACCCTAAGGGTGGGCTCATCTTGGCACAAGACGAGGCCATAGACTGGCATGTGGGAAGGGGAATTGGAATTAAAACATTTGGCACTGGGAAGTTCTGCTTTTGGCAGATGGAGTGGAGGTGCTTAATGAAGCAGTCTCCCAACTTATGACAGATTTCACCAATATAGAGAATGCCACATTGAAAGCAACAGACACCAGATGGCTCCAGCAGATTCACAGGTGAAGAGTCGCCTCAACTTGAAGGACTGTTTGGGGCCCAGAGCGGAGGTGAGGGAGGAATAGGCAGGTGTAGCGCTTTGGCCACTTGCAGGGATATGTGTTCGGAGGGAGGTTAGTGGGGAGGGACGAATGGACATGGGAATCATGGAGGGAGTGATCCCTGCAGAAAGAAGAGTGAAGGGGGAGGTAAAGTTATGTTTTGTGGTAAGACTAAAGTGCTTTTGGAGATGACAGAAATTGCGGATGATGCTGTGTTGGATGCAAAGGCTATTGTCCACTCTCCTCTCCTATCAGGTTCCTTCTTCTCCAGCCTTTTAGCTTTCGAACTCATCTGATTCCAGCTATCCTCCTTCCCCCCCCCCCACCGCCTTTTTATTCTAGCATATTCCCACTTCCTTTTTGGTCCTGAAGAAGGGTCTTGGCCCTAAACATCGACTGCTTATTTGTTTACATAGATACTGCCTGACCTGCCGAGTTCCTCCAGCATTTTGTGTGTGTTGCTTTGGATTTCCAGCATCTGCAGAATCTCTCATATTTAACGATAGTGCAAAGCTGATATTCTCATTGTCTAACTTTGCCAGGCAAGACTGAAAAATAATAAAATTTTGGATAAATAGCCCTGCAGATAAAGATATAAATGAATAACTCTTTCCACTCCATATTCAAAAATATTAGCGACAAACACTTCAAGAAATATTCTCCGTGACCAGTAAAAAAAAGAACAGAGTGATGTCGCAAAACAAGCAGGGCAAAACCTCATAAGTGAATATCTCCACATTATCCCTGAAACATCACCTTTTGTTAAATACTGCCAATATGGCTTTCAATCCATAAAATTAAGGTTCTATAAATCTTAATAATTTTCATTGAAATGGACTTTCATCTATTTCTCCCTGAAAACTCCAGTGAATTACATCAATTGGATAAGCCTCTCATCTCACTTGGCTCAGCCAATTCCTACAGGAATTTTGACTTTATCTTAACCTATGACCTAACTTCTAAATGCCTAAATTTTCGTATTTGTTTAGATGAGCATTGAGAGTGATCTGTGTGTTTAAAAAAATGATTCAAAGAATAATTTTTACAAAGTTTTCTGCTCTTAAGAAATTAGAATGAAACAGGAAAAGTTAAATCCTTTAAAGTTAAATCAGTTTTCATTGGATTTCAAAAAAAAAGAAAAAAGGCACGTAAAAATGAAATGACAACTACAATGATTTGCAGATGCTGTTTTAAAGGAATATCAAAGTTTTGCAAATTCTGATTTTTTTTAATTAAGAAAAATCTTTGAAGTTCAAGAACAGAATGAGATCAAGTTTGGATAGATCTGAGAGCAACCAGTGTAAAGTTGACTGATTCTTGTACAAATGGCTTGGAGTCTAACACAAGTGATGTGGGAATCATCTATCATCACATGTTGATTTCCTGCAACCAACTATGTTACTTGAAGGTATTCTTAACACACTTTTACATCTTGCAGAAATACCAAGGTTCTCTCAAGATAAAGCAGTGCCAAATTTGACCCTGAACATTGGCTGGAGAGCACAAGGCCTCATTATCATGTGCGACTCGATGCAAGCTTTTATCTTTGAAAGGTTATTCACTGATCTCTGTTTTTTGGCATAAAGAGCACTGCTTTCCAGAAAACAAGAAATATAATAAGCTTTTTATCTGAGTACCAACCCAACAGAACATAGGAAAATGTAAAACTTGTGGTAAATATTGAACTACATTCTACACAGACCTCTAATGTCTGGAATATTCTCCCTCTACATGGTGGGAGTTTCCACCAGGTGCTTTGGTTTCCTTCCATGTCCTAAGATATGCATTAATAAATTATCGCTCAGTACAGATAAATGGCAAAAACAACTAAAGAAGAGTTGATAGGCGTGCAAGATCTGTGTGGAAATAAGCACGAGTATAGGACTAATGTGATTTCTTGACTAGAAGCTAAGATGAACCCAATGGAAGAAATAGCCTCTTTTAATGGTGTTATAAGTACAGGATGTAAAAACAATAATTATTTTTTATTGGGGATCGGTCAAGATAATTATTTATTTTGACTGATTCCTAATTCAACAGTCAACTCTATTTAGGATTTGTGTCTCTCAGATATTTCACAATGAAGATTCAGAGAGCATTTGCTATTCTTTGACCATTCACAGAGTTCCATCTGCTCCTAAGCAGCTCTTCAATTTTATAATATTACATCATTTTATTAACTTGTAAATACTTTTGCTTCAAAATGCAACTGCATCAACATTTAAAGCACTTCCCTGAATTCCCTTTATTTTAATGGTCCAGTGATTGTTTACTTTAGCTTAATTAACAGGTCCATGAGAGAGTAATGAGAGGTTCATCAGACAAATTTGCTTAGTTTTCATGTATTGCTGTTGCTCTGTATAATTCCAGGCCACTTAGTTCTTGGGTTTCCTCAAGCATATGCTTTAGTTGTGGCTGCTTGATCTGTTAGTTCCTCAAAAACAACGGCTCCTGTTTCATCCACATAGGGTCACAGTAAACTCGCAGGCACATTACCATCACCAGCAACAACACAAGCTGGGAAAACCTGGCTCCCTACACTTCTAGAAACATCTCAAACTCAGACCTTTCCAAGAAATATAGATGAGGTATGAATTGGAAGCTGGGAATTTGATGACAGTGAAATCAGAATCAGTTTTATTATCAAGGATATATACTGTCACACAGAAATGTTAGAGCAACAGGTTCACCCATCACTGGCTCTAGTCTAAACAAGAGCTTTTATTCCTAAGTAACTGTAGTAATCAACAATCATTTAAGGTAACTTTTATACAAATTGGCATACTTGTTGATCATAGTCTACTGACTGATGCACCTCCCTTCCAGACTCACATCATAATCTTTATTCCCATTTAATTCTGTGTTCCACTATCCTTTTGAGTTATTTTTAATTGATATACATTGTCAATCCTTGCACTTTTTGTCCATAAATTTTTAATAAATTGCTGACCTCAGCGACAGCCAAGTTACTCAGTTTCTCTTTTTTTGTTAGAAAGAAACTCCATGCAATCACAAAATGTTTCTTCCACTCTTATATCCAAGCCCTTCTTGTTTGGTCCTAGTTTGCATAACATGGTGAGAACAGTCCACCAGATTAGCATCATTTAGCCATTTCCCCTGGAGTTAACCATGTGATTAGGGACATGAGCAAAACAGAATTATTTTCTGTGCTTAGGCATTATCCCAACCTAGCAGACCCAAATGAATCTGATCCCGAACCAAATAAAAATGTTAGGGGCTAGCTCAGAGAATCACAGCAGAAATATCAGTAATCCTATAATGATGCCCTGGTGTTACATCCGTTGTTTAAAAAAGAAGTGGGATAAAGCCATCAACTACAAGCCAGTCAAGACAGCAAGATTGTATAATATTAAATAGTATTGAACAAAAAAAAATCTATAAAAAAGAAAATGAGGTTGCAACTGAATTCTTTAATAAAGTGAGTAGGCAGTGTAGCCAATGGGTTGAAATACTCAGTTCAGCCTACAAACAAAATATCGCAGCTCCAGAAAGTCCAGGTTTAATCTTTACCCCAGACACTCGCCTTGTGGAGCCTGCATATTCTCTCCAAAACTCTGTGTTATTCTGGTTTTCCCAAATTCCCAGATTGCCCCTCAGTGACAAAAAGGGCATGTGCAAGAGAGAATAGGTCATAGGGTCATAGAGAGGTGACAGGTAATGAGATTGATGGGATAATTCTGCTAGGAGCTCTAATGACACGATGGGCTAAATGGCCTCCTGTGCCAAATAACTCACTTAGTTCTCAGCTCTGCTATATTTTGCTTTTGGGAATTAAACTACTACATTCAAACTTTAATAAGTTACAAAAATAAAGTTAAATAATTAACCTCCTCATCTTCATGTCAGAGGTTGCCATTAAAAATGGAAGTGTATTCTGATCCAATGCCAGATCCATCCTGCGTTGGCTCACAGCGGCAGATTTCCCAGCCAATTCCTGCAGCATGATTTGCTGTGCTGGAGAGAAGCACCAGAAGTGCTGACATCCATCATTCAGCCCACCCTAGATCTGTACCAAGCTTATCCATAAGTGGCTGCAAACAAGCAACATCTCCTCCCCCAACTACCCCAAAATAGAACCATTGGCCATACCATGTGCCCATAAGATACAGCGGCAGAATTCGGCCATTTGGCCCATCGAGTCTGCTCCGCCATTTCATTGTGGCTGATCTAATTTTTCCTCTCTGGCCCAAAATCATGCCCTGACCAATCAAGAATCTATTAATCTCGGCCTTAAATATATATAAAGGCCTGGCCTCCACAGCTGCCTGTGGTAAAGAATTCCACAGATTCACCACTCTCCTTATCTCCATTCTAAGAGGACACCCCTCTATTCTGAGTCTGTGTCCTCTGGTCTTAGACTTTCTCACCGTAGGAAACATCCTCTCCACATCCACTCATCAAGGCATTTCACTTTTCAATAGGTTTCGATGAAGTTACCCCTCATTCTTCTGAACTCTAGTGAATATAGGTCCAGAGCCATCAAAAGCTCTTCATATGACAAGCCAGTCAATCCTGGAGTCATTTTCCTGAACCTCATGTGAACCTTCTCCTGAGTCAGCACATCCTTTTTTCGATAAGAGGCCCAAAACTATTCACAATACTCCCCAAGTGAGGTTCACCAGTGCTTTATAAAGTCTCAACATTACGTCCTTGCTTTTAAATTCTACTCCTCTTAAAATTAATGCTAACATTGCGTTTACCTTCCTCACCATGAACTCAACCCACAAATTAAGCTTTAGTGAATCCTGCACGAGGACTGCCAAGTCCTTTTGCACCTCAGTATTTTTTTGTATTTTCTCTCCATTTAGAAAATATTCAACCCTTTCATTTCTTCTACGAAACTGCATGACCATACACTTCCCAACACTGTATACCATCTGTCGCTTCTTTGCCCATTCTCCTTATCTGTCTAGGTCCTTCTGTAGCCTCAATACTTCCTCAAAACTACATGCACCTCCACCTATCTTCATATCATCTGCAAGCTTTGCAACAAAGCCATCAATTCCATCATCCAAATCATTGACATATGACATAAAAAGAATCAGTACCAATAGAGACCCCTGTGGAACACTACTAGTCACTGGCAGCCAACCAGAAAAGGCTCCCTTTATTGTCATTCTTTACCTCCTGCCAATGAGCCATTGCTTTATCATGCTAGCCATGCTAGAATCTTTCTTGTAATACCATGGGCTTTTGGGGTACTTGTTAAGTAACTTTGTGTATGGCTCCTTGTAAAAGACCTTCTGAAAACCCCAGCACACAATATCAACCAATTCTCCTTTGTCTATTCTGCTTGTTATTTCTTCAAAGAATGCCAACAAATTTGTCCGGCAAGATTTCCACTTGAGGAATCCATGCTGACTACAGCCTATTTTATCATGTGCCTCCAAGTACCCTGAAACCACATCCATTACAATTGACTCCAACATCTTCTCAAACATCAAGGTCATACTAACTGACCTATAATTTTCTTTCTTCTGCCTCTCTCCCTTCTTGAAGAGTGAAGTGACATGTAATTTTCCAGTCTTCCAGAATCTAGTGATTCTTGAAAGATCATTACTAATGCCTTCACCATCTCTTCAGCCACCTTTTTCAGAACTTTGGGGTGTACACCATCTAGTCCAGGTCTCATCTACCTTCAAACCTTGCAGTTCCCCAAGAACCTTCTCTCTAGTTATGGTAACTTCACAAACTTCATGACCTCTGACACTTGGAACTTCCACCATACTGCTAGTGTCTTCCACAGTGAAGGCCGATGCAAACTATTACTTAGTTCATCCAACATTTCCTTGTCCCTATTACTACCTCTCCAGTATCATTTTCCAGTAGTTCGATATCCACTCTCATCCCTCTTTTACACTTTATGTATCTGAAGAAACTTTCGGTATCCTTTTTAACATTATTGGCTAGCTGACTTTCGTATTCCATCTTTACCTTCTTAATGACTTTTTTAGTTGCCTTCTGTTGGTTTTTACAATCTTCCCAATCATCTAACTTCCCACTAATTTTTGCTCTATTATATGCCCACTCTTTGGCTTTTATGTTGGCTTTGACTTCTCTTGCTAGCCACAGTTGTGTCATTTGTGTCATGGTTGGGATGTATATATCTTGTGCCTTCTGAATTGCTTCCAGAAATTTCAGTCATTGCTGCTCTGCCATCATCCCTGTCAGTGTTCTTTTCCATTCAATTCTGCCTCACCCCTCTCTCATGCCTCTGTAATTCCCTTTACTATATCTGATTTTAACTTCTCCTTCTCAAATTTCAAGGTGAATTCAATTATATTATGATCACTTGTCCCTAAGGGTTCTTTTATCCTAAGTTCTCATTGCAATCCAGAATAGCTGATCCCCTAGTGAGCTCAACCATGAGCTGCTCTAAAAAGCCGCTTCATGGGCACTCCAGGTACTCTCCCTCCTGGAATCCAGCACCTGATTTTCCCAACCTACCTACATACTTAAATCCCCTGTGACTATTGTAACATTGCCCTTTAGGCATGCATTTTCTATCTCCCATTGTAATTTGTAGACCATATCCCTACTACTGTTTGGGGACCTGTACACAACTCCATTCGAGTTCTTTTTACATTTGCAGTTCTTAGCTCTATCCAGAATGATTCAACACCTTCTGACCCAATGCCATCTCTTTATAATGATAGGATTTCTTTTTTTTTACCAAAACATCACCCTCTCTGCCTTTTTACCTGTCCTTTTGATACAATATGTATCCTTGGACATTAAGCTCCCAGCTATGATCTTCTTTCAGAAATGATACAGTGACGTCTACGATATCATACCTGCCAATCTGCAACTGTGCTGCAAGATCGTCTACCTTAGTCCGTATGCTGCATGCACTGACATATAACGCCTTCAGTCCTGTATTCACCCTTTTCAATTTTGCCCACTTTTTACATTGCAACTCATCCTGTTGATTGCAATTTTGCCTTATCAACAGCCCCTCCTCACTACACATTTTCTCTGTTGGTAAACCTGCTACCTCATCTTCAGCACTACCATCTGTCTTTCTTACGATCCTTCTTGAATTGAAATATACACAGCACAGGATACTAGTCACGCCATGTTCAACCTTTTGACTCCTAACTTTGTCTGAGCTCTTACCAACATCTGCCTCCACAACCTCTCCACTAACTGTTCTGGCACTCTGGTTCCCATCCTCCTGCAACTCTAGTTCAATTATGCCAGTAAATTATGAAATAAGTCCAGGACCAGCCTGTTGGCTCAGGGTGTCTGACCTTCCAAGGGAGGAGTTGTAAAGTTTCTGCCTGTGGCCATCAAACTTTACAACTCCTCCCTTGGAGGGCCAGACACCCTGAGCCAATAGGCTGGTCCTGGACTTAATTCATAATTTTCTGGCATAATTTACATATTACTATTTAACTATTTATGGTTCTATTACTATGTATTATTTATGGTGCAACTGTAACGAAAACCAATTTCCCCCAGGATCAATAAAGTATGACTATGACTATGATTAGTTTAAACCCCACCATACAGCTTTAACAAACCTCCCCACTAGGATATTAATCCCCCTCCAGTTCAGATGCAAACCATCCTGTCTGTATAGGTCCCAAGTTCCCTGGAAGAGAGGCTAATGATCCAAAAATATAATGCCTTCCCTCCTACACCAACTCCTTAGCCACGTATTAAACTGTGTAATCTTCCTAGTTCCAGCCTCACTAGCTTGTGGTATGGGTAGCAATCCTGAGATTACAACCCTGGAGGTCCTGCCCTTTAACTTAGCACCTAACTCCCTGAACTCCCTATGCAGAACCTCATCACTCATCCTACCCATGTCATTGGTACCTACATGGACCACGACTTCTGGCTGTTCACCTTCCCACTTAAGAATGCTGAGGACTTGATCCCAGATATCCCAGACCCTGGCCTTCAGGAAGCAACATGGCATCCAGAAATCTCGTTCTCTCCCACAAGACCTACTGTCTTAACCCAATTTACCGTACTGTATTTTGTTTCTATAAACTTTCCAAGGGCATTTAATCAATTATCTTAATGCAGCCTTGTTGGCAAAGTGACAGGAACAACAGTAGCAGGGATATCAACTTGCCTAAGCTCACAAAACATGGGAAAATATAGCATTAATATAACATAAGTGGTTGTATAATATTGGTATAGTTGCAAGATACATCAGAAATAAAAGCAATTAGACCATTCAGCACCCCCTCAATGCTCTGCCACTTGAGTGACACATTCCTATGCTAACCCCAGGTCACTTGATTTTCTTATTATCTAAAAATCTATTCTTTGATTTTAGGTTTAGTGGAGATTTGGAGGAGGTTGTGGTTGGTTTTGGTAGAGTAGATTGTATAAGTGTAAGGTGAATGGAAGGAAAGCCAGGAACCAAACAAGTATTATCTTGTCTTTACATAGCAAGTTGTGACCTGCATTGCACTGCCAGAAAGAATGCTAGAAGCAATTTCAATGGTAACATTCAGAAGCAAAATGGATAATTACTGAAGGAAAAGCACAAGGAAAGATTAATAGGATCAACTGAACAGCTCCATAAAGAACAATGGATCTAGTAGCCTACTCTTGTGTGATATAACTCCTTTAGAAGCTGCCTGACCTGCTAAGCGTTTCCAGTGTTTTCTGCATTTATTTCAGATTTCCTGTAGCTGTAGTTTTACTTTTAATTGTAACATCATCTGATTTCTGTTCCTCTTCTCCTGAAAAGGCTCTCATGCCACTTGAAAATGGAGGAGGTAGTTTATACACTCTGCTCTTAACTCCAGTGATGGAATTGGTCTTTTAGAGACCTCACTAAGACCAAGAAAGTAGAACATATCACTCCAGTTCTCAGATCACACCACTGGCTTCCTGGCCATCAGAGGATTGACTTTAAAAGACTACTGCTGGTATAAAAAGCACCGAATGGTCCAGGGCCAAAATACATATCTGATCCCTTGCTGCATTACAAACCTTCCTGAGCTCTCAGATTGTCTGAGGCAAGTCTGCTTACCATCCCCGGGGTCAAAATTAAAAACGGTGAAGCAGCTTTTAGTTACTATGCTCCACGTATCTGGAATAACCTTCCACAGGACCTGAAGTCTGCTCCAACTTTATGCTCTTTTAAATCAAGGGTTAAAACTTTTCTTTTCGCTGCAGCTTTTAATTAGAATCTCCTGCACTGTAACTTTTATTTCTTTATTTTTATGTGTAATTTTATTCTCTTTGTATTGTTTGAAATTTGATGTTTGATTTTTATATCTTGTTTTATGTAAAGCACTTTGCACTGCCTTATGTTTGAAAAGTGTTATACAAATAAACTTGCCTTGCCTTGCCTTATCTTTTTTAGATTACGTACATTGTTGGGCTATATACTGCTGCAGAGACAAGAGATGATGATATCATCCACAGCACTGTTGATCTGTTTGCTGACTTAGCTGTATTATTTAAATCACAGCACACAGAAATGGGTCCTTCAGCCCATATCAATCCTGACCATTTTTGCCCACTCATCCAGTATGCACACATTTGGACCATATCCCTGTACGCCATGTTTATTTGACTTCCTTACTTACTGCCTATTATGCCACTGGTGTTTAGGGCAGCAATGAAAGTGCTCCATGTCTGGCAGTGTTCAGGGCTTTCTTCATCATGTCAGTAGCTTCCCCTCGGTTTTCACTACTGTCAGTCATGCAAGTCCCGGGTGGAGACTCAGGAACACCGTCACACTCAGATGCAGAAGGATTCTTCATTATTGTTTCCATAACAAATTTCTTTGACCAATCGGGTTGTTAGGCCTGAGCTGAACCCCCAAACCTGGAGGACCGGTGGACCAAATGTTGTCTGGCCTCTAACCTTTAACCTGTTTGGCATGGGTGACTCTACTAAGAGCCAAAGCATAAAGCCCTGATCACTGTAGCGCTCTGGATCATTGAGGCAAGCAAGCCTCCAAACCCAACGACAAGGTTGTGGTCCTTTTGGTGGGTGTTTATTTGTGCATGCCTAAATGCCTCTTAAATGGAGTAATTACATCAGATTCCTAAAATTCTTACACCTTAGACCCCCTTTAAAATTCTTTCCTCTCATCTTAAATCTATGCCTTCTTGTTTTATATACTTCTACCTTTGGAAAAAGGCTACTATCTCCCTTTTTTATGCCGCTCATAATCTTATATGCTTCTATCATGTCACATCTCAGCCTCCCATAGTCCATGGAACAGAAGTCTATCCCACAAAGGCTCTTGCCATAAGCAAAGTCCAGGAAACATTCTGATGAATTTCCTCAAGTGTAACCACATCCTTCTTGTAGACTGGTGACCAGAACCACACACAGTATCAAGTGCAGACTAACCAGTGTTTTGTATAGTTGCAGCACAACCTCCCAACTTTTATATTCAAGGATCCTGGCAGATCTGAGGACTTACCTGTGTAGCTCATGTAATTAGTGAAAGGTGTGTCAAAATATTGCACTTCACCACACGTATCATTCACTGGATCTGGATCGCGACAGACTTTGCTCTTAAGAGTCGGTGCAGTGTCTTCACACAGGTCTCCAGTTTCCATCGATGGGACAGTCTCCCTACAAGGGTCATCACATGACTCTTTCTCACTCACTCCTTTGAAAACGTGATACAAGCCAAGAATATGGCCAAGCTCATGGATCATAGTGTTGGTGTGACCAGGTCTTCCATAGTAGGTTGGACTCAGAACAACCCCACCTGAAATCGAAATACAAATAGTATTAGGCCAGACTGGAAGATTCAACAATCACAGAATCACTGAACATGAACTCAAAGGTAGACAGAGGACAGAGTGATTTAAAGTTTTTTTAAAAAAAGATCTTTAAAAATTATTCGTCACACTCACTTCAAGACAGTAAAACGTACAATGTAATGCATCATTTACATCAACGACCAACACAGTCCGAGGATGTGCTGTATCGCCATGCTTCCAGCACCGACATAACATACTGACTGCAATCCATACATCCTTGGAATGCGGGAGGAAACCCGTGTACCCAGAGGAAACCCACATGGTCATGGGGAGAATGCACAAACTTCTTCTAGATACTGATTGGCATTATGCTACCCACAACGATAATGATCTTCATAAGTCAGGGCATGGAGTATAAAAGCTGGGAGATCACGGTGTGGTGGCACAGTACTCTGGTGAGGCTACACTTGGAGTATTGTGTTCAGTTTTGATCCCCGTGCTTTAGAAAATATGCATTAAGTACAAACTGCTGATTGGTGAAGGAGACAGAAGGCCATAGAAGAAAGAAAAGGGGGAAGGAGCATCAGAGGGAGGCAATGGGTGGGCAAGGACATAAGGTGAGAGAGGGAAAGGGGATGGAAAATGGGGAAGGGGGGGGGCATTACCAGAAGTCTAGGTTAAAGGCTACCCAGGTGGAATATAAGGTGTTGTTCCTTCAACCTCCCGCTTGGTGGTGCAATAATATCGGTGCCAGACTCTGGAGCGAAGATTCCCGAGTTTGAATCCAAGTCGGGTTGAGCGTGGAGCTAGCAACTCGGCCTCACAAAAACAAGAATAGCTTGCTACGGAAACACTGTCATGACGGTGCCCCAATAACTCCTCTGCCGAGTTAAGGGCTTTTCTTCTTCTTCTTCCTTGAACCTAAGCGTGACCTCATCATGACAGTGGAGAAGGCCATGGATAGACATATCAGAATGGGAATGGGAAGTGCAATTAAAATGGATGGCCACTGGGAGATTCTGGTGACACTTTACCCATGAGTCTGTTGGGGTCAGTTACTATGTCCGGTGCTCCCAGTGTGGCCTCTTGTATATCAGTGTGACTCGAGGTAGATTGGGAGGCCATTTCACCGAGCACCTGAGCACCAACCGCCAGAAAAAGCGGGATCTCCCAGTGGCCACCCATTTTAATTCCACTTCTCATTCCCATTCTGATATGTCTATTCATGGCCTCCTCCACAGTCATAATGAGGCCACATGTAGGTTGGAGGAACAACACCTTATATTCTATCTACGTAGCCTCCAGCCTGATGGCATGAACATTGATTTCTCGAACTTCCAGTAATGACTCCCCCCCCTTCACTGTTCCCCTTTTTCCTCTCTCACCTTATCTCCTTGCCCACCTATCACCTCCCTCTGGTGCTCCTCCCCACTTTCTTCCATGGCCTTCTGTCTCTTTCACCAATCAACTTCCCAGCTCTTTACTTTATCCTTCCCCTTCCAGGTTTCACCTGTCACCTGGTGTTTCCCTCTCCTCTCCCCCACCTTTTGAATCTACTACTCAGCTTCCTTTCTCCAGTTTTCTCAAAGGGTTTCAGCCCAAAATGTCAACTGTACTTTTTCCATAGATGCTGCCTGGCCTGCTGAGTTCCTCCAGCATCTTGTGTGTGTTGATTTGCTTTCCAGCAACTGCAGATTTTCTCTTGTTTGTGATTGGATTATTAAACTGGAAATAGTGCAGAAAACATTTACAATGATGATGACTTGAGTTATAAGGAAAGGTTGGACAGACTAGGGCTTTGTTCCCTTGAGTGTAGGAGATTGAGAGGTGTGGAAAATCATGAGTGACATTGATAGAGTGAATGCAGTCTGTTTTCCTCGGGGTTGGAAAATCAAGAACTAGAGGTCATAGCTTTAAGGTGAGAAGGGAGAGATTTACTAGGAACGTTGAGGGGTCACATATATTTATAGGCATCCATTAGACTCATGAGACCATGGATTTGTGCTTTAGAAGGTTTCCAGGGCACAGGCCTGGGCAAGGTTGTATGGAAAACCGGCAGTTGCCCATGCTGCAAGTCTCCCCTCTCCACGCCACTGATGTTGTCCAAGGGAAGGGCACTAGGGCCAATACAGCTTGGCACCGGTGTCATCGCAGAGCAATGTGTGGTTAAGTGTTTAATATACCTGTAGAAGTTCTGCCTCAGCTGAGGCTCGAACTAGCGACCTTCAGATCAGTAGACCAATGCCTTAACCACTCGGCCACGTGCCAACAGAACATACATTACAGAAAGGGTTGTAGCTATGTGAAATGAGCTGCTAGAGGAAATGGTTGAGGCACATACCAGAACAACTTTTAAAAGACTGTTGTAAAGGGACATGGATTGGAAAGGTTTTGAAGTTATCAACCAAATGCTAGCAAATAGGACTCACTTGGGGGGAGCATCTTGGTCAGCCTGAAAGGTCTGCTTCCATACCATTTAACTCTATGACAATGGCCAACATAGAGATATATTCTTATCTGGAAATGTGTTAATTTACATTTATGTTAACCTATGTTTATTATATTCTTGTAATGTATTGTGCTGCTGAAGCAAACGTTAATCTTCATGGCATGTGTAGTATACACTACGTATGCATCGCTGTGACAACAATAAACTTAAGTTCAACTTGACCTGAAATTCCAATTTACAAAAGGAAGAATGGTAAAAATGAAATACAGTTGCTTCAGTTTTATTACTTGATCAGATTTAATCTCTCCACTTCTGATCTTTGTATAAGGATTGGTGTATGTGTTCCCTTGTCTTACCCATTCTGAAGTCCACAATCAGCTGTTTAGTCTTACTGATATTGAATGCAAGGTTGCTGCAGCAAAATCATTCAGCTAACTGGTATACCATAGAGGGATCAGAAGTAGAAAGAGTCAGAAATTTCAAGTTCCTGGGTGCCAATATCACTGAGGACCTAACCTGGATGCAAGATTTTAAATATATCTGCCAGGCAAAGTGAATATAGTGATTAAAGTGATTAAGGGCAAAGTGAATAAGAATAAGGAACATTGGTTCTCAAGGGATATTGGAACTCTGATAAAGAAGAGGAGAGAGATGTATGACATGTATGGGAAACAGGGAGCAAATAAGGTGCTTGAGGAGTATAAAAGGTGCAAAAAAAATGCTCAAGAAAGAAATCAGGAGGGCTAAAAGAAGACATGAGGTTGCTTTGGCAGTCAAGTTGAAGGATAATCCAAAGAACTTCTACAGGTTTATTAAGAGCAAAAGGATAGTAAGGGATAAAATTGGTCCTCTTGAAAATCAGAGTGGTCAGCTATGTATGGAACCAAAAGAAATGGGGGAGATCTTAAATGGGTTTTTTGCGTCTGTATTTACTAAGGAAACTGGCATGGAGTCAATGGAAATAAGGCAAACAAGTAGTGAGGTCATGGAACCTATACAGATTGAGGAGGAGGAGGTGTTTGCTATCTTGAGGCAAATCAGAGTAGATAAATCTCCAGGACCTGACAGGGTAGTCCCTTGGACCTTGAAAGAGACTAGTGTTGAAATTGCAGGGGCCCTGGCAGATATATTTTAAATGTCGGTATCTACGGGTGAGGTGCCGAAGGATTGGAGGATAGCTCATTTTTTCCGTTATTTTAAAAAGCTCTAAAAGTAATCCAGGAAATTATAGGCCGATAAGTTTGACGTCGGAGTAGGTAAATTATTAGAAGGAGTACTGAGAGATAGGATCTACAAGTATTTGGATAGACAGGGACTCATTAGGGAGAATCAACGTGGCTTTGTGCGTGGTAGGTCATATTTAACAGATCTATTGGAGTTTTTCGAGGAGGTTACCAGGAAAGTGGATGAAGGAAAGGCAGTGAATGTTGTCTACATGGACTTCAGTAAGGCCTTTTGACAAGGTCCCGCTTGGGAGGTCAGTTAGGAAGATTCAGTCGCTAGGTATACATGGAGAGGTAGTAAATTGGATTAGACATTGGCTCAATGGAAGAAGCCAGAGAGTGGCTCAATGGAAGAAGCCAGAGAGTGGTAGTGGAGGATTGCTTCTCTGAGTGGAGGCCTGTGACTACTGGTGTGCCACAGGGACCAGTGCTGGGTCCATTGTTATTTGTCATCTCTATCAATGATCTGGATGATAACGTGGTAAACTGGATCAGCAAATTTGCTGATGATACAAAGATTGGAGATGAAGTGGATAGTGAGGAAGGTTTTGAAAGCTTGCAGAGGGATTTGGACCAGCTGGAAAAATGGGCTGAAAAATGGCAAATGGAGTTTAATACGGACAAGTGTGAGGTATTGCACTTTGGAAGGACAACCCAAGGTAGAACAAACAAGGTAAATGGTAGGGCATTAAGGAGCGCAGTAGAACAGAGGGAGCTGAAAATACAGATACAAAATTCCCTAAAAGTGGCATCACAGGTAGATAGGGTCGCAAAGAGAGCTTTGGTACATTGGCCTTTATAAATCAAAGTATTGAGTATAAGAGTTGGAATGTTATGGTGAGGTTGTATAAGGCATTCGTGAGGCCGAATTTGGAGTATTGTGTGCAGTTTTGGTCACCAAATTACAGGAAGGATATTAATAAGGTTGAAAGAGTGCAGAGAAGGTTTACAAGGATGTTGCCAGGACTTGAGAAACTGAGTTACAGAGAAAGATTGAATAGGTTAGGACTTTATTCTGTGGAGCGTAGAAGAATGAGGGGAGATTTGATAGAAGTATATAAAATTATGATGGGTATAGATAGAGTGAATGCAAGCAGGCTTTTTCCACTGAGGCTAGGGGAGAAACAAAAACAGAGGACATGGGTTAAGTGTGAAGGGGGAAAAGTTTAAAGGGAACATTAGCGGGGACTTCTTCACACAGGGAGTGGTGGGAGTGTGGAATGAGCTGCCAGATGAAGTGGTAAACATGGGCTTACTTTTAACATTTAAGAAAAACTTGGACAGGTACATGGATGAGAGGTGTATGGAGGGATGTGCAGGTCAGTGGGACTAGGCAGAAAATGGATCGGCACAGCCAAGAAGGGCCAAAAGGCCTGTTTCTGTGCTGTAATGTTCTATGGTTCTATGGTTTTAAGCTATGATGCAGCTATAAAGAAGGCAAGACAGCGGCTACATTTCATTGGGAGTTTGAGGAGATTTGGTTTGTCAACTAAAACGCTCGAAAACTGCTACAAATGTAGCATGGAGAGAGCATTCTGACTGGCTGCATCACCATCTGGTATGGGGTGGGAGGCTGGCTAGTGCACAAGATCGAAATACGTAAGTTGAAGAAACTTGTAAGATTAGTCAGTTCCATCATAGGTACTAGCCTCCATCGTATCCAATATATCTTCAAGGAGCAGTGCCCTAGTAAAGGCGATATCCATAACTAGGACCCTCACTACCCAGGACATGCCCTCTTCTCACTGTTACCATCGGGAAGGAGGTACAGAAGCCTGAAGTCACACACAGCGATTCAGTAATAGCTTCTTCCCCTCTGGCATCCAATTTCTAAATGGACATTGAACCCATGAACACTATCTCACTACCTTTTTTTATTTTTGCACTACTTATTTTAACTTAACTACAGGTTTCCCGCCACCCGAAGGTACAGCGTTCCTATGAAACGGTTCGTAAGCCGGAATGTCGTAGAGCGAAGAAGCAATTACCATCTATTTATATGGGAAAATTTTGTGAGCGTTCGCAGACCCAAAAATAACCTACCAAATCATGCCAAATAACACATAAAGCCTAAAATAACAGTAACATATAGTAAAGGCAGGAATGATATTATAAATACACAGCCTACATAAAGTAGAAATAATGTATGTACAGTGTAGTATCACTTACTGGATTTGGGAAGACAGGGCAGAGCACACTGATGATGGTGTGTTAGACTGAGTCGTCACAGGCTGGGGTAGTGCAGTGGCCCCCACCCTCCAAGGTCGCCGACCAATACATTGCCGCGAAGCATGCAGCAGTAGCCGGGAGGCACACAGCACATCTTTAAGAAAAAAGCCGAAATAAACATGTAATTAATTAGGTGCCACCCGACACATAATTGTCGGCCCAGGTCAGTGCCGATTGCTGATTGCATCACCTCTGATCTGGGCCGACATTTATGTGTTGGTCGGCACCTAATTAATTAGCATGTTTATTTTGGCTTTTTTCTTAAAGATGTGCTGTGTGCCTCCTGGCTACAGCTGCATTCTCCGCAAATCGGTATCTGTCTGGGGCCCGGGGGTTGGGGTGGTGGGACACTGGGGTGTCATCTCGTCATCGTCTGTTTTCATTAGGGCAGGCAGCTCATCTTCTCCTATGACTGCCTGCCTCAATGTCGAAGGTCGAGGATCGTCATCTGCTGTGGCTGATGTGGAAGGCTTGCTTGACTGCTGAGCCTCGTGCATTTTTCTATCATACAGTTCTTTGTAAGCACTCAAACCATCCTGCAAATATCCCCTAAACCTACGTATCCTTTCAAAATTAAAGTCGAACTTTATCATTGCAGCGAAAATCTCACGCAGTTGCTTCACGTTCATTTCGCTACTGCATTCGGTTTCGATTGTTATCCTTTCCTCTTCCAATTGCATCAGCTCTTCATCAATCAGTTCTTGGTCATGGGATGCCAAAACCTCTTCAACATCATCTTCATCAGCTTCCACAAGCCAAACTCACGTTGTCCTTACTTCGTTCACCACGATCAAAATGCTTAATTATGTCTAGTTTTACGCTAAGTGTAACACCCTTACGAGCTCTTTCAGGCTTTTCCGACACCTCAGAACTCACCTTGCTAACAGCTGCTCATGGGCACATGTTAAAGCAATGCCGTTCCGAATCCGGGGGAGAGCAGCTGCTCAGGGCGCGCGCTGCCTTTTATCGCGCGCTGATTTTTTCACGCGTTGATTTTTTATCGCGCGCTTTTTTCTCATAACAGTGAAAACATCTTCTGTTAGCGAAAACAGGGTACTAATGTAGGTCTTTCATAACAGTGAGGTTTCGTAAAGCAAACGTTCGAAAAGCGGGGGACATCTGTATTTATATAAGTATAGACTTACTTACTGTAATACGGATTTTTTTTCTCTATATTTATTTATCATGTATTTCATTGTACTCCTGCCATAAAGTTAAATTTCACGACCTGTACCGGATATATTAAGCCTGATTCTGATTCAGACTCAGATCCCGCTCCTATACACCCTCTCGTCACCATCTAAGATTCTGCTAGCAATGGTTGTATCATCAGCAAACTTATAGATGGCACTTGAGCCAGTGTAGAGGGAGTAGAGCAGTGGGCTAAGTACACATCCCCGAGGTGCAGCAGTGTTGATTGTCAGCGAGGTGGAGATGTTATTCCCAATCCGCACAGATTGTGCTCTTCCAGTTAGGAAGTCGAGGATCCAGTTGCAGACAGAGGTACCAAGGTCCGGATTCTGTAGCTTTTTGATTAAGACTGTAAGGTCAAGTGTTAAATGCCGAGCTATAACCAATAAGCAGTGCCCTGACATCATTATTTATATTGTCCAAGTGATCCAAGACAGCATGCCCAGCCAATGAGTTTGTGTCCACCGTAGACCTATTCTGTCAATACGAAAATTGCAGTAGGGCCAGGTCCTCACTGAGGCAAGAGTTGATTCTGGCCATGACCAACCTTTCAAAGCACTTCATCACCGTAGATGTGAGTGCTACTGGACAATAGTCATTAAGGCAGCTTACACTACTTTTCTTGGGCACTGATGTAATTGTTGCCCTTTTGAAGCAGATGAGAATTTCCGACTGTAGCTGTGAGAGATTGAAAATGTCTTTGAACACGCCTGCCAGTTGGTGGACACAAATTTTCAGAGGCTTACCAGGTACTCCATCATGGCCTGCCACCTTGCAAGGGGTCCTCCCTTTTGAAAGACAGCCTGACGTCGGCCACCAAAACAGAGATCACAGGGTCACCAGATTCTACAGGGATCCTCCTAGCAGTAGTTTTATTCTCCCTTTCAAAGTGAGCATAAGAGGCGTTGAGATCATCTGAGAGTGTAGCATGACTGTCAAGTCAAGTCAAGTCAAGTCATTTTTTACTGTCATTTCAACCATAACTGCTGGTACAGTACACAATAAAAACGAGACAACATTTTTCAGGACCATGGCGCTAAATGAACAATACAAAAACTACACTGAACTACATAAATAAAACACAAAACTACACTAGACTACAGAGCTACCCAGGACTGCATAAAGTGCACAAAACAGTGCAGGCATTACAATAAATAATAAACAAGACAAAAGGCACAGTAGAGGGCAGTAGGTTGGTGTCAGTCCAGGCTCTGGGTATTGAGGAGTCTGATGGCTTGGGGGAAGAAACTGTTACATAGTCTGGTCGTGAGAGCCCAGATACTTCAGTGCCTTTTGCCAGATGGCAGGAGGGAGAAGAGTTTGTATGAGGGGTGCGTGGGGTCCTTCATAATGCTGTTTGCTTTACGGATGCACCATGTGGTGTAAATGTCTGTAATGGCAGGAAGAGAGACCCCGATGATCTTCTCAGCTGACCTCACTATCCGCTGCAGGGTCTCGCGATCCGAGATGGTGCAATTTCCGAACCAGGCAGTGATGCAGCTGCTCAGGATGCTCTCAATACAACCTCTGTAGAATGTGGTGAGGATGGGGGGTGGGAGATGGACTTTTCTCAGCCTTCGCAGAAAGTAGAGACGCTGCTGGGCTTTCTTTGCTATGGAGCTGGTGTTGAGGGACCAGGTGAGATTCTCCGCCAGGTGAGCACTAAGAAATTTGGTGCTCTTAACGATCCCTACAGAGGAGTTGTTAATGTTCAGCAGAGAGTGGCCGTTCCGTGTCCTCCTGAAGTCAACAACCATCTCTTTTGTTTTGTTCACATTCAGAGACAGGTTGTTGGCTCTGCACCAGTCCATTAGCCACTGCACCTCCTCTCCGTATGCTGACTCATCGTTCTTGCTTATGAGACCCACCACGGTCGTGTCATCGGCGAACTTGATGATGTGGTTCGAGCTGTGTGTTGCAGCACAGTCGTGGGTCAGCAGAGTGAACAGCAGTGGACTAAGCACACAGCCCTGGGGGGCCCCTGTGCTCAGTGTGATGGTGTTGGAGACGCTGTTTCCAATCCAGACTGACTGAGGTCTCCCACTCAGAAAGTCTAGGATCCAGTTGCAAAGGGAAGTGTTCAGGCCCAGTTGGCTCAGGTTTCCAATCAGTTTCTGAGGAATGATTGTGTTGAATGCTGAACTGAAGTCTATGAACAGCATTCGAACGTATGTGTCTTTCTTGTCCAGGTGGGTTAGGGCCAGCTGGAGGGTGATGGCAATGGCGTCGTCTGTTGAACGGTTGGGACGGTACACAAAATGCAGGGGGTCCAGTGAGGGGCAGCAGGGTCTCAATGTGCCTCATGACGAGCCTCTCAAAACACTTCATGATGATGGATGTGAGTACGACAGGACAGTAGTTGCTGAGGCAGGACACTGAAGACTTCGGCGCGGGGATGATGGTGGCGGCCTTGAAGCATGTAGGAACGATGGTGCTGCTCAGGGAGATGTTGAAGACGTCGGTGAGAATCTCAGCTAGCTGGTCTGCATGATGTTGATGTTGGTCATTCATGATGTTGGATTTCACCTTGTAGGAAGTAATCACTTGTCCTTCTTAATCTCCTTATCAATTTTTATTTCATTCAACATCTATTGCTAGCATCTTGCTGTATGCTTAAAGATTCTGGATTTCCCCTTTCTGTCTTACTAGAATTGCATTCTCATATTCTCCCTTTCCCCATCATATTTTGTTCTTTATCACCCTCTCTGCTTATTCCATTCAACCTGTTTGTCACAGATTTAATCATCTGACAGGTGTCTTTCGTCTTTATTTTGTTCCATCATAATTTTTATCTGTCATCCAGCTTGTGTTATGGACAGATTAAGTGAGACCACAAGAATGAAAAGATAGGTTGCAGAGTATATCAGTGAGCAGTGCACAATGAACAATGCCACAGGGTGGCAATGACTGCATTACAGGAAAAGACAGAGGAAGGTTTTAATATCCTTGGATACAAAGTGTTCAGAAAAGTTAGAGAGGAAAAATAGAAAAGCAATTCTATGAGATAGAGTGCCCAAGAGAATAAAGGAGTCAAAAACCAAGTTTCGTTTTTTTAAGTTAAGAGGCAGGAAGGACAGTATCGCACTGCTAGGGATATTCCATTGGCCATCATATATTGAGAGGGAAATAAAAGGAGGAAACCTGAAGGGAAGTTATAAGAACTGTCAAATGGTGAGAGTGAAGGAAAAATTTCAGGTGAAAGGATACAAACGACAGTGAAAGGTTTACTAAAATGTGTCCAGAGGTAGCATAGTTTCATCTTGAAGAGGAAGGAAATATTGTTGCATCTGGGGAGCAAGGTGACTAAGAAGAATAAAGAACTATCTAATACCTACATCACATAATTGGAGGAAGATTATTATCAGTGGAATGACAGGGATAAAGTGGCTGAAGTAAAGTGAAACCAGAAGTTTCAGATAACACTGTGTTGGCATTGTTCATAGAGAGGAAAGATAGAAGAACTACTCTAGAGTTATGCTCTAATCGCACTGATTTTTATCTAGTGCGGTATGAAGGTGCCCTTTGCTCAACCATATTCAAACCCTCTCCACTTTATGTGGGCTTCTTATTGAGGTCCAACCCATCCATTCTGATCAGGTACTCACTGCACTAGAACTATAGTTCTGCTGTCCCAAGAATATTACCACCCTGCACCACGTTTCTAGCTATGTACGAATTTGCCTCATCATTCTACTTTCACTTGTGCTAGTGTCTAACAGGGAGACTAATTCAGATACTATTTTCTAAACGGGAAGCAAATTGAGAAATCAGAGATACAAAGGGACTTGGGAGTCCTCATGCAGGATTCCCTAAGTTAACTTGCAGGATGAATCAATGGTAAGGACGGCAAATGCAATGTTAGCATTCATTTTGAGAGGACTAGAATATAAAAGCAAGGATGTAATGCTGAGGCTTTATAAGGCACTGGTCAGACTGCACTTGCTCTTATTCAGTTTTGGCCCACTTATCTAAGGAAGCATACGCTGCCCATTGGAGAGGGTCCAGAGAAAAGTTCACGAAAATGATCCCAGGAATGAAAGGGAGGGTATGCGCAGTGTTTGCTGTCTCTGGACCTGTACTCACTAGAATTTAAAAGAATGAGAGGGGATGCCATTGAAATCTATCAAATATTGAAAAGTCTTGATAGAGTGGATGTGGAAAGGATGAGTTTATGACCAGAGGGCATAGCCTCAGGATGTCACCTTAGTACAGAGATGAGGAGCAATTTCTTTAGCCAGAAGTTGGTGAATCTGTGGAATTCATTGCCACCGATGGCTGTGGAGGCCAAGTCATTGGGAATATCTAAAGCAGAGTTTGATAGGTTCTTGATTAGTCAGGGTGTCAAAGATTACAGGGAGATGGCACGAGAATGAGGTTGAAAGGGTTAATAAATCAATCATGATGGAATGGTGGAGCAGACTCGATGGTCCATATGGCCTAATTCTACTCCTATGTATTATTATCACCTTCAAGGCTTTCCCTTTTGAAATCGGCACCCTTGGTTCTGAGAGTTCTATTCTGTGTCAGGGGTACTTGACATCTGGCTAACTCCCTTCCTTCCATCCATCTTTACTCCTAAGAAGAGAAGATTCCAGGGTTCTGATGTTTCAGATGTGATCGAGGCAGAAGAATGAAAGGTGGGGGAATAGCATTGCTTGTTATGGAAAATATTACAGCAGTGCTTAGGCAGGACAGATTAGAAGGCTTGTCAACTGAGTCCTTATGGGCGGAGCTGAGAAACAGGAAAGGTATGGCCACATTAGTGGGATTGTATTACAGACCACCCAATAGTCAACGAGACTTGGAAGAGCAAATCTGCAGAGAGATAGCAGGCAACTGCAGGAAATATAAAGTTGTGGTGCCAGGGGATTTTAATTTTCCATATATTGATTGGGACTCCCTACTGTTAGGGGTCTAGATGGTTTAGAGTTTGTAAAATGTGTTCAGGAAAGTTTTCTAAATCAATATATAGAGGGACCAACTAGAGGGGATGTAATATTGGATCTCCTGTTAGGAAACGAGTTACGACAAGTGACAGAAGTCTGTGTAGGGGAGCACTTTGGTTCCAGTGATCATAACACCATTAGTTTCAACTTGATCATGGACAAGGATAGATCTGGTCCTAGGGTTGAGGTTCTTAACTGGAAGAAGGACAAATTTGAAGAAATGAGAAAGGATCTAAAAAGCATGGATTGGGACAGGTTGTTCTCTGGCAAAGATGTGATCGGTAGGTGGGAAGCCTTCAAAGGAGAAATTTTGAGAGTGCAGAATTTGTATGTTCCTGTCAGGATTAAAGGCAAAGTGAATAGGAATAAGAAACCTTGGTTCTCAAGGGATATTGCAACTCTGATAAAGAAGAAGAGGGAGTTGTATGACATGTATAGGAAGCAGGGAGTAAATAAGGTGCTTGAGGAGTATAAGAAGTGCAAGAAAATACTTAAGAAAGAAATCAGGAGGGCTAAAAGAAGACATGAGGTTGCCTTGGCAGTCAAAGTGAAAGATAATCCAAAGAGCTTTTACAGGTATATTAAGAGCAAAAGGATTGTAAGGGATAAAATTGGTCCTCTTGATGATCAGAATGGTCGGCTATGTGCAGAACCAAAGGAAATGGGGGAGATCTTAAATAGGTTTTTTGTGTCTGTATTTACTGAGGAAACTGGCATGAAGGCTATGGAGTTAAGGGAAACAAGTAGTGAGATCATGGAAACTGTACAGATCGAAGAGGAGGAGGTCCTTGCTGTCTTGAGGAAAATTAAAGTAGCTAAATCCCCGGGACCTGACAGAGTGTTCCCTCGGACCTTGAAGGAGACAAGTGTTGAAATTGCAGGGGCCCTGGCAGAAATATTTAAAATGTCGCTGTCTACAGGTGAGGTGCCGGAGGATTGGAGAGTGGCTGATGTTGTTCTGTTGTTTAAAAAAGGATTGAAAAGTAATCCGGGAAATTATAGGCCAGTAAGTTCATCATCGGTCATGGGTAAGTTATTGGAGGGAGTACTAAGAGACAGAATCTACAAGCATTTGGATAGACAGGGACTTATTAGGGAGAGTCAACATGGCTTTGTGCGTGGTAGGTCATGTTTGACCAATCTATTGGAGCTTTTCGAGGAGGTTACCAGGAAAGTGGATGAAGGGAAGGCAGTGGATATTGTCTACATGGACTTCAGTAAGGCCTTTGACAAGGTCCCACATGGGAGGTTAGTTCGGAAAATTCAGTCGCTAGGTATACATGGAGAGGTGGTAAATTGGATTAGACATTGGCTCAATGGAAGAAGCCAAAGAGTGGTAGTAGAGAATTGCTTCTCTGAGTGGAGGCCTGTGACTAGTGGTGTGCCACAGGGATCAGTGCTGGGTCCATTGTTATTTGTCATCTATATCAATGATCTGGATGATAATGTGGTAAATTGGATCAGCAAATTTACTGATGATACAAAGATTGGAGGTGTAGTAGACAGTGAGGAAGGTTTTCAGAGCCTGCAGAGGGACGTGGACCAGCTGGAAAAATGGGCTGAAAAATGGCAGATGGAATTTAATACAGACAAGTGTGAGGTATTGCACGTTGGAAGGACAAACCAAGGTAGAACATACACGGTTAATGGTAAGGCACTGAGGAGTGCAGTGGAACAGAGGGATCTGGGAATACAGATACAAAATTCCCTAAAAGTGGCGTCACAGGTAGATAGGGTCGTAAAGAGAGCTTTTGGTACTTTGGCCTTTATTAATCAAAGTATTGAGTATAGGAGCTGGAATGTTATGATGAGGTTGTATAAGGCATTGGTGAGGCCAAATCTGGAGTATTGTGTTCAGTTTTGGTCACCAAATTACAGGAAGGACATAAATAAGGTTGAAAGAGTGCAGAGAAGGTTTACAAGGATGTTGCCGGGACTTGAGAAACTCAGTTACAGAGAAAGGTTGAATAGGTTAGGACTTTATTCCCTGGAGCGTAGAAGAATGAGGGGAGATTTGATAGAGGTATATAAAATTATGATGGGTATAGATAGAGTGAATGCAAGCCGGCTTTTTCCACTGAGGCGAGGGGAGAAAAAAACCAGAGGACATGGGTTAAGGGTGAGGGGGGAAAAGTTTAAAGGGAACATTAGGGGGGACTTCTTCACACAGAGAGTGGTGGGAGTATGGAATGAGCTGCCAGACGAGATGGTAAATGCGGGTTCTTTTTTAACACTTAAGAATAAATTGGACAGATACATGGATGGGAGGTGTATGGAGGGATGTGGTCCATGTGCAGGTCAGTGGGACTAGGCAGAAAATGGTTCGACACAGCCAAGAAGGGCCAAAAGGTCTGTTTCTGTGCTGTAGTTTCTATGGTTTCTATGGTTTCTATGGTTTAAGAAATACCAAGGAATTGATGGAATGACCATAAGTACCAGGAAATAAGATGCACAGTTTTAATTTTAACCCGGTAGAAAGCTTATGAATAAGAGCAAGCTCAAACAGAAAAGTAGACACTGTGCTACCCACATGATAAGGATAAAGGATTTTACGAACACAAGGCAGCTGGAATAGGCCAGTCCTGATCTGAAGTTCAGCAAGATCCTGGCTAATCCTATCCCTCTTCCATTTACATGCCCAATGTCTACATTCTCTGACCCTCTTTGAAAAAAAACTCTTCACCTTAATCTTTAATATTTGCAATGACTCTGCATCTACAACCCTGAGGTAGAGAATTCTAAAGATTCACAACCCTCTGCGCAATGAAATTTCTCACCTCATTCTGATCTTAAGAGAAGGGCTTCCAATTCTAAACCCTGCACTGAGAGGAAACAGCTTCTGTCAAATTCTCACACAAAATTTTGTATATCTCAAAGAGAACACCTCTCACTTTCACAAATTCCAGTGAGCAAGCCAATCCTCTTCAATCTTTCTTCACAGAGTAAACCCTCATCTCAGGAAACAAGGTTAGGACAAGAGGTCCAAGATTGTGCCTTGAGAAAGGAGTCAGAACTGACAAGAATTTTCATGTCTTTCTTAGTAAAGCAGCCACCCGATAAATTTTACATATAGTTAATTGTCACATTTCACACATGCCTTCAGTGGAAAGGGAAAAAAATCTTGGACTAAATTATGAGGCTATAAGGCTAGAACTTGCGGGTGTGAATTGGGATGATGTTTTTGCAGGGAAATGTACCATGGACATGTGGTCGATGTTCAGAGATCTCTTGCAGGATGTTAGGGATAAATTTGTCCCGGTGAGGAAGATAAAGAACGGTAGGGTGAAGGAACCATGGTAGACAAGTGAGGTGGAAAATCTAGTCAGGTGGAAGAAGGCAGCATACATGAGGTTTAGGAAGCAAGGATCAGATGGGTCTATTGAGGAATATAGGGAAGCAAGAAAGGAGCTTAAGAAGGGTCTGAGAAGAGCAAGAAGGGGGCATGAGAAGGCCTTGGCGAGTAGGGTAAAGGAAAACCCCAAGGCATTCTTCAATTATGTGAAGAACAAAAGGATGACATGAGTGAAGGTAGGACTGATTAGAGATAAAGGTGGAAAGATGTGCCTGGAGGCTGTGGAAGTGAGCGAGGTCCTCAATGAATACTTCTCTTCAGTATTCACCAATGAGAGGGAACTTGATGATGGTGAGGACAATATGAGTGAGGTTGATGTTCTGAAGCATGTTGATATTAAGAGAGGGAAGGTGTTGGAGTTGTTAAAATACATTAGGATGGATAAGTCCCTGGGGCCTGACAGAATATTCCCCAGGCTGCACCACAAGGCGAGGGAAGAGATTGCTGAGCCTCTGGCTAGGATCTTTATGTCCTCGTTGTCCACGGGAATGGTATCGGAGGATTGGAGGGAGGCGAATGTTGTCCCCTTGTTCATAAAAGGTAGTAGGGATAGTCCGGATAATTATAAACCAGTGAGCCTTACATCTGTGGTGGGAAAGCTGATGGAAAAGATTCTTAGAGATAGGATCTCTGGGCATTTAGAGAATCATGGTCTGATCAGGGACAGTCAGCATGGCTTTGTGAAGGGCAGATCGTGTCTAACAAGCCTGATAGAGTTCTTCGAGGAGGTGACCAGGCATATAGATGAAGGTAGTGCAGTGGATGTGATCTATATGGATTTTAGTAAGGCATTTGACAAGGTTCCACACGGTAGGCTTATTCAGAAAGTCAGAAGGCATGGGATCCAGGGAAGTTTGGCCAGGTGGATTCAGAATTGGCTTGCCTGCAGAAAGCAGAGGGTGGTGGTGGAGGGAGTACATTCAGATTGGAGGATTGTGACTAGTGGTGTCCCACAATGACCTGTTCTGGGACGTCTACTTTTTGTGATTTTTATTAATGACCTGGATGTGGAGGTAGAAGGGTGGATTGGCAAGTTTGCAGACGACACAAAGGCTGGTGGTGTTGTAGATAGTGTAGAGGATTGTCAAAGATTGCAGAGAGACATTGATAGGATGCAGAAATGGGCTGAGAAGTGGCAGATGGAGTTCAACCCAGAGAAGTGTGAGGTGGTACATTTTGGAAGGACAAACTCCAAGGCAGAGTACAAAGTAAATGGCAGGATACTTGGTAGTGTGGAGGAGCAGAGGGATCTGGGGGTACATGTCCACAGATCCCTGAAAGCTGCCTCATAGGTCGATAGGGTAATTAAGAAAGCTTATGGGGTGTTAGCTTTCATAAGTCGAGGGATAGAGTTTAAGAGTCGCGATGTAATAATGCAGCTCTATAAAACTTTGGTTAGGCCACACTTGGAGTACTGTTTCCAGTTCTGGTCGCCTCACTATAGGAAGGATGTGGAAGCATTGGAAAGGGTACAGAGGAGATTTACCAGGATGCTGCCTGGTTTAGAGAGTATGCATTATGATCAGAGATTAAGAGAGCTAGTGCTTTACTCTTTGGAGAGAAGGAAGATGAGAGGAGACATGATAGGGGTGTACAAGATAATAAGAGGAATAGATAGAGTGGATAGCCAGCGCCTCTTCCCCGGAGCACCACTGCTCAATACAAGAGGACATGGCTTTAAGGTAAGGGGTGGGATGTTCAAGGGGGATATTAGAGGAAGGTTTTTCACTCAGAGAGTGGTTGGTGCATGGAACGCACTGCCTGAGTCAGTGGTGGAGGCAGATACACTAGTGAAGTTTAAGAGACTGCTAGACAGGTATATGGAGGAATTTAAGGTGGGGGCTTATATGGGAGGCAGGGTTTGAGGGTCGGCACAACATTGTGGGCCGAAGCGCCTGTACTGTGCTGTACTATTCTATGTTCTATGTTCTAAACATAACTAATGAGCCTATGATAGTGGTGCTAACACAACATATGATAGTAACGTACTGTAGATTTAGACTATGATACAGAGCTGAGCATTTTGCAAAGTGTGCAAAATGTAACAGTCTGAACAGCTTAGATCACAGATAATAACTTATACACATCTGGTACATGTCAAACAAATCTATGGACTCTGTGCCAGCAGCTGAATCCAATTGTTGAATACCTAGTGCAGAGTATTCAGTATATAAGCTCAAAGGAGAGCAAGACAAGGGAAAATTACATCTAAAACAACATACATGATGTTGGTGATGGAACAACTGCTTCTGAGAAACAAACTTACCACATTTGAGAATGAGCTTGTGTGTGAGAATGGGAGGATTGAGTAACTTGAAGATCTGATATTGTGGAATAGGATTTGTTACATTAGCAAAGCATCTGAAATTCCATATTGGGACTGGGTGAGTTAAAGAAGGAGCTGGTATGTGACAAGCTGGATTAATAGAGGGACTGATGTTTGGAAATTAGCCAGTAAATGGAAAGTTTGGTATTTGGGAATGGGAGAGATTGAATTAATGGAGGAACTGGTAATTGGGAATCAGACCATCTGGTTTCATGAACGAGCTGTTATTTGGGAATGGGATTTTAGTAAGGCTAAAGGAAAGTTCATTTGAAAATATCAAACACACTCAAACAAAAGGATGGCCAAGGCCCAGACTGTACAAATAAAAAGTACAGTATTTAATTAAAGACTCGGGCATTTTTTTTAAATTAACTGCAGCTGTTCTGACATGAGTGCAATCTCTTTCCTTGAATTATACACAGGTGGCCATGAAAGTGGATACGTAATCTTGTCTTTTTAGACGTGGGTGCAAACTGTCACAGTCACCAGCTGGGTTTGAAGAGGAAGCCGCTTTCACTGATTCCCATCCCTTCTGCTGGTGATATCAATGATATAGTCAAAATCTACTCTGCATATTTGGTGAAGGATCTTGGTGGTTTCTGGCAATCCTGCATGCTCAGAAGAGAAGATCAACAGCAGGAGCAGTGGTCCTAATAAACAGAGCCATGAAGTCAGAGAGCTAAAGCACATAAACAGGCCTTTTGGCTCACAGACCATCCACCAACTTATTACTGTGAGGCTCAGCACAGCTCCAATGCCATATTTAATTTTGCTGATGACACCACTGTCGTTGGCCAAATCACAGGTGCTGACAAATCAGCATACAGGAGGAAGAATGAAAATCTTGCTGAATGGTGTCATAACAACAACCTCCCACGTAATGTCAGTAAGAGCAAGGAGATGATTCACTTCAAGAGGAGGAAACTTGAGGTCCATGAGCCAGTTCTTATTGGGAGCTCAGAGTTGGAGAGGGTCAGCAGCCTCTGATCAGAGTATCTGTCCAGCATGCAAGTCCAGCTTGAACCAGAGGGTCTAATTCACTCAACTTCATTTGCACCATCACTAAATTTTTCCCACAACCTATGGACTCACTTTCAAGGACTCTTCATCTCATGTTCTCAATATCTATTATTTTTATTTCATTTGTGTTTGCTCAGTTTGTTTTTTGTCTTTTGCACATGGATGGGGTTGGTCATTCTTTAATTCTATTTTCTTTCTTGTATTTACTATGAATGCCCATGAGAAAATAAATTTAAGGGTTGTATATGGTGATATATGTGTACTTTGATAATAAATTTACTTTGAACTTTGAACCACCCATTTCCACTTCACCCACATCAATTTAATTTTTATTTTTCCCACATTCTCTTCTATTCTCCATACATTCCATCACTCACCTATATACTAAGGAAAATTTACAGTGGCCAAGTAACCCATCAACGTGGTATTTATGAACACTGCTGGATATGAGAGGCTGTGTATCATTACATTCACGTGATTATATGCTCTGCAACAACTAGTAAAACTGTTTCTGAATCACTGTGTCTTGCATCTGTTAGGAAAAAGTGAACCAACAAAAAACAAATACATTTAGAAGAATTGGATGAAATTTGTTCTGAGGTTCACTTCTACCATCCTGCCATGTTATCAATATTGAAGGGCAATTGAGAGCAAGAGTTCAACCCTGAATTGGGTGTGTAAGTTCTTTAGTATGGTAGTAAACTTCCCTTGATCAACAAGATCTTGATCAACAAGGTTTAATTTAAAAGCTACTGATGTGCCTTGTCAAATTATCCACAAGGGACTGATTTAATCATCTTTATACTGGACAAAAGCAACACAAAACACAAGCTTTGCTAAAAACTGATATTTTCAAATAAAAACCAACAAAAGTCTAAATAGACCCCAAAATGACTTCAAACAAGGAATTTAACAAAGCTTTTCAAATTTTATTTTATATCGTAAATAGAACAAAGATACTTAACACACTTGAGCTATTCAAAATAAAGATCTGACTGAGCACTTCATTCTTCAGAAAATACCATTATAAAACAACTGTGCTGCAAAAAATTTTAATATTAAATAATGTCATAAATTTATCACCTAAGCATGAGATGAGAATTAAAGAGGTGAAGCCTGTGTAATTGTAAGCTTTTTAATTTCATACACCATATGTAGTTAATGTATTTCAATATTATTTTTAAAATCTGAGTACATTTGTGTTCCTTTACCAATCCTCTGTACACATTCATTTCGGAACCTACCAAGGTGACCTTCTACCAACCCGTCAGTGGTCATACACTTGCACACTTGTATTCCAGTTTTACATTGGCCAAGAGTTTAGTCCAAATTCTGGAGAAAACCTCTAAACTCGAACCAACATTACTTTCTGAACTGCTAGAAATTTGACAATTTAACTAAAGCTAATGCACAAATAAAAATACAATATAAATTATGGACAGAATAATAGATTTCAAAAAGACTTACTATGGCATTCCTATCTAGTTTCCCTTTCCCTGCTCCACCTGAAAACTATGCTTGAGTTTGGCTGGCCTCGTGCACTTGTATCAGAGATGAGAAATGCATATAAACAGAAAAATTGTGAAGAGTTTGGCAAATTGTTATTGTTGGTCGAAACAGTACATGTTTGCAGTTTGCGCTGTTAACTTAAGACAAGTGCTTTTTTTTAATAACAGCTCCCAGTTGACTTGAAAAGTGTGCGTAACCACTGTTTATGCAATGCACCCTGGCTAAAGTATAACGCAAATAAAATCTGATTGCAGTCCTACTTTTACATAACTTTTGAAAACATTTCCTCAGAAGTTAGCAAATCTGTTCTTAATTTTTGCTGATAACTTGTATTTGACTTGTATTTTTGCTGATACAAGGTCCCTCATCCAAAAAGCAAGGAACAACACTGTGGGCTGCAAGAGGACAAAACACCAACTGAATGGAGTAGCGAAATGCATTTCCCTGCTGCATTTCTGGACACATCTGGAGTTCTCAACGTTACCGATTCAGCGACTGTGTTTGAGCGTACGCCTGTACATGTCAGAGGATTCACTGTTTTATAGCATTATAAGTACTTATTCCAAATAGGGGATACCTACAGACCCACAAACAGGACAATAATTTAACAGGTCAAACTCCATTCTTTGCCAAGACCATTCAGTGTTCATTAGTAACATGAAATGTGAGGAAAGTACACAAAGATTAGATACTGTCTATACAGAAAGAAACAGAATTAAAATTTCATGTCAATTATCTTTCATCAGATTATTACCCTTGTCCTGGGTGTGGGGTAGGGGCGGTAATTTTCACTGTCAACTCCATACTTTTGTTGATGAGATAACGCTGAAGGTGATAACAATATATCAGATTCAGCATGATTTGGCATAAGAAGTCATGTCCCTTGAGATTTAAACCATATCTTTCTTTTACCCATGGTCTACGTAAATTATAAGCAACCTCTCCCTCTGTGCACAGGGAAGAAGAATAATTGCAGCTATCTCATTCCCTAGATAAAGCAGCAAAAGGAACATGCACTCACCCCAAAGGCTCAGTCTTTGAACAACAAAAAAACTATCTACAGCAGAAATAAAAGGAACAGAAAAAAAAACAAAGGACACATCTCCTTCCTTTCTGCAATCTGAAACATAACACACTCTATTTTTCTTTGATCAATGCAGACGCACAACTTAAGACATGCACATGAAAACTTACTAAGCTTTCCTTCTCTTGAAAGGATCATTAAAACTTTTAAGCTATTGAACTCTTAGACTGTCAATGGCATGACTCAAAACCTGTGGATCAAAAGTGGAACTCTGTCCTAAGAGACATCTGAGCACCAATATATCACAGGATAGCTAATCAAAATTCTGCCTATCTCAGTCGATCTCATTGTACCTGCTCAGAGATCATTTCATTCCATGTTTATTGACCTATTTTTAACAGCTCCAGCCTCTCACATTACCACTACTCCCCGTATGCCAACCCTTCCACTCCAGTCTAAACATTTTCAGAGGAGTGTTCAGCAATAATGTTTTGAGTTGACAAGTAATAGATAGGAGTCCCAGCTGCAGATAACTGAGGCAGCACAGAAACTGCCAACAGAACTTACAACAGTGAAGCGTAGGAACAGGCGTTCAGCCAACAATCTCGTACCAAACAACCTAAGCTAATGATGTCTAATTACACCAGTCCCTTCTACCTGCACAAGGTCTATATCCCTCCATTCCCTACAAATTCACTTGCCCATCAAAAAGCCTCTTAAATGCCACAATCATATCTAATGTTAAGAGCAATGACTCTAAAAGAAGATGTTGGTCCTTCCTTTTAAGAAAAGCTTTGATCTGTTGACTCCTTCTTTTCTAAGATCTCAACTTTCCACAAAAGCATAGCCAAAGACCACTTGGTGTATGTGTCATCTGACAAACACTGGAAGTGGTTCTGTTCACTTTAATCACAGTGAGATTGATAGGCACAGAATGTACAGTATATAACTGACCGACATCACCCAACGAATGGAAAACCCTACCCACTAGTGCTCTTGAGCACACTTACCCAAATAAGTCAGGGCTTCTTTATCCCAGGGCCAAGTAGCAGCACCTGCCAGCTCCTTCCGCACCGAACTGGCAAAATAGACGTTCAGATGCATGGAACCATTGATCTGCAGCATCTCCTTCAGTTCCTTCACACTCATGTAGGTCCTAAACAACAAAAGAGAAAAGGCCAACATCAGACAACCCAATTCATTCTCCAGCAATTATCATCAGCTTCTGGGCATGAAAAGCTGGGTTATTGAACCACAGGCTAATCAAATTTTGTAAAAGGGAAGGCCATACAAGACATTAGGACTTAAAAGAATGAGACATACATGGAAAATAAAGAGTGCCTGAGACAATTCTAAGCTTTTGGTTTTAAATTATTTAGGTTCACTTGACTAAAAGTGTATGCATGGAATGATAGAGGGCATGATTAGTCTGGATATAACCAGTCAAGCTGAACTTCCTTTGGGATTTTCCTCACATTATGCACAATATCTCCAACAAAAACTATGGCAGAGGATCAAGAGAATTGAAGACCAGAGCACTTATCATGTATGGTGACAACAGAAATTCAACATAGATGAGGTAAGGTAGTATATCACAGAAGTGATTTTCCCTTCCAGCACCAACACATGCACATATTGGTAAACTGGAAGTTATTTAAGTTTTAAAAAAATTAACCAAGGACACAATCATATATAAGTTGCTGATGTTCGAACATGGAATGTTCCAGATCTGTGCGATGCAACTAGGGTGGCATGGTAGCATAACAGCTCGTGCATTGCTTTACAGCAATCATGGATCAAGGACAGCTTCTGTCTCTATCTGTAAGCAGTTTGTACATTTTCCCCAGCTTTCTGTAAGGAGTTTGTACGTTTTCTTCGACCTTCTGTAAGGAGTTTGTACGTTTTCCCCAACCTTCTGTAAGGAGTTTGTACGTTTTCTCTGACCTTCTGTAAGGAGTTTGTACATTTTCCCCCGACTTTCTGTAAGGAGTTTTGTACATCTTCCCTGACTTTCTGTAAGGAGTTTTGTATGTTTTCCCTGACTTTCTGTAAGGAATTTGTATGTTTTCCCTGTTACTGTATTAGTTTTCCTTTGGGTGCTCCAGTTTCCTCCCATTTTCCAAAGACATACTTTCCAAAGCCCAGCACAATCATCACTTTTTTGATTTGACGGAAATGACTCACTTACTGTATGTTTCAACGCACGTGTGGCAAATAAAACTAATCTTTAGCTATAAAGGTCAACGTTTGTCCTGCTTTTAAAGCTTTTGTATTTTCTCCTAGAAGTCAGAAGGGAAAACAGGGAATGGCCAGAGTGGCAGACATCCATGACATGGCTATACTGTGATCTGAGTGACAATACCAATTTAAGTAATCCTGGTGTGGTACATAAAAACATAAAAACAATAAGAGACAGAAGCAAGAATTTATATCTGGTCTCCTCTCAAAAATATGCATGGAATACAGTTGGTGCAACACAGGTTGCTGCGCTAGATTTCTGAATATTGGGTTTCTCCAAAAAGGGGGAGATAAACAGACTTGGCTAATGCTCTTTTGGATATTAATGAATGAGTCACCTTCACACACAATTTTGCAAAGCTTCACAGGTTAGAGACAGGAATGATGCTTCCCTTGTCTATGATGACTAAATGACCTACTCATAACATATGTATGTCAGAAATAAGAACATGTGCTATTTAACTCCTCGACAGAATGGGTGACTGCAGTGAGATACAGAATACACTCCACAACTCATGGGGAGAGGTTTCCAAAAATTCACCACTCTGGGTTTCTCAGTAGATTTCTCACCTACACTTCTCAGTAGCACCTTAAGATCATAAGTCAGAGGAACAGAATTAGGCCATTTGGCCCATCAAATCTGATTCACCATTCCCTCTCAACCCCAGCCTCGTTCCTTTTCCATGACACTTTTGACACCCTTAACTGATCAAAATCCTTTCAAATTCCACTTTAAATATACCCAATGACTTGTCCACACTGCTGTGTGTGGCAAAGAACAACACAAATTCACTACCCTCTGGCTCAAGAAATTCCTCCTCAGAAACAGATTGGTTCCAGAATCCGTCCCCATGTCAGCACAAACCTGAGGTGGCCTATTTATTCTTATACTTTATCTTCTGTTTGTCAACTAATTCTTAATCCAAGACAATATATTACCAATATTGGGTAATATCTCTTTAGAGGCATCTTATCAAAGGCATTGAAAGTCCAAACAAAAGGCAGCACAAAATAAAGTTAGTAGAGCTGTCACGGTACCTCACTCTGCTTCAGCAGCTCAGGTTTTGTTCTGCCCTGTCATGAAAAATGACTTAACAGTGTAATCCATTTACTTAACTCTTTAAATATATACCTTCACAGCTACTATGATGTCATCAAAGACCTTTATTGACAAAAGACCACGTTCCATTTACAGTACATTGCACTCAGTGGGAATTGCACACCATGCCAAACAATGCTGCACCTCAGCAGAATCCACAACGTGAAGCTTTATAAGGAATTGGTGAGACTCCTCTCAAAGTATTATGAGCAGTTTTAGGTGCCTAACCTAAGAAAGGAATTGCTGGAACTTAAGCAGGTCCAGAGAAGTTTCATGAGAATGGAACAAAAGGGTTAATATATGAGGAGCTTTTGAAGGATCTGGTCCAGTACTCAATGGAGTTTGGAAGAATGGGGGGATCTCACTGAAACCTATTCAATATTGAAAGGCCCAGAACAAGAAGAGGATGCTTCTCATAATGAAACAGTCTAGAGCCAGAGGGCACAGCCTCAGAATAGAGGTATGTCCATTTAGAACAGAGATAAGGAGAAATTTCTTTCACCAGAGGATGGTGAATCTGTGGAATTTATTGCCACAGATGGCTGTGGAGGCCAAGTCATTCGGGATATTTAAAACAGAGGTTGATAGGTTTTTGATTAGTCAAGGTATAAAAATATAGGGAGGAGGCAGAGGAATGGGGTTGAGAGGGATAATAAATCAGCCATGATAGATTGACAGAGCAGACTCAATGGGCTGAATAGGCTAATTCTACTCCTACAACTTATGGTCTTATGGATGCATTCCGACAGACAGAGTCAAAGTTGTACAGTATAGAAGCAGGTTCGTTAGTCTACCATGGCTATGCCAGCCTTCTTGTTGATCTCAACTATGTTGATTTAGCTGATTCTTTTCTAAGACCATAAGTAGATCCAGGTCACTGCTCAGGAAGGAGTGATGCGTTTCATGACTACCCTCTGAAAGCACTTCGATACAGTGGATGTAGGTCTTACTGGACGATAGTCAATGAGGCAGGTTATCAAGATGAAGAAGGTTCTTCTTGAGCACTGGCATGATTAAAGCCTGCCTGAAGCAGATGGATACTTCAGAATGATGAAGCGAGAGAGTCAAAGATGCCATAAACACTCCAGCCAGTTGATTAGCACAAGTCTTCAGTACCCAGCAAGGTATGATAAAAATATGTAATTTTACTTTATGAGAGTTTTATTTTGGTTGCTTGGAAGCCCTACAAAAAGACAAGTTTTAGAATTGTGCCTAACAATCCCATGAAAAGAGGCACTGATATCATGTTCATTTGAGTTGTAGTTAAATATCTGGTAATTTAGTTGAGAGGGATCAGCTATACTTTGCAATCAATTGCAATGTCAAATAGTATTTTGACTTAATCTGATACATCTCATGCATCTGTGCTGCCACTGGACACCAGGATACCCCTTTGGAAATGTTGGGTGATACCTGCCTGGCTCGTGAAGGGCAGCAGTCATATGTTTTGCAGCATTTTGTTGGCCCGCCCCAGCCTCCCAGAGCAGATTCCAGCTCTGGAATTTGTCCTATCATATTCCGGCGCTGATGTATCAGATTCCAGTTCTGATCATTTTGCATCACATTCCTGCATTGGTTCTGACTTGTAAAATCCCAGTACCATAGTCTCAGTTTTCCCACTTTTCTCCCTCCTAGCTGTCTCCATCTTCATCCTCCCCTCCTCCTCTCAACTCCATCTGCTTTTTAATTTTGCCTGCCTCCATCTATCATCCACCTGCATCTTGTCTCTCAACTCCTCTCCTCCCCTTCCCCAACGAGCTCAATCCACCCGTTATCACCTTTCCTTCGTCAGTCCATCAATTACCTATCGGTCCCTGTCTCAACTCTTTTCCTTACTTCTTTATACTGTACTAACTATCTTCCCTCTCGGCTCTCAGAGCTGATATAGTGTTTCAACCTGAAAAATCAACAAGTCCACACCGCTACTGCTTGACCCATTGAGTGCCTCCAGCAGATTGATTCTTGCTCCCGTAATGGAAACCTGATTCAATCAGGTATACTTTATATCACTGAGTTTAAGACAAGTACCTCTTTTCCTTTGAGACTGGAAGATATGGATGATTGAGCAGTTACACAAACATTCTTCTTATTTTTTAATCCAACATGATTGCATTTAGACATCAAGTGGATGATTAGTATGTTTGCTTTCCAAATTAATCTTATATGCTGTCTGAGGCAGACATTTTTCATGTACTTATCCTCCTAAAGTATGCTCTCATGTCAGCCTCAGAGACTGAGATCACAGGGTCAATGGGGGCTGTAGGGGTTTGTGAAGACGCCTCCAAGTTGTCAGTCAAAGCGGGCATAAAAGGCATTGAACTCAATTGGGAGCGATACCTTGGTGTCATTTATGTTGCTTGGTTTTGCTTTAGTGATAATATTAAAGCCTTGCCACAGTTGTCAAGCACCCATGTGTGATTCAAGTTTAGCCTGGAATTGCCAACTTGCATGTGAGATGGATTTCTGGAGCTCATACCTGGACCACTTCTACTTTCTTGGATGGCCAGTCATAACACCATAGAGCATTACACCACAGAAACTAGCCCTTCCGCCCATCTAGTCCACTGACCCACAGCTGGATCATAGCCCTCCATTACCCTCACATCCAATTTCAAGTTTATTGTCATTCAACCATACGCGTGTATGCAGCTAAATTAAACATTGTTCCTCTGGCGCCAAGGTGCAAAATTCAGAACACATAGTCATACACAACACATATAGTTATGATCTAGCACATAGAGTATTCTGCAAATCCCAAGAACTTTCTACGGGGGCACAATTGAGAGCATCCTGACTGGCTGCATCACTGTCTGGTATGGGAACTGTACTTCCCTCAATCGCAGGACTCTGCAGAGAGTGGTGCAGACAGCCCAGCGCATCTGTAGATGTGAACTTCCTACTATTCAGGACATTTACAAAGACAGGTGTGTAAAAAGGGCCCAGAGGATCATTGGGGACCTGAGTCACCCCAACCACAAACTATTCCAGCTGGAACCATTTGGGAAGCGGTACCGCAGAATAAAAGCCAGGACCAACAGGCTTCGGGACAGCTTCTTCCACCAGGCCATAAGACTGATTAATTCACGCTGATACAATTGTATTTCTATGTTATATTGACTGTCCTGTTGAACATACTATTTATTACAAATTACTATAAATTGCACATTGCACATTTAGACGGAGATGTAAAGATTTTTACTCATGTACATGAAGGGTGTAAGTAATAAAGTCAATTCAATTCAAATGTCTTAGGTGCATATACTATATAGCTAGGATGCCTAAGACTTTACTGTATTTGTCAAAGTGGAGCAGAAACCGAGTTTGTAAATCTGGCAGGAGCAAAGGATGTTGGGAAAAGTGAGGATGGAGTGCCGCGGGAAGGGCATGGGACAGTTGGAAGAGATGGAATGCCAGAGGCAGGGTTGGCACAGGTGCAGATGCACCCAACGTGAGACACACCAGGCAGAGTAATTTGATTTCAAATAATTGGTTTATTGATCATTGCAGAATGTCTCCCTAGTACTTCCTGCTCCCTCCCTTTTCCCAACCACACCCTGCCCCCTTCCCACTTTCAGTCCACAACAGAGGTCCATATCAAAATCAGGTTTATCATCACTCACATACGTAATGCAGTGCTGTGCACCATGACTATATATATGTGCCTAAGACTTTTATAGAGTACTGTACAGTCACACATAACATTGGCACAAGTCCCTGAGTGACAGGGCCTGAAGATTTACAGGTTGACATAAAGTGGGAGATGCATGTTTACGTGAGACAGTATAATGTTACTGGCGCTATTATAATAAAACAAGTAGCAGTGTAAATACGTGTAACAGCATCAATAAAAGATGAAAGGTGACCAACACAGGATGAGAGCATGTCTGTGAGTTGGGGAGTGGAGGACATTCAGATAGGGTGTACGTATGTACTGGGTGGCAACAGGGTGCTACAAAGTCTAACATCCCAGGGGAAGAGGCTGTTACCCAGCCTGACAGTTGTTGTTCTTCTGCTGCATTACCTTCTGCCTGATGGCAGTAGGTTGAAGAGCTTGCGGGAAGGAGGCAGGGGTCTTTGGCAATGCTGCAGGCACTGCATGGGCAGCGCTTCTGACATGTCCCGAATAAGGAGAGGGTGAGGAAGAGACCCCAGTGATGTTTTCAGCTGCCCTCACTATCCGTTGCAGGGTCTTGCGACCTGATGCATTTAAATTCCCATACCAGATGATAATGCAGCTGGTCAGGACACACCCGATGTGCTCTGTTAGAACGTAGTAAGAATTGAGAGTTGGGGTGAAGCCTCGCTTGCCTTAGTCTCATCAGGAAGTGGAGATGATGCTGTGCTCTCTTGGCTAAAGAGGTGGTGTCGAAGACAAAGTGTCAGTATTGTGCGCACCAAGAAACTTGGTGCTCCTGACTCTCCACCAAGAAGCCACTGATGTGCAGTAGGGAGTGATCTGCCTGCACCTTCCTGAATTCCATAATTATCTCTTTAGTCTTGTTCACATTGAGACTCAGGTTAGTTTATTATGCTTACACCTGTCCATAGGCTGCTCTGTCTCCTCCCCGTTTACATTTTCATCAATGTTGCTGATGGGGCTAACCACTGTTGTGTTGTCAGCAAACTTAATGATGTGGTTAGAAATGGATTTGGCAGTACAGTAGTGGATTACCAGTGTAAACAACAGTGCGCTGAGCATGTAGCCCTGGGGGTGTCAGTGTTGCTGTCAGTATGGACTGTCTGTGATCTCTTCTTCAGCAAGTCCAAGAAGCAGTTACAGTGGGAGTTGCTCAGACTCATCATGGACAGTTTTCCCAGCAGCTTTTGGGGAATCCATGTACTTATCTACACTTCTCTTAAATGCTGCAACCGAACCCACATCCACCAGTTCCATTCACGGGTTGTTCCACACTTGCACCACCCTCTGCATAAAGAAGCTTCTGCTCAGGTTCCCTTTATATATTTCATCTTTCACCCTTAACCTATGACCTCTAGTTCCAGTCTCACCCAACATCAGTGGAAAAGCTTGCTTGCTTTAACCCTATTTAAACATCTCAATTTTTTTATTTTCTGTGAAATCTCCCCTCATTCCCCTAACTTATTCAATCAATCCCTAAAACTCAATTCTTCAAGCCCCAACAATATTCTTGTAAATTTTCTCTGCACTCTTTCAATCTTATTGATATCTTCCCTATGGGACAGTGACCAGAATTGCCCACAGTACTCCAAATTTGTCCTCACCAATGTATTATACAATTTCAATCTAACATCCCAATTCCTATACTCAATACTGATTTATGAAGACCAATGTGCCAAAAGCTCTCTTCACAACACCATCTACTTATGACGTCACTTCCAAGTAATTATGGATCTGTATACCCAGATGCTTCTGTTCTAGCACGCTCCTCAGAGCTCCATCATCCTCCCAAAGTGCAACACCTCACACATGTCAGCACTAAATTCCATTTACCAATTTTCAGACCTTTTTTTCCAGCAGGTCCAGATGCCACTGCATCTTCGATAACTCTCCTCGCTGTCAACTACATCCCCAATCTTGGTGTCATCCATATATCTACTGATCCACTTTAGCACATTACAATCCAGGTCATTGATATGGATGACATACAATAACAGACCCAACATTGATCCCTGTAGTACACCACCAGTCAGAGGCAAACATCTATTACCACTCCCTTGCTTCTTCTGTGAAGCCAATGTCTAATCCAATTTTCCTCCTCATCCTGATTGCCAAACAACTGAACCTTCTTTACCAGCCTTTCATGCTGGACTTTGTCAAAGTCCATGTAGACAACATCTACTACCCTTCCCTTCATCAACCTTTCTGGTAACTGTTTTGAAAATCTCTATGTAGCATACAAGAATGCAGTCCTGCATGCCATCTACTCTCAGCAGATTTCTAATTTTTTGGTTCATCTAGGTATTCTGGTTGAGGAAGCCATGATTCTGTGGAGATACACTTGTCCATCAGTGATTTTATAAAGTCCATAACAAAGGTGGCATATTCATTTAAATCCTCTGATGAGTCCTTGAACATGGCCCAGTCCACTGACTTGAAGCAATCCCACAGCCGCTCCTCTGCCTCCCATAACCACTTCTTTGTTGTCCTCACCTCTGGTGCCTTACTCTCAACTCTCTGCCTATATGCAAATTGGAGGAGGACAGCCAGATGATCAGATTTCCCAAAATGCAGTCAAGGGATGAAATAGTAGGCATTCTTGATAATAGTATAGTAGTGTTCAAATGTACTGGGGCTTCTGGTGCTGCAGGTGATGTGCTGCTGGCAGAAATTTCTTCATGTTAGCCTAATTGAAGTCCCCAGCAAGGATGTAAAAAGCATTGGGATGGGTTATTTTGATGCTGCCTGGCCTGCTGTGTTCACCAGCAACTTTTATGTGTGTTGCAAAACATGAAGTACTTGCTTAACATCTGCCTTGGTGGTATGTAATTACAGTCAGGACCATGGCAGAAAACTCTCTTGTTAAATAGAATGGTCGACACTTAATCATTAGACATTCTAGGTTGGGAGAACAAGCGTGTGACAAAACCACTATGTCCAAGAACCACAAAGAATTTATCATGAAACACAGTCCCCCACCTCTTACCTTCCTAGAATGTTATGCAGTTCTGTCCATCTGATGGATCGAGAACCTGGCAGACAGGATCACCAAGTCTGGCATGTCCAGTGTGATCCATTTCTCAGTGAAACAGAAAACACAGCAATCACTCATTTCCCTTCTGGTCCTCCATCCTTTTCTCTAGTGGCTATACATTAGCTAGCAAAATGCTGGTGAGAAGCCATTTCATACCCCATTGCTTTAGTCTGTCTCGAGCTCAGCTTTAACGCCTATTCAAGTTTGCTGACTGAATCAAAGGTGGAGATGAATCACCATATTGAAAATCTGACTGTGTTGCCATAATGACAACCTCTTACTCAATGTCAGCAAGACCAAGGAGCTGATTATTGACTTCAGAAGTAGTAATCCAGAGGTCCACAAACCAGTCCTCATTGGAGGATCAGAGGTGGAGAGGGTCAGCAAATTTAAATTCCTCAGTGTTATTATTTTGGAGGACCTGTCCTGGGCTCAGCAGGTAGATGCAATTATGAAGAAAGCACAGCAGTGCCTCTACCTCCTTAGGAGTTTGAAGAGATTTGGCATGACATTGAAAAACTTTGATAAACTTCTATAGATGTGTTGTGGACAGTATATTGACTAGCTACATCGCAGTCTGGTGTGGAAACACCAGTGTTCCTGAACAGAAAGTTGTACAAGAAGTAGTGCGATCACAGCCCAGTCCGTCACTGGTAAAGCCCTCCCATCACTGAGCACATCTACATGAAACATTATCGCAGGAAAGCAGCATCCATCATCAGGGACTCCCATCGCTCAGGACAAGCTCTCTTCTCACTGCTGCCATCAGGAGAAGGGTACAGGAGCATCAGGACTCACACCACCAGGTTCAGGAACAGTTACTACCCATCAATGAAATGTTCCCACAATCAATGAACTCACTTTCAAAGACGCTTCATCTCATGTTCTCAATATTTCTTGCTATCTATCTATCTATCTATTTATTTATTCATTCATTAAATTTGTGCTGCTTGTTATCTTCTGCACTCTGGTTGAACGTCCAAGTTAGGCAGTCTTTCATTGATTCTGGTATGGTTATTATGCTATAGATTTGTGGAGTATGCCTACAAGAAAATGAATCTCAGAGTTGTATATGGTGATATATATGTATTTTTATAATAAATTTACTTTGAACTTTTAAGTCTGCCCCAGCATCCTCCCTTTTGACGATGCCCGGCCTTTGAAGTAGCACACAGCTGCTCCTCTGATTCGCGTGACCACCGCTTTGTTGTCTTTACCTCTGGTGTCTCTTTAGTCTCTGCCTATATCGAGGTAGGAGGACAACCAGATGGTCAGATTTTCTGAAATACTGTCAAGGGATGGAAAGGTAGGCATTCTTGATAGTAGGTGTAGCATTGGCTGAGTGTGTTGGATCCCTTGGGGCCGCAGGTGATATGCTGATGGTAATTGAGCAGTGATTTCTTCAAGCAAGCCTGATTGGAGTTCCCAGCAAGCAAGTGAAAGACTGTTTCTTGTTTGTTAATCATGGCACTCAATACATTAAGTGTTAGCATGACGTCTGTCTTTAGCGGTATGCAACCTGCAGCCAGGATTACGGAGCAGAACTCAATTGATAAGAACAGTTGACACTTAATTGTTAGATGTTCCAGGTCAGGAGGACAAGAGCAAGACAAGACTGGTACGTCTGAGAACCACAATGAGTTTACCATGAAGCAGGCACCGCCACCTCTGCCCTTTCCTGATGCCACCATCTGGTCCATCGAGTGGATTGAAAATACCTCCAACAGGAGTGCCGTGTCTGAAGTGTGGGGGGGGAACTGTGCCTCACTGAAAAAGAGTACACAGAAGCCCCTCATTTCCTTCCAATACTGTATTGTTGGTCTTAGGTCCTCTGTTTTGTTCTCCAATGACTGTACATTGGCCAGAACGATGCTAGGGATGAGTGGTCATTGCTTCAGTCTGGCAGTCATACTTTATACTTATAACTGTGAGGTTAAGCTCAGCTTCAATGCCACGACCCCACTGTCATTGGCCAAATCAAAGGTAGTGATGAATCAGCATATAGGAAGGAGATTGAAAATCTGACTGAATGGTCCTACAATAACAACCTCTCAGTCAACGTCAGCAAGACGAAGGAGATGATTATTGACTTCAGGTGGAGGAAACCAGAGGTCTATGAGCCAGTCCTCATTGGAGATCAGAGGAGGAGAGGGTCTGCAACGTTAAATTCCTCAGCATTATCATCTCAGAGGATCTGTCCTGGCTCCAGCACTTAAGCGCCATTACAAAGAAGTCACGGCAGCACCTGCACTTTCCTCGAGGTTTGCGAAGATTCAGCATGTCGTCCAAAACTCTGCCAAACTTTTATAGATGTGTGTGGGGGAGGGGGGCATGTTGACAGGTTACATCGTGGCCTGGTATGAAATCACCAATGCCCTTGAATGAAAACTCCTACAAAAAGTAGTGGATACGACCTAGCCCATCACGGGTAAAGCCCTCCCCATCATTGAGCACATCTATACAGAGTGCTGTCACAGGAAAGCAGCATCTATCATCAAGGACCCCCACCAACCAGGCCAAGCTCTCTTCTCACTGCTGCCATCAGGGAGAAGGCACAGGAGCCTCAGGACCCACAGCACCAGGTTCAGGAACAGTTATTACCCCTCAACCATCAGGCTCTTGAACCAAAGGAGATAACTTCACTTACCCCATTACTGACACCTTCCCAAAACCTATGGACTCACTTTCAAGGACTCTTCATCTAACATTCTCAATATTTATTGCTTATTTATTTATTATTGTATTTGCACAGTTTGTTGCCTTTGGCACATTGCTTGTTTGTTCATCCTGTTGGGTGCAGTCTTTTATTGATTCTATTGTATTTCTTGGATTTACTGTGTATGCCCACAAGAAAATTAATCTCAGGGTCATATACGGTGAGTTACTGTATACATACTTTGATAATAAATTTACTTTGAACTTAGAGACCCCTGCAGTGACCTTGCTTTCTATGATGGACATCAGGTTGCTCTCAGGTACTGTACCTACATAGCTGAGAGTCAAGTTCGCCAAGTCCTTCAGGCTCATCAGCAGATTGTAAAATCATTAGTGCATTCAGATTATTCAAAGTGTTTAAGAGAAATTACAGGCTGCAAACTGCAGTGATAGTGGTTCAGAAGATGTATATCCAGATGCTTTCCTGTGAGCTGCCCGTAAAAAGTCACCCTATACCGCCAGCACCATTTTGTACTCCAAAATTCTTTTTTCGTGCTGACAAGGCTATCAGAGAGGTTTTCTTAAACTGCCCTCTATTTAACAAAATGAGCAACTTGTCCAGCCCATGAGCTTGAGTGGCTGGTGCTGTGGGATTCTGACCTTGGGAATCAGCAAGATCTTGTCCTTACTTACTACAACACTAGCCTCTGCGTCTAGCACATAATTTTCCATAACTTCTGCCATCTCCAACAGAATCCCACCACCAAGCACATCTTTCTCTCCCCCCCCACCTTTCCACTTTGCTCAGGTTTCACTCCCTACGCAACTCTCTTCTTCATTTGTCTCTCCCCACTGATCTCCCTCCTGGTATTTATCCCTGCAAGCAGAACAAGTGCCCACATCTGCCCCTACACCTCCTCACTCACTACCATTCAGAGCCCCAAACAGTCCTTCCAGGTGAAGTGAAAATTCACATGTGAGTCTGTCAGGGTCATCTACTGTATCTGATGCTCCCCGTATGGCCTCATGTATTTCCACCAGACCCGACATAGATCGGAAGACTGCTTCATCAAGCACCTTCGCTCCATCTGACACCAAAAGCGGGATTTCCTGGCAGCCACTCATTTCAATTTTACTTCCCATTCCCATTCTGACATGTCAGTTCACGGCCTCCTCCACTACCACGATGAGGCCACACTCAGGTTGAGGGAAGAACACCTTATATTCCATTCGGGTAGCCTCTAACCAAAATCGACTTCTCAAACTTCCATAATTTCTACCACCCCCCCCCCCGCTTCAACATTCTTCATTTCTGTTTCCCTCCCTCAGCTTATCTCCTTGCCTACCAATCACCTCCACCTCCCTCTTCCCTTTCTCCATGGTCTTCTGTCCACTCCTATAAAATTCTCCCTTCTCCAGCCCTTTATCTCTTTCACCAATCAACTTCCCAGTACTTCACCATCTCCCTCTCCTGGTTTGACCTATCACTTGCCACCTTCTACTAGTTCCTCCCTACCCTCTATCTTTTTAGTTTGACTCCTTCCCCCTTCCTTTCCAGTCCTGATGAAGGGTCTTGGCCCAAAAAAATGACTGTTTACTCTTTTCCATAGATCCTGACTGGACTGCTGAGTTCCTCCAGCATTTTGTGTGTGTTGCTTTGGATTTCCAGCATCCGCAGATTTTCTCGTTTTGAGGTCACTAGTTACTGGACCCCCCAAAAAATGGGAAAAATATCTTCAATGTGAGAGAAATTTGGTGGAAATTTCATTCAGAAGTACTGCCCTGATGTTTTAATATGGTGTTAAGAATAATCTACATCAATTTTTGTAAAACCTCAAATTTGCAATGCTTGCCTTCTCATTTCCTAGCTGTAAGGGAGACTTCCACTGCAGCAACAGGTCTAGGTCAACAGGCCTAACCACCACACTCCAACATCATGAATGCTGCCTTTCATGGTTTTCCCGAAAGCCAATGATATAGGAGTGGAGGAGACTTGGAATAACCAGGCATCCTGGTGGCAAGCAAGTCAGAAAGTTTACGGTATGTGACTAAGCAATGAATAGTGGACAACGTTAAGACAGACAAGGATTGTTTACATCCTGATGTAGCATTAAGTTACACAGAGATTTCATCAATGGTTATGCTATTTCTGCAGCCCTCAGAAACACATATTCTAGGGCCTGATTGTTATAAATTGATCTCAATAAGACTCATGATCAATCAGCCTAATTAGTAGACATTCAGTATCTACTAATCACTTTAGTTTTGTTCCTACTTGGGAAATGGACATTCTTGCCAGGGCTGCTATTTTTGTCCATCTCTACTCATTTGATGAACATAATTTCATTAGATTGCCGCAATAATTCATGAAGAAACACCAGTGCTAAGAGATTTGCCTCAGCACTCCAAAAGTTAACAGCAGTCAATTCCTTTGATGCCATATATGACTTCAATCAAATCAAATTTAATAATCATTCAAACAATGCATAGATACAGCTGAATGAGACAGAGTTCCTAAAATATTCAAAATAGCAAGCAAACATTCAAAAGTAGCAAGTAACATAATTCTAACTATCGAGCAAAGAAGAAGCATATTCACTCGAAAACTGAACATATATAAGACCCTGAGCAACAATGTCCAGCAATCAACGGTACAGTGTCCCGGCAGTGTACAGATGCACGCAGACCAGCCTGTCATTTCACCGCTTGAACATGGGAGAATGGCACTAACAGGCAAGCTCAGGCCCCAGCTGAGTTCACCCACACTGTAGCGCTTCCGCGTCTCTCACCTGCTCTGCAGCAGCAGGCAAGCCCAAGGCTTGAGGCCTAGTTCTTGCTGCTACTGAGGCTACATAGCTCGCATGTTGACTGCCCCTCCAGCAGGCAAGGGTAACAGGCCTGTGACAGCTTACATTATCACTATCTAACAGAGTCAGGCTCCTCCGATATTCTAACAGGTTCCTCTGATATCCGGACGGTCTCCTCTAATATCCTGACAGGCTTCTTTGACATCTCGGCTGACTCCTTCGACACCAGTCCAGCTACTCTGATCAATGAGCAACTCACTGTTGAAGTTGAGGCAATGTCCTTCCTTGCATCAACAGCAAACCAATAAGGTTTTTATGACAATTCACTAGTTCTATAGAAATATTTATTTTTTCGTTCATTAACTGTAATCATTTTTTAAAATTTCTGCAATGGTAATGAAGTTCCTGCATCATTCATTACTAGAACTGCTAAATATGAAGAATGGACACTTGGGTGAGGTAACAACTACAGACATCTCACCCCGCATTCAGTCTCCCATATATTGATAGTGGCTCCCTGATGCCCGGAAATTATACACAATATCCCAGAAATCTATTTTTTTCAGAAGGAGAGGGAGAGGGAGCATCCTGATTGGTCTCTCTTCATGCTAAGTAGCCCTCTCAGTTTTCTCTGTGGGCAGGCTTTACAGTCAACCTCAAAAATAATGAAAGTGTTGCTCGCTGCACTGTTTGCAACAATGACTTTTCTATTGCTCATGGTGGGTTAAAGTGTAAAAGACATGTTGAGGTGAGTTTAACAGGTGTCATTCATTCATTAGCATAGCTAATGTTATTTAAACTAGCTGGCTAGCTGCTAAGGAGCTACTCTATTGATGTCCAATGTGATGAGGCTAAACTCCCTGTAGACTTGCTTAAAGTTGTAATAGAATAAACATGATAATATAAATACATATTTTAATGTCACTTTTTCTGCATATACCCAACTTGGTTTACAGATTAGACAAAAATCACTAAACAAAGTATTACATACACCCTTGGAGGTCAGCTGGGGGTATGGGGTACATGGGGTTGTGGAGGATGGGGTGCTACCTGCCTAAAATTATTTTTTCAGGGTGGGATGTCTGCAACTTGGAAAAGGCTGTTGGCTCTTATTGAACCAAAACCAAGCAAGGATCAATGCAGACAAAACACATAGCTGAGGTCTGACTCTGTGAAGAGAAAGTATTGCCTCAATTTTCTTTTCCTAATAAATTACAAATCCTATTAAAAACAATTTGGAGCTTATACCCAAGTCAGTAGTTATCTCAAATTCAATAATGAGGATTTAATCTGGGATGGTATTACACTCATTGGATCATAAGAATAATGAAATATGATCTTATGGAATTATATAAGATTCTGAGAGGCTTTGGTAGGGTGGATGTTGAGAGAATGATTCCCCTGGTGGACATGTTTTCAAAAAAAGTGGTCACCTCCTCAAGATGGAGATAGGGGTGGATTTCTTTCCTAGGAGGGTTAAGAGTCTTTGGAACTCTCTGTTCCAGAGAGTTCTCAAGGTGGTGGCACTGAATAAATTCAAGGCACAGCTTAACAAACACCTAAACAACAAAGGAGGCAAGGGGAAAGGGAAAGTGAAGTAACAGCCATGATGTTAATTAACAGTGCAACAGGGTGAAAGGGCCAATTGGCTAATGCCTCATCCAGTTTATTATGTTTTTTTCTATCTTAGCTTAGTGCACTGGGAATATTACAATCCTTAAACTGCCCATTTCCCCAAAACAAAATAGTATACCAGATCATTCCTCTCAAGCGAACATATAAAAAGGAAAATCTTGGGCACTATTTGAAAGAACTGCCCTTTTTGTATCCTAGCTCATATTTACCCCCTCCACCCAAACTAACTAAACCAACATTTATTCCTTTTGTCTCACTGATCTTGCAGGAGCTAACTGTAATGACATTGGTTCCTGTGTTTCCCCATATGACAACAGTGGCCATATTTTCCAAGTACCTGTCCAGCTGTGAAATGTTCCAAGACATGGTGAGAAGATAAATGCGCTGGATAAATGTACCTCCTCCCTTTATATTTTTCTTTGAAGAATGACCAGGCTTGGCAAAACCTCAGTCCAAATGTTAACAGCACTTCAGAAACATGCTGCCGAGTGCCATATACACTATTAGAATGATACAGTTTGTGACATGAGATGGTACTGTTTCATAATGCATACAGATGCACATAATTCTGGGAGGTTAACTGGTTTAGAGAGACATTTTCCATTCAAGTCAAAGAAACACACGAACAATTTTGTATTTAGTCACATACTTCGTATCACCAAGCCAAAAATACACAGAAAGGTCCAAGAGCTGGTCATCCAACTGCTTGAGGTTAATTTGGCATTCCCTCAACTTTTGGCTGCCCTTTACATGTTTGAGCTCCATAATCCTCTAACCCATATCTTATATTGGCAGCGTACAGTGGCACAGCCTGTACACCTGCTGCCTCATGGCTCCAGCAACCCAGATTCAGTTGTGACTTCCGGTGCTATCTGTGTGTTGTTTAAAATGGGTGCAAGATAATTAGCACAGTCTTGGGGGCAGGAGAAATACTGAAGGGGCTGCTTCTATACTGTGCTTGTGTGACCATCTCAGTTTTGACATTTTCACCTGATCCCAGCTTTTAACAGCTTGTTATTTTGAGAGAGGAGACAGGGAGATGGTGGAAAGATTTACAGAAATATTGCTTGAATAACATGTACCTGGAAATCTGAATGACATATACCTGCTTTTATTTATGTATCCTTATTTTGTATTCAAAGGAAACTTTTCTTTCTAACTATCCTATCAAATGATTTAATCTTGTTAAAATAAATCAATTAGCTCATGCCTCAGTCTCCTATAGTTATGGAATATAAAACAAGTTTATGAGACCTGTTCTTACAATATCATTCTGTGTTGCAACCTCTCCCAAAGTGATACAGGCTTCTTGCAATGTGGTGCCCGCAGATGAACAATACTCTGAATGTGGTTTCTTAAAGTACAATTATAGCACATTTTCCATCCTGCCAGGGGATACTTGGCAAACAACTGACACAGAGAGCCTGCTTACTATTTCCTCTTCACCAGCAACCCTGGCGGGAACAAGAACACTGTGATAGTCATGCCAAGGTTGACATCTCACTGGCAAGAAATTAAAAAACAGAAAGGTAGAAAGAGGAAATGACTCAAAAAGCAACTTTTGTACTGATCATGTTATTCCAAATTCTTAAGTTATGTAACTAAAATTACACGAATGTTTCTTGCCACACCAGTTTAATGTTTTACTGGCAAGAGACAATTTTTCTTTTCTCCCTCTGTGTGATTTAATATTTTCTTGGTGAGGAAGGTCATTCTGAAGAATGGAATACCTTCCTGCCTCAGTCACCCACAGGTCAAGAAAAGCATAAATTTCCTCTGATTTGGCCGAAACCCCAACCACAAGAAAGCACACAGTTTGTCTAGACAATCATTTCACAGTCCTTTTCACTGTTGCCTGAATGATTAGTTCTTCATGGTGGGAAAATTCCCACTAGATACAAACAGAAAACTCCCCCAAACCCATTCAACTTTAAGACAAGCTAAATAGAAAAGCTTTCAACATAGCAGGTTCAAAATGCTGTCCAGGGTGTATGAGGACAGGATGCTGGCAACTCCAGTCCCAAGAAACTGTGTTTACACTTGAATGAACACGTGATGATGAAGGGTCTCAGCCTGAAACATCATCTATTTGTTCCTTTCCATAGATGCCTCCTGAGCTGCTGAGCTCCTCCAGCATTTTATGGATGTATAAATATGATCCTTCTTAAGTCACATCCATTCACTGAGACTTTAGGGCTGAATTAAGGGTGGAATCTCTACCAAAGCAGGTCTAAGGCACTCCTTCCCTCCATGAGCCTGCAGGTCACCATTGAGTAAGGGATAGCACCTGCTTAGTCCCCTGATCAGGGTCACGAGAAGCCATGGGAGCAGGTGGCAGATGGTCGGATGAGCAGTTGGGGCAGTTATGCGACCACTGAATCCAGGCAGACAGTCTCTGAAGAGTAGTAATAGCTAGGGTCACCCGTCTTGTAAATACACAGCCCAGAAGAAGGCACTTCTGTAGAAAATTTGCCAAGAACAATCATGGTCAAGGATAGAGAAAAGAATAAGAAGAGCTTATTAGCAGATTAAAGACAGGTGGAAGACCATTGCTCACCTATGTCATACAACACGGCACATAATGATGTTGAAGATAGGAGCTTACTGTCAAGCTTGGAATTTCTATCCTAAACCTTTTTGGAATCTCAATCACAAGATAGCCTTTAAGACTTACTTTTCTGAGCAATCTTTGCTCAACCGTGCTTTTCTTTCTTTGACTTAAGTGTCAATTTCTATATGACAATTCTCCGACAATGTGCCACACACAATTTTCTTCTCTGGAAATATGTTTTGCCATGTTAAAGACACTATAGCTGCCACTGACCGTGATGTTGTTGATGAAACATTATTTGTTACAGTAACATAAAACATAGAACATAGAATAGTACAGAACAGTACAGGCCCTTCAGCCCACAATGTTGTGCTGACCCTCAAGCCCTGCCTCCCATATAAGCCCCCAATTTAAATTCCTCCATATACCTGTCCAGTCATCTCTTAAACTTCACTAGTGTATCTGCCTCCACCACTGACTCAGGCAGTGCATTCCACACACCAACCACTCTCTGAGTAAAAAACCTTCCTGTAATATCCCCCTTGAACTTCCCACCCCTTACCTTAAAGCCATGTCCTCTTGTATTGAGCAGTGGTGCCCTAGGGAAGAGGCGCTGGCTATCCACTCTATCTATTCCTCTTAATATCTTGTATACCTCTATCATGTCTCCTCTCATCCTCCTTCTCTCCAAAGAGTAAAGCCCTAGCTCCCTTAATCTCTGATCATAATCCATACTCTCTAAACCAGGCAGCATCCTGGTAAATCTCCTCTGTACCCTTTCCAATGCTTCCACATCCTTCCTATAGTGAGGTGACCAGAAATGGACACAGTACTCCAAGTGTGGCCTAACCCAGAGTTTTATAGAGCTGCATCATTACATCGCGACTCTTAAACTGTATCCCTTGACTAATGAAAGCTAACACCCCATAAGCTTTCTTAACTACCCTATCCACCTGTGAGGCAACTTTCAGGGATCTGTAGACATGTACCCCCAGATCTCTCTGCTCCTCCACACTACCAAGTATCCTGCCATTTACTTTGTACTCTGCCTTGGAGTTTGTCCTTCCAAAGTGTACCACCTCAGTAAAAGAAAGAGCTGCACATCTTTGTTAAGCTAATTTACTGCTAACACACTTTAGTGCGAAAATGTGCAGGACTAGAAACAATTCACATTTACATGATACACAAATCCAGTGCTGTGTTTACCCCGTTTGAAATATGCAGAATACTAAATGGTAGATAAGTACAAACAATTATAATTTGGCAATTTGACAGTAATCCTATAAATAATTTTGCCTTGCTGACGCCCCCTATTTTACAAGGGGTAGAAAAGGAAAGTAATTGGTGGCATATTATTGCTTTAGTTTCCATTAGTAAGGCAGGTCTGTAACTGAATAGTACTGGTAAGGTATTAGTTATCCCAAAGTGAACTACACCTGAGAAGTGCCTTGTCCAATTTTCCATTTGGGCAGGACTTTAACAAGAAATGGTTTCTATTGCACTAAAAGCTGCATTAAATTAATTTCAAGATTTCCACTTCAAAAGGGTACAATTTCTGGGCAGAACTGTTTTGTGTGTTAATGTATTAATAAGAACAAACTGTGATCAATCATTTCTGTTCCTCCACAAGTTCACCTTGTACTGTCAAACAGATTATTGATTGAAATCAATGCTCATCTCAACGAGTGTTTCCTCAGACTGACCTCTAAAAATGCAAGGAAGACTAAATACAAAAGGTATGTGACACAAGGGGATAGCAATATTCCGAGATCTGAATGACTTTATCTTACATTTGCAAACAGGGCCTATATCAGATAACTCCCACTAAAGTATGAAACAGGGGAAGTGGAACGTGCAGTAAATCTAAACTGACAACAATCAGTGTGACCTGTTCTTATATCTTTGATAAGGACGTTAACAAAAGGCATAAATCAAACTTTAAAAGTCCAATTGACATTAACAAGTTGCAAAAAGTAGACTAGCAGAACTTCTATATAACACAAACAAATATGAATCACATTTTCCCCTGTAATTTCTGTGTTTGCTAATTCTAGGGATATCAATACTGAAAAATTAAATGTGTGACAGTGGATGAATTGTATTTGGGTTCATTACAGGTCACACAAAGCAAAGCTATCCTCTCTCAGCTAGTGTTTTTATCTATTAACATAGAATTATTTTATTTATTCATGTCTCTGTTGGCTAATAATCCTAAAACTGCAGAAAATCTCTCTGTAAGCATTATCACAAATGATAGAAGAACATAGCAATACAGGCTGTGTGTGAAATACAGTTGGGGTAAGTTTGAGGCCAGTCACATTACAAATTGAACTCATCAGCATATGACTTCAACCTCTATGGCTCAAAGTCATTGAGACCGGAGTAATCGTGAATAATTCTTTCTAAACTAGTGTAATACTTTGTTGTCAACTTGAAATTGGGCATTGACAAAGGGAGAATGTGTATTGTGGTTGTTCTATGGGATTTCATAATTAGGGGGACATCTAATTCTCTTTGGAAGCAGAGTCCCAAATATAGAATGTAGCCCATCAATGCCAGGCGTTACGTACCCCATAACTGGGATGTCAAACCAGCAGGAATGGAACACTCGTTGCAGTCTGTGATTACTAGAAGCTAATAAAGTTTTATTAACAAAAATAAGTAATACAGTACATGAACCGCAAGGACATAAATGTAACAAGTTAGCAATGATAGTATACACAAATACACAGACATAGAGTAATAGGAATCAACCAAGCTCTATCGCAGTCTAGGGGTAAAATGATCAGTCCTAAGGTGAAGCGGGGGGGGGGGGGGGGGTGGGAGAGAGAGAGAGAGAGAGAGAGATAAAAGTTTGCCTGAAACCTCAACTGTGTGTGTGTGTATATATATATATACACACACACACACAGTTGAGGTTTCAGGCCATTCCGGATGCGACCGTTCTTCCGTGGTGAACCTGGCACCCAGGCAAGGGCGGACACACAACAGGTCCCCACCTGTCGTACCTTTACACCCTGTGAGCCTCTGGCCGATTCCCATGAATCAGTCCTCCAAACCCCCACCAACTTGTGGGGCACAATGCTCTTTCCAGGGTCTCGTGGCGTGTGTCCTGTGCCTCAGCAAACCCACTATTTTTATCCCCCTGATGGGGTATCACCTGTCCATCAAACTTCACATTTCCTATTGTCTCAGCAGGATTGTTAATGAACAGTTCAGGTTCAAAGCAAACTGTCGTGACAGACGCCAACATACTGAATTATGTGTCTCGTTATCCCTGTCCTCTCTCTTATTAGCATTTTGAATGGCTCTCGTTGTCTCTCGTTATCTCTCTCATTAACATCATCCATTCTGCAGCTCTGCTTGGCTTCACACATGACACAGGGTAAAAAGCATTTCAAGTTACCTGAAAGATTCTGGGGCGGAAGCAAAGGTGAAAACAAGTAGACAAGGGCCAGTATGGCTCATTGGTAAGAAAGGAATTGTACATTTCAGTATACAATGGTAGTCAGGTATTTTTACCCTTGAACGGAAGTAGTCATGGCAGTTTGGTTTAATAGTTTTTTGAAAAATCATAATATCTTCATATAGTAATCACAGAAAGTTAGCACAAGAAATTCTGCAGATGCTGGAAATCCAAAGCAATATACTCAGTGGGTACATGGAAATAAAGAAACAGACAACATTTCATGCTGAGGTGCTTCTTCAGTTAGCATACAGGTGCAGCAAGTAATTCAGAAGGGAAATGGGGCATTTGCCACTGTTGCAAGATGTGGAATGCAAAATGATGCATAGTTTAACCAAACTTGAATTACTGCATACTACTCTAGTGTCATTAACTAACAAGAGTTGCCAAAGCAGTTTGGGCCAATTTTCTCTGTGGTGTAGAGGAAAAATAATTTTACCAGAACATACATGAACCCGAGATACCTTGATAAGAGATGTCCTGATGAAGGGTCTCAGCCCGAAACATCGACTGTTTACTCCTTTCCATAGATGCTGCCTGGCCTGCTGAGTTCATCCAGCATTTTGTGTGTGTTGCTTGGATTTCCAGCATCTGCGGATTTTCTCTTGATATGTTAAGAGAATATTTCCTTATGTAAAGCCAAGAACTGGGCCGCATAGGTCAGTATAAGTGAACACCCATTTAAGACTAAGATGGAGAAAAATTTCCTCTCAGAAAAGGTTGTAAGTCTTTGGAATTCTCAATTCAAAACAGTTGTATACATTGTCTCCATTGATATACTCAAGGTAAGGAGAAACTGACAAGTCATTAGGAGAGTGAAGGGCTAGAGAAACAAGTCAGAGTGTGGAGTTGAAGCTCTGCTTAAATGAGCTATTATTTTGCATTATGGGGAGCAGGCTTGAGTAGCCACATAATCTGCTTCTGCTCCCTTTCCGCATCTCCCCATCTTCAAGCCAAACACATTTGTAGCCAGGTTTTCTGTTCAGAGGTTAAGAGCTACGACTAAATTTAAAAAAAAGAGAACCTCAAAAGTTATAATTTATAACCTGCACCATGCAAATTTGAATAATAATATATCGGTAAAAGAAGTGAATACACAACATGAGGAACAAAGTGTTCTACTGGTGAGCGACAGTGTTGGCAAATGAATTGTACCATTTTGATGGGTTTCACCATGAGGAAAACTGGAATTAGAATGGCAAAGTATAAATATGGCAATCTTAAGGTTTTTAAATTAGTCCGTAATTAAAAAAGAGGAAAATTATAAAAAATGATAATTCTGTAACAATTAAAAAGAAGAAAAAAATGTCATTGTAAGAAATTCTAAGATGGGCAGTATCGATGATTCAATTAGTAAAGAGACATGGGAAATGTCAGAGGACAACAACTTTGGAGAATAGAGGGAAATAAGAGTGTGCAGTCCAAATAAACATTTGTAAATAGATGCACTGGATATAAAGAGCAAACAGAATGAATTGCAGCATAGTGGATTTGATATGGCTCCAAAGTGGTTGGGATGAAGAATGAAACTTAAGAACTGAGAAGGACTACAGGAAAAGGATAGAGAACCTTGAAAAAGAAAACAGTGATATTAGTGAGTATTAAGGAAGAAATTGTATTATCATAAGTGAGAATTGTAACAAAAGGTAAACAGACAAAGGAAACCATAGAGAAGACTGTAATGTCCCTTAAGGCTGGTTCATCATTTCAAAGTCCAAAATAACATTTATTATCAATGTATGTACTGTATATGTTACCATATGCCACCTAAAGATTCATTTGCTTACAGGTATTTAGTTAGAAGATAGATGATCCTGTACTATAACTCCATTTTCCTGCTTAGTCACCATAACCTGTCAAAATTCTGACAGAGCCTTGGATAAACTCCGCAAAATGGTGATTTCTCACTTAGAATTAGAGCTCTAAACATTTAAAATATTCTGAATTTTCTCCCCATCTCAGCCCAAAATGGCCAAACCTTACTCTTAAGGTAGCATTTCTCATTTCTCGAAGGGAATTTCTCAAGATCTATTCTTTCAATCTCTCTCAGCATCCTGTATGCCTCATTCTGACCACCTCTGACTCTTCCAAATTCAGTAAACAGAGGACAATCTTGCTTAATTTTTCCTCATCTTAGGAATTAACTCATATATTTTGTTACAATATCTTCAAGGCCAATGTATCGTCTACTGGTAAGATGACCAAATGATAGTACTCCAAAATGTAGTTGTGTTAATGGCTAGAACTATTTAATAATAACTTATCTATCCTTTGAATCTAATCCCTTATAACACCAAAAATAAATATAAACCCTACTCTGCAGATCAGCATTATCCATGGGTAAAGAAACAGAGAAACGGAGTTATGTCTCAGATTGATGATCTCAAGAATCTAAAATATTGATTTTATTTCCCTCCCACAAATGCTACCTGAGCTGCTATTTCCAGTATTTTCCTATGTGCTTGTTAATGGTACAGGCTATGGATTTTAGAAATGCTGCCAGAAGTGAGAGAGTGCGGGTGAGATAGAGGCTGGTAGGTGACAGGTGGAGAATGATAACAAGGGAAAATGAGCAGATGGGGCCAGATAGGGGTGCAGGGATAGAAAAGGTGAACCAAGGCAGAAGAAACCCAGGTGGATGGATTTGTGGGTGATGGGTGGAAGGAATTAAATGGAAGAAGATAGTAAGTCCAGATGGTGAGGGGAAGAAGGGTGGAAAAGCTGAACAAAAGGAGAGAGAATCTGGATAGACTGCTGGAAATGGGTAAGGCATACAGTGGGTGTGGTGATCATTAATTGAATGCTACCTTGTTTTTCTTACTAGAATGATAGTGCTTCTTGAAGGAGTTGGAAAACACAGATTAAACCTCAAAGGTTAAAAATGTCTGCAAATACCCCTGCCAACTGATCTGTGCAGGATCCGACACAGCCAGGAACACCATCCGGGCCAGATGCTTTCCCTGAGTTCATTCTCTTGAAGACTAATCTTACATCCACAACAGTAACTCAATTTTGTATGTATTGTCTCTTGGCATCCCTAATAGGTCACAGAGATCACATCTCAATTTCTTGTAAAGATCAACATCAGCTGATTTGAATGCCACAGTCCTAGACTTCAATTGTTGTCCTCGGTACACGTTGCTGGTGAAGTCCGTGACAGTGCTGGCATACTCATCTATGTTGACTGCTGATTCTTTGAGCATGGACCTGTCTAAGTATTTGGATATACACTTGATGTGCTATAAATATATATAAGTGGATTATGTTGGACAATTCTTTTTCAGCCAGTATGGGCACAATGGACCAAGTAGCCATCTACTATGATGTAAATTTATGTGATCTGAAATACAGATCACTAAACACCAGGCTACACTATTACCTTAATTCACTCATACACATCACTGTCAGAATAGATTCCAGTGCTATAATACTGCATCTTCTAAATGTATAATTATTCACCAATATAGTATAAGCAAGTAAGTACACACCGGCCATATATTATCTAGTCCTGCACCCCATGTGTGATTTGCTCAGCTTCCTTCCAAGTTTAATGCAAAATAAAATTGACTCTCAAAAAATTTGGAGTAAAGATAGAAATTATTGGAGATACTCAGTAGGTTAAACAGCATTGTGGAGAAAGGAGCAGTAAACATTTTATATCATTCACATTACATCAAAATATTTCAGCCTTTATTTCTTCCAACCCATCTAATTCACTCTCACCCATCACTGCACTACCAACAACCAACATATTCCCTCATGTTCCAACAATAGATTACTTTCACTCTCATTCACAGTAACCCTTCACCACTGAACCTCTAAAAAAGATCAACTTTGCCTGCATTTCTTCTCTCCAGTCAGCTAGTTCCCTCTGCCATTTTCTGATTGCCTGCCTCATGCATTAGGCACCATCCGATAATCCACATCCTTCACTCTGACAACAAACTCTTTTCACTCTTCTGCCTGCACTACAATCAACCTTCTCATCTTCAGTATGCATCTTCAGAAACTGTGTGTGGTAGTGGATTTTGCCGTGACAGAGGAAAACTAAACAGAAGCTGCAGTTCTTGGACCTCCTTTATCATGTAACCTTGTGGATTTTGTACAACTCCACTTTTAAAATAAATACATAAATAATTATTGCAAGAACCCATGATATCATCCGAAGGCACTTATCACAAACTACATTAATGTTGCTGCAATGTCAAAATGGGTAACAGAGAGAGGCAACATTGAACATTTTCGACGTCGCAGACATTGCCATTATAAACAAAGTCTGTCCAAACCAAATCTCTACTCCCCTTGGGGCCTCTACGTGGATTAGTAGGGATTGATAGCATGGAATAAATTTCACAACATCAGCTTATCTAATCACAGACAGAACACCAGCTTTACATAATTATTGAGAAAATGATTGTAAAATCAGTTTAAAAATCATTAATTTGAAAAAACATGGGCTTGTTCTGCCAGTTTAAGTCATAATATAATTTAGACAACAATCTTCACTGCACTGAAGAAATCTTTGAAAAGAATTCTCATTCTTTCCTATCAGCTTCGCCCTTGGATAGTTGTGTCTTTTTATTCAGTGCCCAGGAGGGTTATTCATCCTTATAATATAAATATAAAACCATGCTCTAGGAGTAAAATCAGGCCATTCAGCCCATCAAGTTTGCTCCATCATTCTATCATGGCTGATTTATTATCCCTTTCAATCCCATTCTCCTGCCTTCTTCCCATAACCTTTGATGTCATGGCTAATCGAGAACTTATCAACATCTGCTTTAAATAGACAATAACTTGGCCCCCAAAAGCCATCTGTGGCAATGAATCCCACAGATTTACTATCCCTTGGCTAAAAAAATTCCTTCTCATCTCTGTTCCAAATGGACATCTCTGCATTCTGAGTCCGTGCCCTCTTTATCCTAGAGTCACCCACTATAGGAACCATCTTCCCTACATGCACACCATCCACATCTTTCAATATTCAATATGTTTCAGTGAGATCCTCCCTCATTTTTCTAAACTCCAGTGAGTACAGGCCCAGAGCCATCAAACGCCCCTCATATGTTCCCTTTCATTCCTGGAATCTTTCTTGTGAACCTTCTCTGGACACTCTCCAATGAAAGCACATGCTTTCATAGATAAAGGGCCTAAAGCTGCTCACACTTCTCCAAGTGTGATCTGACCAATGCCTTATAAAGCTTCAGCATTAAATATGTGGTTTTATATTCTAGTCCTCTTGAAATGAATAGTAACACTTCATTTGCCTTACTTCCCACCGATTCAACCTTTAACTACAGCTGCACGAAGTGCGTCAAACTGCAGTTCCTCAGGGACCGTGTTAAGGACCTAGAGTTCCAATTTGTTGACCCTTGGCTCATATGGGAGAATGAGAAGGTGATAGACAGGAGCTAAAGGGAGGTAGCCATCTCTAAGTTGCAGGTGTCAGGAGAGGGAAAGAGAATAGACAGCCAGTGCAGAGGAGCAAAGCAAAAAGAGGGAATAAAGAGAGCTTTTCTGGTTGGCTACCGATGACCAGTGGTGTTGTGCAGGGCTTGATGTTGGGACCACTTCTTTTCATGTTACATGTCAATGATTTGCATGACAGAATTGATGTCTTTCTGGCCAAGTTTGCGAACAATGCAAAGATATGTTGTCTTGAGGAAGTAGGGAGACTGCAAAAAAACTTAAACAGATTGGGAAAATGGGCAAAGAAGTGGCAGATTGAATATTCTGTACGCAAACGTATGGTTGTGCACTTTAGTAGAAAGAATAAAGGTATAGACTATTTTCTAAATGGGGAAAAATGTCAAAAATCAGAGGTGCAAAGGAGCATCTCTTTGCCAACAGCCCTGACATGAGAATATTGTTTAAGGAGTAAATGGTCGCCAACCTTGTATGCTTGGAAATCCGCAGTCTGGGTGGCAAAACATCAGCTGCCATCCATGATGAAAGTGACAACCTATGAATGGACAGGGAGGACAGACAATTGAGGGTAGTATCTAGAAGTCAGCTGCCAGCTCACACATTCACCCCCAGTGCCACTCACATTGGGTTACACAGAGCAAGCACAATGGTGAAGTTAATGCATTTCACAGGACACTGCATGTTCAAGCTGCATTCAGCTTATTGGGAATCATCAAAGTGATTCCCAATAAGCTGAAAGGACAGGTTGGGTCATAATGGCAATAGAACTTAGAAACATTTCAGCCCTCTGACACAAACTTAGCAACCTTATGATATTGGAGGAAGCCATTTCATCCCATTGTGTTTATACCAGCCCAATGCACTATTTACACCCTCTCCACATTCGCCACACACTTGTGCTTTTAGAGTAATTTATGATGGCCAACTAACCCACCAACCCCTCACATTTTTGGGACGTGGAAGAAACCAAAAAATTCAGGAGAAACTCTCACGTCACAGGGAGAACATATAAATTCCACACAGACAGAACCCAAGATCAGGTCTAAACCTGAACTACTGCAATTGTAAGGCAGGCTCTACCACTGGGGCAACAATATTTCAGGGTTCTCTTGTCCATTTAGCTGTCTTCTCTTTAATGTAACGTGAGGTATGGGGCCTGTCTTCTCTTTAATGTAACGTGAGGTATGGGGCCTGGAAAAGTAACTACAGAGGATCTGGAATTCCAATAATCAACTCCATGTAATCCTCTCAGATAACACACCAGACACGACATGCTCCTTCCTGAACAAGAAATAGGATCATTTTCAGTGCCTAATTCACTCTCCATTTTTGAACTGGTTAAACTCCACCTAGAAAACCATAAAGCTTTCCTCTTCTAAATATAACAATGCTCTCTGAAATTGCGCAAGTTGGAGTGGGGAGAAATCACAAAACAACAGCTATCTGCATGAATTTCTCAACACTTTAGGGCTGTTGAACTGATGGATTTCAGTATCAGTTGGCTGACCAGAAACATATTCACATTTAGAAAGGGTGACCCTCAGTAATCACCTGGATTTTCCATTTAAAGACGAGCCATTTGGGATTTGGACACAAATTAATGGACTCATTTTCACATGGGATTTGGACTTTTCTGGGAATTATTTATTGTCCATCCCTATTTGCCACTGAACAGTGGGGACGGTTTGAGTCAACCCCTTTGGTGGGACTGGAGTCACATATATGCCAGATTTGGAAAGGGCAGCAGACTTCTTTCCCTGAAGGACATTAAAGCATGGGCTTTTTACAATAATCCAGTAACTGTATGGTTATCATTCTAGCTCAGGTTTTCTTTCTACTTTCCAGATGTACTGTATTCAATTTAAATTCCCCCATTGCCATAGTAGGATTTTAAATCACATGTCTAGATTAATGGTGCAGAGCACTAGCTGCTAGTCCACTGTTAACTACGACATCACTATTCCTACAAAAGAGTGCATAATTATTTCAATTATTAACAAAGTATTTCAAATGTGAATAAATTAGCCCATTTATAGGGCGCCACCGAGAGGAGACAACATACTCCACTATCTCAACTGTCGTGTTTCCCTTTGCTATACCTTAAAAAGCACACTGCACATACCAAACGAGAGAAAATCAGCAGATGCTGGAAATCCAAACAACACACACAAAATGCTGAAGGAACTCAGCAAGCCAGGCAGCAGCTATGGTTAATAATAAACAGTGGATGTTTCAGGCCAAGGCCTTTCATCGGGACTGGAGAAGAAAAGATGAGAATTCAAAAGTAAGGAGGGGAGGAAGAAACACAAGGTAGTAGGTGATAGGTGAAAACAGGAGAAGGGGAGGGGTGAATTAAAGAGATGGGAAGTTCATTGGTGAAAGGGATAAAGGGCTGGAAAAGGGGGAATCTGATAAGGAGAGAACAGAAGGCCATGGAAGAAAGGGAAGTGGGAGGAGACATACTGCTCAGTCTGAAAAGTTTTTAAACAGTAGTCATGCATTTTGGTGTCAAGAATCCAAACAACTATTTATCAGATTAAGTGTTGCTCACAGTGTGCAGACATGGAAATGTGCGTCTCAAACTGTGTAGATGGTTAAGGAATTAATCACTAATCCTGTGCATTTCCTGTTTATTCAGTGAGGAAACACCTGCTCATTTACCAAGTGTGTAGAGTTCTGGTTAATTAAGCAGTAGAAGGGTCATTCACTTTACACAACTATGTGGAGTTTCTACTTATTCAGCAGGATAGTGGTTATTTGCAGTGTACTCTATGTAATGATTACTCCCAGTGTAATTATAATTGTAAGTGTACTCTTTATGTAATGATTACTCCCAGTGTAATTGCTCAGATTTGCAATATATACTTCAGGGCAAAGATAAAAAAGGTTTTATTTTGCTGGATCCTCTAGAATTATTTTGAGATGGAAGGAGTTCTCCCTTCTAAAACAAAATCTTGGTGCTTCTCAAAATTCAGCTTAAACAGATGCCAGAATGTATAGATACAGGAGATTTTAAAATCCAATATCAATGTAGTGAGACCACATCCAGAATATTGACTTGAAAGCTTACAGGGAAAATTATTGCTTGGCTGGTACTCATTCAAAATGAACATTCTGGTTACGAAATGGGGAATGTTACAGAGGAGAGGAAAAAAATTGTATTTATTTCTTTATGCAGTTATTGGCATGCTATCAAAATCATAGCTAGATTTCATCTGTCCAAGGTCTGTAAAAGTGCATCCTTACTGTGATGGTGGCAGTATAGCAGTTAGATTACCAGACTAAAAATGAAAAGAGCGTTTAATAAATCACAGCATGGCAAATGTACAATTCAAATGCTATTAGTTGTATGAAGTCTTAAAAGAATAACTTTGGTACTGCTGATCGAAATATCTAACTCACTAATGTCCTTTACAAAAGGAAATCTATCATCCTTACGCAATGCAGCCTGCATAAAATCCAGTCCCACGGCAATGTGCTTACCATCACTAATGGCCTAATAAAGCTGGAGCAAAGCATCCACCACCAAGAGCAGTTTGGTGGCTCCACCATATGCAGAGATCGCTTAGTTCTGAAGATCCATATTTCCTTAAAAGTGGGGTCACAGGTAGATAGAATCATAAAAAAAGCTGTTGGCACATTGGCCTTCAAAAATCAAAGTATTGAGTACAGGAGTTGGGATGTCATGTTGAGGCATTGGTGAGGCCTAATTTGGAGTATTGTGTGCAGATGTGGTCACAGGAAAGATATCAATAAGATTGATAGAGTACAGAGAAAAATTACAAGGATATTGTCAGGACTTGAAGACCTAAATTATAATGAAAGTTTGAACAGGTTAGGACTTTATTCCTCAGAGCATAGGAAAATGAGGGGAGATTTGATTGACATATAAAAAATTATGAAGGCATAAATAGGGTTTACATTTGTAAGGAGGCTTTTTCCACCGAGTTTAGATGAGACAAGAACTAGAGGTAATGGGTTGGGGTGAAAGGTGAAACAAGTAAAGGGAACATGAGAGGGAACTTCTTCAGTTAAAGGATGGTGAGTGTGCAACAAGCTGCCAGCGGAAGTGGTGGATGCGGGTTTGATTTCAACATTTTAGAGAAATTTGGATAGAAGGGCATCCATTTAGAACAGAGGTGAGGAGGAATTTCTTTAGCCGGGGAGTAGTGGATGTGGAATTTGTTGCCACAGAGAGCTGAGGGGACCAAGTTATTGGGTATATTTAAAGCGGAGGTTGATAGGTTATTGATTAGCAAGGGTGTAAAAGATTACAATTAGAAGGCAGAAGGATGGGGTTGAGAGGGATAATAAATCAATCTTGATGGAATGGACCAAATGGCCTAATTATGTTCCTGTATCTTATGGTCTTATATAAACATCTGAAACCATAAGAATTGTTAACTCGGTGATCAGCACCAGATGCTGATTTTCAACCAATCCGATTCCTTACATCTGATATCACCTAGCTCGAATCACCTTTCTCACAATAAGAAGGCAGCACAGATTTTGAAGGTCAGTCATCCCATCTGCAAGGCATTACTGCAAGAGTTCCTTAGGCCCAGAACCCAAATATCTCTAGCTTCCACATCAATGAGCTTCTATCCATTGAAAATGGAGAAGGGTATGTTTACTGATAACTGCACAATATTCAGTTCTACTTGCAACCCCTCAACAAATGAAGCAGTCCATGTCTGCATGTAGTAAACAAAATCAACATTCAGGTATTGGCTTCAGCCATGAAGTAGCAAGTAATATATCTGCCACAAAAGCATAGGACAATGTCCATGTACGACAAGAGCCATCACCTGCTCTTTCCAGTGAATGCCATTATCATCACTGAGTCCTCCACCATCAACATTCTGAATCACATAAACCTGCAAGTGTTGAACTGCTCTATACGTCCTCATGTTCAAAGTAAACTTATTGTCAAAGTACATATCTGTTACCAATAACAACCCTGAGATCCATTTTCTTGTGTGCATACTCATTAAATCTAATAACCATAATAGACCACACCAACTGGAAGTAAACCACTGTGCTAAAGACAACAACCTGCAAATACAAAAAGAAATAAATAACAATAATAATAATAAGTAAATAAATAAGCAATAAATATTGAGATCTTGAGATGAAAAGTCATTGAAAGTGAGTCCATAGGTTGTGGGAAGATTTCAGTGATAGGACAAGTTATTCCTTTTGATTCAAGTGGTTGATGGTTGAGGGGTAATAACTGTTCCTAAACTTTGTGGTGCGAGTTCTGAGGCTCCTGTGCCTTCTTCCTGATGGCAGCAGCAGGAAGAGAGCATGACTGGTGGTGGGATCCATGCTGATCTAGGGATATTAATTGGATGGACCCGCAGACAATAACTGTCAAGTATTGAGGACTACATCTAAAAACAGGAATCTCACAGCCCAGCATACACTCACCCTCAGGAAAAGAATCAGTCAGAAGAGACTACAACATACAGTACAATAGTGATGAGAGGTTGTTGAGCTCAACCCCCGAAGGACCTTTATAGTAGTATAGTCATAGTCATAGTCATACTTTATTGATCCCGGGGGTTAATTGGTTTTCATTACAGTTGCACCATAAATAATTAAATAGTAATAAAACCATAAATAGTTAAATAGTAATATGTAAATTATGCCAGGAAATAAGTCCAGGACGAGCCTATTGGCTCAGGGTGTCTGATCCTCCAAGGGAGGAATTGTAAAGTTTGATGGCCACAGGCAGGAATGACTTCCTATGACGCTCTGTGTTGCATCTCGGTGGAATGAGTCTCTGGCTGAATGTACTCCTGTGCCCACCCAGTACATTATGTAGTGGATGGGAGACATTGTCCAAGGTGGCATGCAACTTGGACAGCATCCTCTTTTCAGATTACAGAAATAGTTCACAAGAGCACAAGAAATATCAGATAGTCTTATGTGTGCCTTAAGCATTCTGTAAGTTGATGGGCCATTCAAGCTGGAAGAACACCTGCGGCAAAGCTCAGAATTGAGATATCAGCCCCTGTATTGTGATGAGGGAGAAGATAAGGGCACGTGTTGGCCCCTCTTTTGCAGTCAAATTGCCGACATGACAGAGTACAATTCTTTCAACTTTTGAAACTCAACTCGCACAGCCGGAGAACTGTGACTAGCTGATGGACTTAGCAACAAAAATATGCGCCATCAAATGAAATATTTCGTCACCTGTACAAACACTGAGTTCCTCCAGCTTCCTTCTAATCCACAGCATAGTTAATTGCTTCTGTATTTGGAATGCTGTCAAGTGAAAGCTGCACAAGGACATTTAAATCTCTAGTTTATTGCTCAAATGTTTTGGTTGTAACACAGTTGTATTTGGCAAAAGATGAAATGTTTAGAATTAAAAAAAAGGAACTATTAAAGGCTGTTTGTATGACTTCATCCTCCAAAGTAAATCACTTACCACTGTGAGCAGGCTCCGTCCTGGCCTGAATGCAACAGGTATGTGTGCCTGTATATATTGGAAAAGGCTGTATGTGTCTCACTTTAAGATTAGAACATACCCTTATCCTAAAATTAAGCAGGTATTTAAAGTCGAAAACTAATTTCCTGGTGTCTGCACATTTGAAATCAATGCCAAACCCATTTTTTTTAAGATTATCAATGCAAATAACTTATTCAGAAGTACAGTATATTCATTTACTAGCTTTCCAAAGGGCCAGTGGTATAAAAATCCTGTAGTAGGGCAGCATAAAGACCTAGCCCCTTTAGCTTTAATCTCCATACTGATTTGGTTACAGATGAAGAAACTGAAATTGACACCGGTCCCAATGATATTCCATGATTTCTACAAATATTAGGAAGGTGTGACTTCTCACACACACATGCGCTCACTATAAGTAGAATATTTCAATGTGGTGATAATGTTTTTGAATATGCATATTGGGATAATGAACAGAACTTTTACACACTGAAGAGGACCTCCTGATCTCTCAAGCTACCTCATCATTGCCCTTGAATTTTAATTGTCTACCTGCTCTGTAACACTATATTCTGCATTCAGGTTTTTTTTTATACTTTAACTTTAATATACTTACATATGGAATGATCTGTCTGGATGGCATGCAAACAAAAGCTTTCCCTAGCATCTTGGTACATGTGACAATAATAAACCAATTATATATGCATTCATGCATATTAATAAATATCCTTAAGGTGGACCAATTAGGTGATGTGTTGCCACACAAGAGATACTTCAAATCAAGGTTCCTACTTGTTTTCTTTTCACAACAGAGAGAGAAAGATTGAATTACTTTGACATGACCATGACAATAAATGAACTGAATGGGCACACCACATTCCTGGCTCTGAAACGCACGCTTTCCAACAGATTAAATGTTGATCAACAGCACAGTACATGCTAATTTAGTTTGAGAGGATGATTTATTCTAATGCATTAGTAATTAATCTGTAATAATCAATTCTCTTCTGAACAAGTTTACAGCACTTTTTTTTTAAAGAGAATTAACTGATCTAGTGTTAATGGACATAATCTAGGAAATCTGCATGAATGCTTTATTCCTCTACATCAGAGACAATAAATGTACAAAATTCTCTTGAAGATTACCAACTTTCTTTTATTACTTACTGTCTTTTGTCATCGTAAACAGATTAGCATTTAAGTCTTTAAGCAGCTGTTCTGAATCTTCTACTAACATTCTGGGCAATAATAAAATAATTTTCCTTCGAAGACAATATTTTATTCTACATCTGTCAATTTATTAATACCCCCTGTGACAAAGTTGCCATCTTAAAAATATTAAAAAGTATACCTACAAATTATTTGGCCACGCAGACTAATTATAATTATATTATAATTTATAAAACATTCCAAATGTGGGTTTGAATTAGATCTGTGGCTACATGGGCCAGATAATGAAAAATGAGCCCTATAGATCAGGAAACTCCCCAGTAATGGCAATTCAGCCTAGGCAACAATTGGGATGCTCACAGCATATGGACCAAGGCTGGTGAAAAGAAAACAAGGATCCTGCTTCTAATCACTACACAGCGACAACCACTATGCAGCTTAAACGATGTTGCAAACAGCCCAGATGAGCTTGGCTCTGAATGCCAAGAGGGATCCTTTGACTTACCTATAAGAAGCAGCCACTAGTAATGTACAAACAGAAACAAGACTTAGAAAAGCATTTTTCCACAAATGACAGCAAAAATTTGCATTTATAATTCATCTATATTGAACCCAGTGCCTTGAGATCCCTTCCACAGGTATTAGCAGGCACAATTTGATAACTAGTACAGATGAAGAAGGCAATCAAAAACTCATTCTGTATTTTAAAGAAAAATATCAATGTTGGAGAGAGACCGAGTGGATAGGAATTGAGCTCTGGAGTGTGCTGGGGGAAGACACACCTAGGAGCATGCTCTGGGTGGTGGTGCAGAAGGGGGTATCCAGAGCCCATCAGGCATTTAATTTCAGAGCGTTTTAGGCAGTGCATTATGGAACATAATGTCTGAGGGCTAGGGAAAGTTGAACTTTGAAGATTGAAGGTATTCGAAGCAGAATTGCAAGAGCATAATTATTTCACAGGCTCCCGAGCTTGAGGAATCAAGGCAACATTGGATATATACTTTGAAAAGAAAAATGCAGGTATCATAATTATAAACCGAGATATCACAAGCCTTAAAATACCCCATAGGTTAATCAGATAATATGAAAATTCAATCATAACTCAAATTCTACTCAGTGTTAGAACCAAAGTTGTCGTCAATACTCTGATAATGGCATATGCAATCCTATACTCCACATAATAAAAATACACCGTGGAATCAGACCATTTAACCAAACTACTCAGCATTGACATTGAGTAATCATTGCTACTGATTATTCAATAGGTTCTCCCCATCTAAATTTCTGAAAATTTTCCTTAACTGATGCCGCACTGCCTGTTACACTTCACTGACATTAGAATTCATGCACATGAAAAAAAAATGACTGAAAGTCTAGGTAACCATGCGATATTCAAGTCTTTCCACAATTAATCTAATTCTAGTTAATATTTTCTCCAGTAAGTATCACAGGAGCATAGCTAATCACTATCATATTGTCCTTTGCAGAGACTTTTCTTACAGTGGTAGCTGCAACACCTACTCCATCTCATTGACGTAAAGCATTATGGAAATGATCTAATGCCATTATTTCACTCTACAGCCAAATTTCTCCTTTTTCTCTCTTGAGCTTCGAAGGTGGTGAAATACAAAACTCCTGAGAGGCTGGTCCTCACCATTTGATTTATAGTGTCAAACCTGATCCCAAAATTTTGAAAATAAGTCCTAAGCTATTATTCCAGTGTGGTGCTGAGAGAGAGCTACATCACTGGGACTGCTATTTTTCTTAAGGTGCCATTTTAAAGTGAGACCCCATATGCCTTTTCATTAAGATTTCAGAGAATGAATGGCATTATTGTTAAGATTGAGAGCTTTTGCAGCTGACTAGGCAACATTTACCATTCAACCAAAGTCACTGAAACAGACTAGTTGCCGAATCCTACATTGCTCTTTCTTTCTTTCTCTCCTCCTTTTCATACGGGGTACCTCCCCACTATTTTTCCATCAAGATTAAGGGCCTTGACCAGAAACAGCAACTGCTATTTCCCTCCATAGATGTTACCTGACCTGTTGGGCTCCTCCAGCTTTTTGTGTGTTTATCCATATTCCAGCTTCTGGGGTCTTCTTTTGTCATCCATCCCTACATGGTTGTTTGCAGGATATTGCTCTAAGTATAAGTTTCTGCTGCTTTTCCTACATGTAACACTTAGAATATCCCAGATCCATTCAGGTTCTTTCCTTTCTTATTATAACGCTGATGAGTTAAAAACCAAAGTGTTTTTTTTATTCAGTACTGAGCACCAAGCTCAGACATTTATAATAAGCTTGTAAATGTTAGCAACAAACAAATCATTTTCCCTTTTGTACTTAGAGAGATAAATGAAAGCCACATTAAAACAATGGCTTTAGTTTTCTACATGTCTAGGCAGAACTCACACTTTGTTTTTACCAGTTGTTCAGCATTTAGGCACTATGAATGAAAAGTCCCAGCATTTCTTAAGAACAATGTAACCAACCTGCTTGAATGCTTAATCAGCACCATGGCTAGCTCCAGTAACTCACTCAAAAGACAGTAAATAAAGCAGCTGGCTCTCTAAACTGGCTCTTCAAACCCCTTCAAAATGCCAGGATTTCATCGCATAATTTTCCATCCACAGTTATCCAAGCAGCAGGAACTTCACCTCATGGACCTTTCTGCACTGTCAGGGAGATGTTAATTTGAAGCTCTATCTGTCCTTGCAGGAGTTCCATGGCACCACTTTGAAATAAATCTGGGAAGTTCCTCTCTCTGACGTCCTGGCCAAGTATTCATCACACAACCAATTTTGCCAAAGTAAATTATTGGGTACTTTGTGGATACACTTCGTATGAAAACTGCTGCTGCATAGGTACAAACAACAGTGTAAATGCTAAATAATGATGTTCTGGAACATCAGCTTAACATCAATTATTATGTTTCATTATTCCATTGCTTTGATACTGAACTACAAAATTGTTTCTCTGACAGGAAGTTGTAAGCAAGTTAGCAAGTTCAGTGCTTGACAAAATGTTAGAGGTCATATTAAGGATGACATTTTGGGGTATTTGGAAGCTCAGGATAAAACAGGTCACAGATAAGATAACAAAGGAGAGTCAGTGGATGTTGTTTACTTGGATTTTCATAAGGTTTTTGACAAGGTACTGCTCATAAAGCTGATAAACAAGATAACAACACATGGTATTATAGAAAAGATACTAGCAAGGGTAGAAGATTGGCTGACTGGCAGGAGCAAAGCAGTGGGAACAAAGGGGACCTTTTATGATTGGCTACCAATGACTGGTGGTGTTCTACACGGTTCATTGTCTTTTAATATTATTTGTTAATGATCTGGATGATGGAATTAACGGCTTTGTGGGCAAGTTTGTGTATGATACAAAGGTAGGTGGAGGGGAAGGTAGTGTTGAGAAAGCAGGGAGTCTGCAGAAGGACTTAGGCAAATTAGGAGAATGGGCAAAGAAGTGGCAGATGGAATATGGTGCAGGGAAGGGTATGGCCATGCACTTTGGTGCAAGGAATAAAGGCACAGACTATTTTCTAAACAGGGTGAACATTCAGAAATAAGAGATGCAAAGAGATTTGGGAGTCCTTGTGCGGGATTTCTTACAGGTTGAGTTGATCATAAGGAAGGCAAATAGAATGTTAGCATTCATTTCAAACAGACTAGAATATAAAAGCAAGGATGTAATGCTGAGACTTTACAAGGCAATAGTCAGACCACACTTGGAGTATTGTGAGTAGATTTGAGGCCCATATCTAATAAAGGATGTGCTGGCATTGGAGAGAGTCCAGGGGAGGTTTACAAGAATTAACCTGGGAACGAAAGGGTTAAATGAGATGCATTTGATGGCTCAGGGCCTGTACTCACTGGAGTTTAGAAGAATGAGGGGAGGGGATCTCATTTAAACCTACTGATAATTGAAAAGACTAGACAGAGTGGATATAAAGAGGATATTTCCAATAGTGGAAGAATCTAAGACCAAAGTGCACAGACTCAGAATAAAAGGACCTCTCCTTAGCATAGAAATGAGGAGGAATTTCTTTAGCAAGAGGATGGTGAATCTGTGGAATTCATTGCCACAGATAGTTTGTAAAGCCAAGTTATTAGTTTTACTTAAAGCAGAGGTTCATGAGTTCTTAATTAGTAAGGGCCGCAAAGGATACAGGGAGAAGGCAGTTGAATGAAGGTGAGACAGAAGAATAAACACCATGATTAAATGACAGAGCAGATTCCATGGGCCAAATAGCCCAATTCTGCTTATTTGTCCTACTTTCTTATGATTTTTTAAAATTACTAGATTAAGTGGCAAATTTTTAGTGGTGTCTACATTTGTACTCCCAGATCCATTGCTTTTTCCAAATCATTTTCTAAGTATTATATGATCTCTTATTTTTCTAATCAAAATGTTCCAGTTTTTGTTTGTCAGTGGTTAAATTAATTTGCCATACATGTGGCCATTCTATTAAACATCTTGTACCTGCATGAGACCTCCACATTGTTGACTATTTCCTTCCCTCAATCTATTACTGTCAAAAGTTTCAGAATTAGTGTAACACTTCTACAGAAAAAATAACCCTATGCAACTTGTGAACAGATATCAATGTCAACCATAAGCCACAGGCATCAGAGGTATTGTAGCCAAACATGGGGACAATGAGGAAGCCTGGATGAACTCATCATCCAAGACCTTATTCACCCAGTTTACAGAAGTCCATTCTTAGAGCTAGATCTTTCTGAGAAGGCGTGTCAACACAAACTAGGGCTTCACCAAGGGAGTCCTCACTAAGGTACAGGTGACCCCCGTTTTCCGAACATTCGCTTTACGAAAGACCTACATTAGTTATCTGTTTTCACTAACAGAAGTTGTTTTCACTGTTACGAAAAAAGGCAGCCCGCGCCTGAACAGCCAGGCTCCTCCCCCAGAACTGCACTCTAGCCGCCATTGCTTAAACACGAGCTCTACCTCGATTTATTTTGTGCATCTGTTAGCAAGATTTGTTCTAAGGTATCGGAAAAGCCTAAAAGAGCTCATAAGGGTGTTACACTTAGCGTAAAACTAGACATAATTAAGTGTTTTGACCGTGGTGAACGAAGTAAGAACATTGTCCGCGCGTTGAACTTGCCTACGTCCACCATTCGCACTATTTATACGCAGAGAGAAGGAATTTTGAAAGTTGACGATGTTACTGTTGGTTCTGCTCATAGCAAAGTGGTCTCTCTTAGTTGGCATCCAATAATGGATAAAATGGAAAGTCTATTGCTTGAGTGGATTGATGGATGTACAAAGTGTGGTGTTCCGTTAAGTTTTCTTATACATAAGGAGAAATCAGTCAGTCTTTTTAATAAGCTGAAACAGAAAGCACTGGAAGATGGTGATGAAAGTGTTGCGAAAGTGGAATTTAAAGGTAGTCATGGGTGGTTTGATCGGTTTCTGAGGTGAGGGCAGCTTCATAGTTTAAGCAGTGATCCCCAACCTCTGGGCCGCGGACTGATACATTGCCCCGAAGAATGCAGCGGTGCAGCGGTAGTCGAAATGCACCCAGCACATCTTTAAGAAAAAAGCAGAAATAAACAAGCTTATTAACTAGGTGACGCCCGACACAGGTCAGAGGCAATTACCGATTGCGTCAGGTGGTTATTCGTATAAGCAAATGTTTAACTGTGACGAAACTGCAATTTATTGGAGTCTTCCCAATTCCGGTAAGTGAAACTACACTGTACACACATTATTTCTACTTTATATAGGCTGTGTATTTTTATGTGTTATTTGGTATGATTTGGCAGCTTCATAGCTTAAAGGTTACTGGAGAGAGTGTTTCTGCTGAGAGCACTTCCGCGAGATTTTTGCTGCACTAGACAGTGCAGCAGAAAAGTATTTCTACTTTATATAGGCTGTGTTTTATCATATCATTCATGCTTTTACTATATGTTACTGTTATTTTAGGTTTTGTGTGTTATTTGGCATGATTTTGTAGATTTTTTTGGGGTCTGGGAACGCTCAAAAATTTTTCCCATATTAATAAATGGTTATTCACTTTACGACATTCTGGCTTACGAACCATTTCATAGGAACACTCTACCTTCGGATAGCGGGGGAAACCTGTATATGTTGCCATACAGCCTCAAATACAACATTGCACCCACTTCCAGATTGCCTTGTCTGTGGAAGTCACTCTCAGCTTCCTAAATTTCCGGTGTATTATCAGGAGCCTGAATAACTTAAGAACACACATATTACAGAAACAAATAATTTCGTCCAATATTCATGTATCAATAAGACTTTGGACTGCTGGTTAAAAAGTTTAAGCATAGTGTCCCAAGATTTTTTTAGAGGGTGTGTCAAGGTTCAGTTTGACTACAATCTGTAATAATTGCCACAGCAGAGAACTAACAAAAACTGGTTAATTGTGGGATTAGAGTTATAGAGCAATACAGCATGGATCCAGCCGTTTTGACCCAATTAGTCCATGCTGACCACAGTTCCCACCCAGGGATTGTTCACAACCAAGTCATAATTGAAGCAAGCAGTAACTGAAGTCCCATATCAGTACTCTTTATGGTGGTTGTTCAACATTGTTCTAATATCGTACTATTTCAACTTGAAATAGCAACCCCAGATTTAACGCTAGCCTAATTATAAGACAATTTACAATGACTAATTAACCTACCAACCGGTACATCTTTGGACTATAAGAGGAAACCAGAACACCTGGAGGAAACCCACACAGTCACGGAGAGAAAGTACAAACTCCTTACAGATGGTGGCAGGTCATGCTGAACTAGTGAATGTTTCAATTCACAGTACCAATCATACAAGGATGCAAGAACATAGGAGCAGAAATAGGCCACTCAGTCTGACAAGTCTGTCCCACCATTTAATATGATCATGATTAATCTGCCCCAAGCCTCAGCCCCACTTCAGTCACGCAGTCTTTTACTAATGTATTTCCCTCCTCGCTAAATACTTCCAGGGATCTAGCATTCACAACGCTCCAGAGTAGTGATCTTCCAAGAATGCCAATGAAAGTAAAGTATTCCTACCTTTCTGGAGAGTCAGGGTCAAAACAAGTTTTCTGCACATTGGTAGACATGGGATCGCAGCAGTCACCGTCATCAAAATCATCCACCATGTTGTTGCATTCCATGTTGCAGATCCCGTCCCGCCTCTTCCACAGATAGCACTTTCCCATGGATCGACAGTCCCCACCATCATAGCCAGTCATGGGGTGATCACACTCAGGGTCACAGTGGTCATTCCCAATTTTGCTCGTCTCACAGTTGACCAGGACGACTCGGTTCCGAATGGTCGAGTTGAGGACCTCAGTGACAGTGAGATCCCAGGTTATGTTATACCTGCTGAAGGCCCTGTTCAGTGCTTGGTGTTGGAGCTCAATCTGCTGTTTTGTTACTGTGGGGTTTTGCCGATTATCATCATAAATGTTAATCACTCGGTAGCGTATCAGCTTCTCTCCCCTTAGTGGCCAATAACTGTTGTAGTTCTTGATAACATCAATATTGTCACAAACTGTCAGCCCACATGGTGGAGGAGTCAAGGGAGATGCTAACTCTGGCTCTGGTAGAAGCATTATGTTGCGGATGGGATAACGGGAGTCCTTATTTGGAATCCATTGTTCTTCCATCCTGGAGAAATCTGCCATCAAAACCAAGGAGGAATCTCTTCCTTGCATACTTTGGTGGTAGCTCTTCACTAATTCAGCCTGAGACTTCACGGTCCTCCACAGGGTAAAGCTGGCCAGGTAACCACGGAAATTATGTCCATTCCCGGAGTTGTCCCCACCGATCAGTAGTGTCCGGCAAGAACTCATGAACTCACTGTGCAGATTCCCTGACTGCCTGGTGCTGGCCCCAACTCTGGCTCCATTGATATAGAGCAGCATCTGCCGGCCATCGTAAGAGACAGCTAGGTAAGTCCAAGAGTTGGGATGGTAATTGTGGTGGGCAAAGATGGTGGTGGCTTTTCTGGCTCTGTCTGTGCGGAGAGAGAAGAAAAAGCGAGGATCCTTCCTTCCGGAATATTCTAATGATTGAATGCCAATCTTCCAACCCTTCTCACTGAGTGAATAGGAACAATTATCAAAGAGCCCTGAAATAAAAGGCAGAAAGAGCATTCACTTTCTATGTATCATTTCTTACTAGATTAGTAACAACAGCACAATATGTTCAGTCATTATTCTTGCAATGTATGCGAAGAAGGAACTTGCTTTTCAATTGTACTTCTCAAGAACTCAGCATGTCCTAAATGCCTTACAGCCAATTACGTGCTTCCATCATAATGGAAGAAATGAGCAATAGTGAAATTTTTGACCTGATATATTGACTCTTTTTCTCCCAACAGTGATGCTGTTGACCTGCTGAGTATTTCCAGAACTTACAGCTTTTAATTCGTGTTTTTCTTTAGCTTTAGTTTTTCAATTGTCAGCAAATATCAATGTATATCAATTAAGCATTGTCTCCAGTCATGCCTTTTACTGTTACTTTCAAGTCTCTCCAAGTTCCTATCCTCCCTTTCTTAGTAATCACCTCCAGTCCTAATGACTACTCAAATCCTCCAAAGATTACTCTAATTCCAAGTTTCCCTGGAAGGTCCTCACAAAAGCTCCTCTTCATCTTTACATTTCTCCTCCTTTATGAAACTCAACAGGACTTAGGGCTCAGAATGCTGTCCATTTTGACATTTTGAAGATGGGCTTATTAATAAGTTTGTGGATGACACAAAAATTAATGGAGTTGTGGACAATGAAGGAGACAGCAGGACATAGACCAACTGCAGATATGGGCAGAGAACTAGTCAACAAAGTTTAATCTGAGCAGGTGTGAGATGCTGTAAAATGAGGGATCAAATGTAAAAGGAAGCTAAACAGTAAATGGCAGGACCCTTCAGGTCTCTGATGTGCAGAGGCATGTTGGGGCCCAAGTACATAACTCACTGTAAGTGGCAACACAATTACATAGGGTGATAAAGAAGGTATATGGTATGTTTGCCTTCATCAGTTGATCAGTTGGAGCATCGAATATGGGCAATGTGAGATCGCTGGGTAAAAAAATGGACGAATTGACGGCACTAGCCAGGAGTCAGAGAACATTTCGGTAGAGCAATGTTATGTGTTTTACTGAAACGTGGCTGCACGAGGACATACCCGACCAAAACATTTCCATAGAGGGCTTCCAGACCATTCGGGCTGACTGGAATTGCACTGAGAGCGGTAAGCATAAAGGAGGGGGGTTTGCTGTTCTGGTTAACAACAGTTGGTGCAATCCTGGTCATATTACGATCAAGGAATGTGGTTGTAGCCCGGATATTGAACTTTTTGCTGTTGGACTCTGGCCATATTATTTGCCAAGGGAAATCTCGCATGCAGTTGTCGTTGTTGTGTACATCCCTCCCTCTGCCAACACGACGTCGGCATGTAAAATCATTTACACCGTCATAGCCAGATTACAAACCCAGCACCCGAGTGCCCTCATTACCATCTTGGGTGACTTCAACCATGTTACCATGGCTAGAACACTGCCCAACTTCACGCAGTATGTGAGCTGTACAACCAGAGGGGAGAGGACTCAGGATTGATGTACGCTAACGTTAAGGATGCATACAGCTCCTCTCCCCTCCCACCATTGGGAAGGTCAGATCACAACTTGGTGCATCTCAAACCATGTTACGTGCTTCTGGTGAAGAGTAAACTTGCAACCTCGAGGACAGTGAAGAAATGGTCGGAGGCTTATGAGGCGTTCCAGGGTTGTTTTGAGGTGACAGACTGGCAGACACTCTGTGAGCCACATGGAGAGGATATTGATGGGCTCACAGAGTGCATCACTGATTACATCAACTTCTGTGTGGACTGTAATGTTCCGGCAAGAACTGTCCTTAGTTATTCAAATAACAAGCCATGGGTGACAAAGGACATTAAGGACATCCTGAATGCTAAAAAGAGGGTGTTTAGAGATGGAAATAGGGAGAAGCTGAGGACAATACAGAAGGACCTGAAAGCCAGGATCAGAGAGGCTAAAGACAGATATAGGAGGAAGCTTGAGTGGAAACTCCAGCAGAACAACATGAGAGAGGTCTGGAGTGGGATGAGGACCATCACTGGGTTCCGGCAAACTAGCAACAGAGGAGCTGAAGGCAGTGTGGACAGGGCCAACGAACTTAACCTGTTCTTAAACAGATTTGACATTGTGGCCCCTGCCCATCCCCCACATGATTCATCTGTTGTTGGCCCCAAACCAACACATACTCCACTCTCCCCTCCTACCCCTCCTCACAGCCCCCCACCCTGCTCTCATGACTACACCCCTTCCCCACATGAAACCACCACGGTGGGCTTCACAGCTGAACAGGTGAGAAGACAGCTGAAACGTCTCAACCCAAGCAAGGCTGCAGGACCGGATGGTGTCAGTACCAGGGTGCTCAAAGCCTGTGCCCCTCAGCTATGTGGAGTACTTCGCCATGTATTCAACCTGAGCCTGAGTCTCCAGAGGGTTCCTGTGCTGTGGAAGATGTCCTGCCTCGTCCCTGTGCTGAAGACGCCGCGCCCCAGCAGTCTCAATGACTACAGACCGGTGGCATTGACCTCCCACATCATGTAGACCCTGGAGAAACTTGTTCTGGAGCTGCTCCAGCCTATGGTCAGGCCACACTTAGACCCCCTCCAATTCACCTACCAGCCCCGACTAGGAGTTCAGGATGCCTTCGTCTTCCTGCTGAACCATGTCTACGCCCACCTGGACAAGCCAGCGAGCACTATGAGGGTCATGTTTTTTGACTTCTCCAGTGCGTTCAACACCATCCACCCTGCTCAGCTGGGGGAGAAGCTGACAGCGATGCAGGTGGATGCTTTCCTGGTGTCATGGATTCTTGATTACCTAACTGGCAGACCACAGTACGTGTGCTTGCAACACTGTATGTCAGACAGAGTGATCAGCGGCACTGGGGCTCCACAGGGGACTGTCTTGTCTCCCTTCCTCTTCATCATCTACACCTCGGACTTCAACTACTGCACAGAGTCTTGTCATCTTCAGAAGTTTGCTGATGACTCTGCCATAGTTGGATGCACCAACAAGGGAGATGAGGCTGAGTACAGGGCTATGGTAGGAAACTTTGTCACATGGTGTGAGCAGAATTGTCTGCAGCTTAATGTGAAAAAGACTAAGGAGCTGGTGGTGGACCTGAGGAGGGCTAAGGCACCGCTGACCCCAGTTTCCATCCAGGGGGTCAGTGTGGACATGGTGGAGGATTACAAATACCTGGGGATATGAATTGACAATAAACTGGACTGGTCAAAATACACTGAGGCTGTCTACAAGAAGGGTCAGAGTCGTCTCTATTTCCTGAGGAGACTGAGGTCCTTTAACATCTGTCGGACGATGCTGAGGATGTTCTACAAGTCTGTGGTGGCCAGTGCTATCATGTTTGCTGTTGTGTGCTGGGGCAGCAGGCTGACACCAACAGAATCAACAAACTCATTCGTAAGGCCAGTGATGTTGTGGGGATGGAACTGGACTCTCTGATGGTAGTGTCTGACAAGAGGATGCTGTCCAAGTTGCATGCCATCTTGGACAATGTCTCCCATCCACTACATAATGTACTGGGTGGGCACAGGAGTACATTCAGCCAGAGACTCATTCCACTGAGATGCAACACTGAGCATCATAGGAAGTCATTCCTGCCTGTGGCCATCAAACTTTACAACTCCTCCCTTGGAGGGTCAGACACCCTGAGCCAATAGGCTGGTCCTGGACTTGTTTCCATCTGGCATAATTTACATATTATTATTTAATTATTTTTGGTTTTATATTGCTATATTTATATTCTATTCTTGGTTTGTGCAACTGTAATGAAACTCAATTTCCCTCGGGATCAATAAAGTATGTTTGTCTGTCTGTATAAGAGTCAGCAAGCCATGTTACAGATGTATATAACTTTAGTAAGCTGCACTTGGACTATTGTGAGCAGTTTTGTTCACTCTATTACAGGAAAAATGTGGAGGCTTAAGAAAGGGTGCAGAAAAGACTCACCAGGATGCTGCCTGGATTCGAAATGTTTCACTCATAGAAGAGATTCAGCAAAACAAGATTGTTTTCTCAGTTGGAGGCTGAGAGCAGAACTCAGAAGTTTGTAAAATTAAGACGGACATAGATAGGTGAAATAGTGAGAGTCCTTAAACCAGGACAGAATTGTCAAATACTAGAGGACATAGCTTGAAGGCTAAAGGAAGAAAATTTACATATGTGCTTTTCTAAGTTTTTTTATACTTGAGTGGTAGGTGCCCGGAAGGCACTGCCAAGGGTGGTGATGGAACCAGGGACTGTACAATAGTGGCATTTAAGAGGCACTTAGAGAGGCACATAAGCGTGCATGGAACAGAGGAGTATAGATCATATGCATGCAAACAGGTTTAGATTAATCTGGCATCATGGTGGGCCGAAGAGCCTGTCAGTATTCTGTACTCTGTGTTCTATGTATCATGGCCAGGAAAACATCATCTGACAGGAAAGTGGAGGAAATTCACTTGCTCCTCTCAAAAGGCAATTAGGTCATTCTCCAACCTAATAGCATGAATACTGATTTTTCCTTCTGGGGAACAAATCACACCCACCCCCCCCCCAAATTCCCCACTCTCACCTTTTACTTCTTCGTGCCTGCCTATTACTTTCCCTTGGGTCCTCTGCTCCTTCCCTTTCTCCTATTGTCCACTCTCCTCTCCTATCAGATTCCTTCTTCTCTGGCGCTTGACCTTTCCCACATACCTGGTTTCACCTTTCACCTTCCAGCTCGCCTCCTTTCATTCCCCCCACATTTTTTATTCTGGCATCTCCCCCTTCCTTCTCAGTCCTGAAGAAGGGTCTCGGCTAGAAACGTTGACCGTTTACGCTTTTCCATAGATGCTGCTTGAACTGTTGGGTTCGTTCAGCGTTTTGTGTGTGCTGCTTTAGATAATTTATTTAAAGTGAGAACTTTTCAGGGTTAAGGGTCAAAATTAGGGTAATGAGACCAATTTAATAATGTGTTCAATGCTGGCTATGTTGGTGGATGGCACAGTGACCCAGCTAGTTGAGCCATTCCTCACAGCTTCAAAGACATGGGTTCAATATTGACCCCAGGAGCAATCAGTGCGGAGTCTGCACATTCTCACTGCACCCTCCAGATGCTCCATTTTCATCTCTCATCCCAAAGGTATGCAGGTTGGCAGTGGATTGGCTACTTGAAAATTGTCCCAAATACACAGAACAGTGATAGAATGTGAAGGAGATGAAGGCACAGTGGTAAAAATAAAACAGGATTAGTGTAACTGGATGCTTGATGGTCAGCACTGACTTATTGGGCTGCAGGTCTTCATTTCCACGCTTTATGACTCTGTATTGACCAAGTGGTTTCTTTCTCTGCTGTATCATACCAGAACATAATAAGAAAATAAATAGACCTTCTGGCCCACAAACTTTCCTACTGATCTGCTGTGGCTTTAAGTCTCCTTCTGTGCCAAATCCTCAATGTCTTCAGTCATTCTGTGATACTGTATTCTGCAGAACAGTAGTAGGTCAAAGTAATAATATTTGACCAGCAATTGTATATTGAAGTGCAGGGATCAGATCAAAGCAGAAATGATTCTTGGCTTCAAAGGCCTGTGGAGACCCACATTTGATTTTATGGTTGGCTCTGAGTCACTGAATCAAATGTCCAAAGCCTCAGGTCAGGCTGCATGCCTCTGTTCCTGCTGAAATATAAACTGCATGACTTCAGGCATTGTTTGCCTACACAGTAAAAGTGACCAAATAATTTGAGTCATCCAGAATTCCCAGCAGAGAAGCCACCTGCGGGGAGAGCAAAATGATTATTCCTCAATTTCTCTTCCAGTCACTGCAGTGCATTGGTGGATGTGTAATGACAGGCAATAGATTTAGTTAGAAACACTTGATTCCAACTGAATCCTCAACCCAATTCTTTCACATTTTATGGGCCTCAGCTTTGCAGTGAAATGGTTTCACCCACCAGCCAAGGAATCAGTCCACAAGTCATCCCAGGTTGGATCCAATGAAGCATCTCTATTGAATATTCACTTAAAAGGAGGTCTTGTTCACTGGTAGCATTTTAGGCGCAACAGAGCAAATTTTAATTAATTCTGCCCTTTTTGAAATCCTTTTTTAAAACCTACAAGTAACAAGCAGCTTCATGTATTTTTGTGTCCTATTAAAAAGAATTAAAATAGGTAATTTCTTTTTAACAGATTTGAGAAATGTTTTAACGTACCTGAATGTTAAAAATATTCAGCTTTTTTGACAGCTGTCAAATAATTTCAAGATCTTCATGGACATGGGCTTCTTCTGACCCATAGGCCTCATACTGCAAAAGGCCTACAGCAATTTGGCCCTAGGACACCTGCATTATGTTAATATGGGCAGTTTATCACGGGTCAGCAATGAAAAGATATGGCCACAGATTATTTTGCACTATGTGTAAATACTTTGTTAGTTTGGTGCCAATGAATAGACTGATTCACTACCAGGGCAGCTCGACAGTGTAGTGGTTAGCACAATGCTTTACAGAACCAGTAACTGGACTTCAATTCCCACCGCTGCCTGGAAGGAACTTGTACGTTCTCCCCATTACTTCCTGGTTTTCCTCCACATGCTCTGGTTTCCTCCCACAGTCCAAAGACATACTGGTTGCTGGTCAATTGGGCATTATAAATTGTCCTGTGATTAGGCTAGGATTAAATTGAGGGATTGCTAAGTGGCGTGGCATGAAGGGGGTATTCCATGCTGTGCCACAGTAAATAAATTACGTTGCTTGAACCAGATACAGATATCTTGCCAATCTGGGATGCTAACCAACTTTCACATTTTGAACCAAGTTCAAGCCCTTTATTCAAAATCTCAGGAGGAAGCTTGGCTGCAGGTCAAATCAGCAGCAAAACTTCCCACAGAGAACTGAATACTGTAAACTAGACTCATCTGGTCGACAATGGGGCCTGGTTCAGTGTGGCATTCCCACTTGAGTTAAGAGGTTCTGAGCTGAGCACCTTCTCCAGCCTGACAATGCAGTACAGTCCTAAAGCTCTGATACACCTCAGGAAGTGCAGACTCCTCAGATAGATTTTGAAGAGCTGAAGAATTCTCCTCAGTGTTGAGGACGATCATAAAAACAGGGTCATAATCACATTCTTTTGTGGTCGTTCACTTTGAGAAGCTTCATGTCCTAAATTACACTGGTAACAACAATTCAAAATGGCAGGATGTTGGTACAGCTATTACAGTTGCTCCCTCTCAGCACCAGTACTGACCCAGGTTGAATAATGACCTTAGACATCGGAGCAGAATTAGGCCATTCCATCGTGGCTGATCCCAGATCCCACTCAACCCCTTACACCTGCCTTCTTGCCATATCCTTTGATGCCCTGATCGATCAGGAAACAATCAAATTCTGCCTTAAATATACCCACAGACTTGGTCTCCATCACAGATTCACTATGCTCCGGCTAAACAAATTCCTCCTTACCTCTGTTCTAAAATGTTGCCACCCAATTTTGAGGCTGTGCCCTCTAGTTCTGGATACCCCACCATCGGAAGCATCCTCTCCACATCCACCCTATCTAGTCCTTTCAGCATTCAATAGGTTTCAACAAGGTCCTCCCCTACACCCCCCCCCACATTCTTCTAAATTCCAGTGAGTACAGGTCCAAAGCTGCCAAATGCTCCTCATGTTAACCCCTTCATTCCCAGAATCATCCTTGTGAAACTCCTCTGGACTCTCTCCAATGACAACACATCCTTTCTGAGATAAGGAGCCCAAAACTGCTGACAATACTCCAAATGCTACCTGACTAGCGTGTTACAAAGCTTCAGCATTATCTCCTTGCTTTTATATTCTATTTCCCTTGAAATAAATGCCAACATTGCACTTGCCTTCTTTACCACTGACTCAACCTGTAAATTAACCTTCTGGGAGTCTTGCATGAGGACTCCCAAGTCCCTCTGCACCTCTGATGTTTGAACCTTCTCCCCATTTAGATAATGGTCCACACTATTGTTCCTTTTACCAAAATGCATTATCGTACATTTCCCAACTCTGTATTCTATCTGTCACTCTTTTGCCCATTCTTCCAATTTCTATAAGTCCTGCTGCAATCACATTGCTTCCTCAGCTCTACCTACCCCTCCACCTATCTTTGTATTATCCACAAACTTTGCCACAAAGCCATCAATTCCATTATCCAAATCATTGACAAACAATGTGAAAGTAGCAATCCCAATAGTGACCCCTGAGGAACACCACACGTCACTGGCAGCTAACCAGAAAAGGTTCCTTTTAGTCCCACTCACTACCTCCTGCCTGTCAGCCAATCCTCTATCCATGTCAGTATCTTTCCTGTAACAACATAGGATTTTATCTTGTTAAGCAGCCTCAGGTGCAGCATCCTATCAAATGCCTTCTGAAAATCCAAGTAAATGCCTCTCCTTTGTCCACCCACCCTGGGCATTAACCGCATGGAGTTTCCACCAAGTGTTTCAGTTTCCATACACATCCCAAAGACCTACAGCTTTATAGGTTAAGTGGCCACAGTAAGTTGCCCCCAGTGTGTACAGTAGGTGAGTGGTCGAATGTGTTTGGGGTTTGTGGGGGTAGGTAGGAGCAACTGAAAATATTGAAAATGTGGGGAGAATAAAAACTTGGCAATAATGTAGGATTAGTGTCCGTAGATGTTTGAAGGTTAGTTAGTGGACTGAAGGGTCTGTTTCTGTGGTGTATTTCTCTGTGACTCTGAGACTAAAGTACATCATTCACTAAAAACTAATTTCAGATGTCAAGAGGATGTGACTGACAATATACAAATGCAGGTTCTTGCTCTTTTGTGTGTTTGTATGCAGATACATCTTACAGCCTTCAAAGCTACATTGGAGGTGTAACAGATCTTCCAGTTCCTGCCTGATCCTTCCTGCATTGCAGGTATTGCCCCTTCATTCATTTTCATTAAAAAAACAGTGGAGCTTTTCTCAATTTGATGTTTTAGCTAGGGTTTCCCTTCAAACAGGAGATATCAACAGAAGTAATAAAAGAGAGTCATAAATATAACAGCCTCTGAATGGGAGTTCTCCACAGGGACATACATTAGCAGGTCATTCCCTAAAGATACAAATGAAGCTAGCAGTTCCAGGCTTTTAGTATAAACAACTGAAGATCTGGTCCTCTGTGGTCAATTATGCAAACATAACAAAGTGTTCCCAAGGCCTCCTGTGTGTTTACAAAATAGTTTCAGGGAAAACTTACTACAATCGAGGTTGACATTAGTGTCTGGAAACCAATACCACAGTAAGAGCCAAGCCAGAAAATGTGTTTTCAATTGGCCTGAGATGAGGCAACCCAGAGTTTTATTTGAACTTGCTCGCAATTCTCACTAGTATTATTACAACATGCACAGAAACACGCCAACCAGTAGGTGACGCACAGTTTGTGCAGATCTAAGGGTATAACCAAATTGTACAGTGCATCCTTCTCTCAATGCCAACATGTAACTGGTCCAAATGCAAACTACACCGAAAAGTAAACTGCTGACGGAACTCAGTAGGTCAAGCAGTATCTGTGGAGCAAAAGGAATTGTTGATATGTTGGGTCGAGAAAAATGATGATTCCTTCTGCCCCACAGACACTGCCCAACACTGAGTTCGTCCAGCTATTGGTGTTTTACTCTGGATTCCAACACCTGCTGTCACTTGTGGCTACAACTACACTCTTTCACTACAGTCATAATTATACAATCAGAGAGTGCTGGAAACACTCAGTAGGTCAGGCAACATTTCACATCAATTACAGTTCCACTGATGCTGATGACATTCAGTTGTGTCCAGCATTTTCTGTTTTTGTTTCAGATTTCCAATATCCACTTTTTTAAAAATTTTCCTTCATCTTATCGGGTGTTAGCCAACAGCATCTTCCTTTCCTTTCATTGTTGGGGTGTGAATGTGTGGATGGAAAACTGGGTGGGAGAAGTGGGCTTGAATTTGTGAGACATTGGCCCCAGTATTGGGGAAGGAGGGAGCTGTTCCAATGGAACATAAACTTTGCTGGAACCAAGATCTGGGATTACAAACAAGGGCTGTGGATAGGGCTTTAAACGAAAAGAGTGAAACGAAGAGAGGTGAATGCCGGACTATAAAGTGCTATATCTCAATGCATACAGTGTACAAAATAAGGTAGATGAACTTACAGCGTAGTTAGAAATTGGCAGGTATGATGTGTGGGCATCACTGAGTCGTGGTTGAAAGAAGATAACAGCTGGGAGTTAAGCATCCAAGGATGCATATAATATTGAAAGTTCAGGCAGGTAACAGAGGGGGTGGGGTGGCTCTGTTGGTAAAAAATAAAATCTTATCCTGTGAAAGAAGTGATATAGGATCAGACGATCCAGAATCCTTTGTGGGTAGAGTTAAGAAACAGCGAGGGTAAAAAGACCCGAATGAGAATTATATACAGGCCTCTGAACAGTAGCCAAGATGTGGGGTACAGATTGCAACAGGATATAGAAAAGGCCTGTAAAAAGGGCAATGTTTTGATGGTCATGGGAAATTTCAATATGCAAGCAGACTAGAAAAATTATGTTGCTGCTGCATGCCAGGGGAAGGAATTCATAGAATGTTTATGAGATAGCTTTTTAGAGTAGCTTGCGTTCTAGCCCACCAGGGAAAAGACAATTCTGGATTTGGTGTTGTTTAATGAACCAGATTGAATTCAGAAGCTTAAGGTACTCATAAGAGGCAATGATCATAACATGATAGAATTTGCCCTGCAGCTTGAGAGGGAGAAGCTAAAATCAGATGTTTCAGTATTATCATGGAGTAAAGGTAACTACAGAATCATGAGAGAAGAGCTGGTCAAAGTTGATTGGAAGGTCACACTAGCGGGAATGATGGCAGAGCAGCAATGGCTGAAATTTCTGGGAGTAATTCAGAAGATGCAAAATTGGTTCAACCCAAAGAAGTAGCAGCATTTTAAAGGGAGGATGAAGCAACTGTGGCTGAATAGATTGTGGAGGTATTAGTCGTGATCTTTCAAGAAACTAGATTCTAATATGGCTCCAGAGGACTGGAAAATTGCAACTATCACATCATTCTTTAAGAAGGGAGGCAGACAAAAGACAAGAAATGATACGCCAGTTAACCTGACCAGTGGGTGCTAAGATGTTGGAGTCCATTATTAAAGATGAGGTTTCAGGTTGCTGAGTGGCACATGATAAAACAGGTGGAAATCAGCATGATTTCCTTAAGGGAAAATATTACCTGCCAAACCTGTTGGAATCCTTTGATGAAATAACAGGCAGGAAAAACAGAGGAGAGTGAGTGGATCTTGTTTATTTGGCCTATCAGAAGGCTTTTGACAAGGTACAAAGGCACAAAGCAATGCACACAAAATGCTAGAGGAACTCAGCAAGCCAGGCAGCACCTGCGGAAAAGAGTAAACCGTCAATGTTTCAGGCCGAGATCCTTCATCAGAACCAGTTCTGATGAGGAGTCTTGGCCCCAAACGTCAACTTTACTCTTTTTCATAGATGCTGCCTGGCCTGCTGAGTTCTTCCAGCATTTTGTGTGTGTTGCTCAGATTTCCAGCATCTGCAGATTTTCTCTTGTCTAAGAGAGGATGTGTTGGCATTGGACAGGGTCCAAAGGATGTTTACAGGAATGATCCCAAGAATTAAAAGGTTACTGCATGAGTAAGATCTGATGGTTCTTGGCCTGTACTCATTGAAGTTTAGAAGAGTGAGTGGGAATCTCATTGAAACCTACTGAATATTGAAAGGCCCAGATAGAGTGGATGTAGAGGGGATGTTTCCAATTGTAGCAGAAGCTAGGACCAGAGGACACAGCTTCAGAAAAGAAGGACATCCCTTTAGAACAGAGATGAAAAGGAATTTCTTCAGCGAGAGAGTGGCGAATCTGTGGAATTCACTGTCACAGACTGCTATAGAGGCCAAGTCATTTGGGTATATTTAAATCAAAGGTTAATAAGTTCTTGATTAATAAACCCATTAAGATTTACAAGGACAAGGCAGGAGAATAGAGTTGGAGGGAAAAAAGGTCAGATATGGTCGAATGGCTGGAAAGACTCGTGGGATAGACTTGATGGGCCAAATGGCCTAATTCTGCTTCTGTGTTTTATAGTGTTATGGTGCTATGAAAACTTCTCACCTTATTGTCCACTGTGATGGCTTCTCCCCCTTTTAAACATTTAATGTCTTAGGGGACATTCCACAGAACAGGAAGGGTCTGAATTTATGTGCCTGTGATGTTGTTGCACATAAGTTTTTCAGTTTGCCTGTAGCTTATTATACTTGTAAATATGACAATAAACTTGACTTGTTGAATTATAGAGTCAAACGGCACAGAAACAGGCTTTTCAGCCCAACCCATTCATGCCAACCAAGAAGCCCACCTAAGCTTGTCCCATATGCCTGCCAAATCCCTCTAAATCAGGGGTTCCCAACCTGGGTCCATGGACCCTTTGTTAAAGGTAGGGGTCCACGGCATAAGTAAAGATTGGGATCCTCTTTCTAAATTTTTCTATCCAAGTTGCTGTAAAAGTTACCCAGACCAGGGAATACAGTAAGGTTTTTTTACGTAACAGATTTTAGTGAACCAAATGAAAGTGAAAATTACTTGCAGATGCCAAAAGCCTAAAAGGAGAATAGAAAATAATGAAAACACTCAACAATTCCGGCAGCATCTGTTCAAAGAGAGACAGTTAGCTTTTCAAACCTGTGACCAGCTTTGATGAAGGGTTTTCACCTGAAACATTACTGTTTCTCCCTCCACAGCTGCAACCTGACTTGCTGAGAGTTTCCAGAATTTTCTGTTCTTACTTCCAATTTCACTTGGCCCTAATGATAATTCAACAGCCTTGCTCACTGTTAATAAACGCTGAGTGTATGTTCGAGGTCTCCTGCTGCTGTTTGATGTGTTGTGCATTCAGAGACGCTCTTCTGCACACCACTGTTGGAAAGTATGGCTAGTTGAGTTACAGCCACACTCCTGTCAGCTTGAGCCAGTCTGGCCATTCTCCTCTGATCTCTCTCATTAACAAGCCATTTTCTCCCACAGAACTGTTAGTCACTGGTGATCTTGTTTTCACACCATTCTCTTGAAACTCCAGACATTGTTGTGTGTGAAAACCCCAGGAGATCAGTAGTTTCTGAGATACTCAAACCACCCCGAATGGGACCAACAATCACTCCATGGTCAACGTTTCTGCCCAATTGTGAAGTTTGCTCTGAACAACAAATGAATCTCTTGACCACGTCTGTATGTTTTTATGAATTAAGTTGTTGCTACATAACTGGATGATTAGATTTTGCACTAGCAAGCAGGTGTACAGGTGTACCTAGTAAAGTGGCCACTGAGTGCAGATAGCAACATTTTCTGAATTTCCCCGAATTGAATTCAAATTTTCAAACACCAGTTCTTCTCCAGAACTCAGAATCTCCAAATTTCAGGCCTTTTGATTAATTATGGAATCATACAGCATAGATAAAGGCTATTCAGCCCACTACATCCACACTGACCAGTGGGTTCCCATCCGTATTAATCTCACCTTCTGGTATATGGTTCACATCCTCCTATACCTGAGTCATTCAGGTGCTTGTCTAGATTCCTCTTAAATGCTGTCAATGACTCCACCAATCTCTGAATAAGAAGTTCGTGGAACACCAGTGTTCATTCTCCAGGGACGACCATGAGCTTCCCATCGCCTGCCACCTAAATTCTCCATCCAACAGACCCTCTGACCTATTGATTTGTGCTCCACTGAACCGTTACAATAAAATCCAATTCAAGCCTGTGGAACAGCACCTCATCCTTCTGGACTTTAGAGTTCAACAGTATCAGGTAACTTGGTTTCTCTGTCTGGATCAGTCATCCATCTGTGATATTGGCTCAGCTTTCTTGTTTCTTTCCTCTTAATTCCTCTTTTTTTTAAATCTCTGACATTGAAGGACATGCCTAGCCTGACCTTCTGGGAACACGTTCCTGCTCTAAATTTTGCAACTCCCACATTCTCATTCCCTAAGTGCTTGCACTGACTAGAAAACCGTGTTTATAGCTAATGCCCATGGTCATCGCAGTTTTTCCCGATCAGAGGTATTCCCCCTATCCCACCCTCCTTGCAGTTAACGAGCTTCTTTTGTCTCCTTCCCAGTTTGGAAGGACCCTTGAGCTAAAACATTATCTCTACCTCACAGATATGACCCAATCAGCTGAGTATATCCACCTTATTTGACATTTTGTTTTGTTGTAGATTTCCAGCATTTGATTTTTTTTTTTGATTTTCTGATTCGGGGGCGGGGGGGGGATGGAATTATAAGAACTGAAAGCTTTTGTTCAATGTACCAGAAACATTACAGTGTTCCTCTCCTCACAGAATCACGTAATACTGATTACTGAGAACTGTATTAATAGTGGAATACACAGTAATAAATACATATAGATATTGAATCGGAGAAATACCTCAGTGACAATAATATATACATATGGTGAGATTTCAGCTTGACTTTCCTCTCAGGTTGCCCCATGTGTACATTCATTCTGCACCCTTGCAAGCTTCTTGTGAGGCACCTAAATGCATGATGAAAGGCAGTGGCTGTTTATACCTAAAGGAGTTAAATCATGCATAGCATGTTGGCTGTAATGAGGGTTTTAGTTTGCTTTACACTAAAAAAAACAGAAGAGAATTGAATGAAGCAGAGAGCACTTAGTGAACTGGGATATAATAAGCAACCAGCATGTTCTGCAGTGGGATAGAGGAAGATAAGCAGTTAGAGTTCAGTGAGGTTAGAATGATGATCCTAATGTACCTTACACTGCAGTGAAGTTTCAAGCTTATGTTTAATATTGAGAATCGCAGAAATTTCTATCCACAAGAAGGATTTCTTCCCATACCTTACTTGAAGACAAGTTAGGTTTAGCGACATCTTTTGTTCACTCACAACTCACATCCAGCCCTCTTGCAAACTGTCCCCCAACTAAGCAGAATCTTATTCCACACCAACTAAGGTCCCCAGGTTTGCAGACTAGGTGAGATGGCCCTATTTGATGGCTGGTAAGGGAAAGCAAAACAGTTTGATTGGAGAGAGCTCACATTAAAAAAATTATAATATTTTATTCAATATATCTAAAATGTTAACTCTGTTCCTCGCTTCATGGATGCTGCCCTACTTGCTAAGCATCTCCACTACTTTCTGATTTTATTTACATTATATTTTTCTACTTCAAAAAAAAATTGTTCATAAAATATATACAGAAAATATAATATAGTCAATCGTAATGTAATCAAATCAATACATTCTGTTCGTAAAGTACCAATACAACACATCCTTTTAGCATTAAGGGACTGTTAAAAGCGCTCAGTGACCAGTGGCATCAGTGCATTCCTCAGCAAATATGCCTGCAGCTTGGAATGTGCCAGTTGGCAATATTAATTTATGGTCATCTCCTTATGCCTGAAGTCCAGCAATTTTTGAGCAGACCAAAGTGCATCTTTTACAAAGTTGATGTTTTCCAGCAGGATTTAATGTCTGCACCAGTGTGCATCACACTGGGCACAGCCCACAGATTAGAGAGACCTCAGTTACACAACTGCTTGGAATGAACTGTGACAAGGATCCTTGTATCTATCCCTTTTCCAGATCTTCATTAGAAAAGCACAATTCACAGAGATGATCTATTGTTCCTTCCGCATCATAACTGTTCCAAGGGCAGAATATATTTGTATTGAGATTCCAAAGGATCTGACAGAGAGGGCTCCTCTCACAGCAAGCCAAGTGAAGACTTGTTACATGTTGGTAAGATCTGACAAAGAGGCATTCTGCCAAATAATTTTGGCAGTCTACTTGGGAAACCATCCCACAGGAGCTACCATGTTTTTCCTCTACAGAGCCCAAAGGAATTCTTCTATATTTTTTCTATGAAGGAGATGTAGTGCGACTAAGTCCAACTGAATGGATCATTGTGCAGCAACAAGACCAGGCCCACACTAGGACAGGTAGGAACTCAGTACACAGTAACATTTGGCCTTTATGTACTTCATTTCTATACACAGCCTGATTCAGCCACACTTAAAAGTGGCTATTAGAATGAGAACAACATTGGGTACATTATTTTGACCATTCTCTTGGGGCAATTGCATCCAGCCCCTCAAACAAGCTCCAGCTTGGAATCTCAAGATGAAACAAAAGATGGCTCAGGCGACTGCCAGGGTCAGGGCACACCTTGCCTCACACACAGCAACACCAGGAGCACCTCACAAATGACGACCAGGTCCTTACCCACCATCAAGAGTAAGCACGCTTCCAAAGACACCATTTTTGTTTGACTTTGCCTGTCCACTCTAGCCAATTTTTGTCACATTTCCATAGCTCCTCCAAATCAGATCCCCTGCACCTCCAGATCGTCTACGTATTATTCTTATTGACTCACTTTTAATTTGTTTTTTTTTTGAGTTTGCTTGGAACAATCTTCAGTGAATCCCTTAAGTACTAATGGTTAGGGATATGATTAATCCAAAACTTATGATTAATATTAAATAAAGAGCCTTTCATCTTATTCAAAAATGTAGCCTGTCATATTGAATGCACGTTTTCTAACTGTGTCCATGCTCATTACTCAATATCAACAGCCAACTGCCTCCATCGCAAGTTATAATTCTTCAGTTTGTAATTGATTCAAGTTTCTCCAAAGGTAATCTATCTCATTTCCATTTAGCAGCTGTCCAAATCAGGTTTGTTTTGTCGTTAAATTAAATAATCAAAAAAAGAACTTGTATTTCTACAGCAGGGCAGGATATCCCAGATAGATTTGCGACTTGTAGGAGATTCTCCCCCGTTCCAAAAGCATAAACTATTGTAACATAGTAAGTGAGGCAGATGATTTGTATTGTGGCTGAATTGGCAGAACTCTTGCCTCAGACTCTGAGTTCAAATCCCACTGGTGCTACAGCCAATTGTTTTCTGCTTGATTATGTTACAGCTACTCCCTATTCTATATCACTCGTGAAGTTAAACAGACTGTTGCACACTGGGAGATACAGGCAGTTCTGCACCCAGTAAGTCAAGAAGAAACTCCCACTGGAACACCGAAGTAGTGATCTTGCTGGCTACTCGGAAAAGCATGCCAAGTCCTTCACAGCTGTCAAACATAGGCACGAGTGACCAGCAGCCCACACATTCTCTGCCATTTATTGGGTGTGACGGCACATAGTTTATTCCACAATGCACAGCCAGTACAACAGGATAGGTTGGTTAAATTTGGGTCAGGGGCTTACCAGCAAGTCAATATTGAGACTTGTCTAAAGCAAGTCAGTGCCTTTTCTATGCATCAGCCTCATAAACCATAAACCCAACCCCCACTCTCTAAAAATCTAACTGGATGGAGATGTAAAACATTCCTTCAGGTCTCTTGCATTTACTAATCCTGAGTTTGTGATTTCAGTACAGATTTTTGATTGGATAAAGTAATTTTTTCTCCTCTTACCCTTTCATGGTTTATAATGCAATCATCGGATTCTTGGCACGTTTTCACATCTGTTAAAAATGCAAAACTCTCTCACTTTTGGCTTCACCTCAATGGTTTTGTGTTACATGACTTCAGATCCTTTTCACGATGGACACCTGAAACTGCACACTAAACCTAGTGTACTGAGTGTGGAATATCAGCATTGTACCATATCACCTTTAAATCCTCCTTGTCCGCTCTCCTCTCCCTCGGCCTCCAAATCCATAGAAAGCTTTACCTTTATTCTATTATTCTATTAGCATTTATTCTATTCTATTCCATTTATTCTTTATTCTATTAGCATTCTATTATCATTTTCAACAAGAAAACAAATCATTAAATGGATTGGAGGAGATTGTGCAGGAAAGTATAATAATAGATGTAGAAGAACTGCTGCATTTGATAGCTTTCTCAGGGTGTGCAGAACACCACTAGAGTCAGTATTTATGACACCATCACCAGTTACACTCTGCTGTGGGTTTGAATGTAACTCAATATCATTGTGACTGAACAGTGATGGTGTGGAATGAAATTCACCTACAGGGCTGACCAAGGAAGGATTGCAATTTGCTTTCACCCAAGGACTTTGGTCAACCTGTTAGGTACTTAACCAGTAATTCTACTGCTCAGAGTCACCAAGTTGCCAGTATTGCGATGAGTGTTCTCCAGATTGCTGATCCAAAAATTGCTGGGAACTTTCCTCCATGTTTTTGTCTCTCCTATGGAGTTATCCCAGAGTGGTGGGTAGTTGAAGACATGTTTAGGACTGAAGCACTGGTGATCAGGGTGGGGAAGGGTTAACACACAAGATCCCATTCTGTTACTGTATTGTAGACCTCTTATGACGTTGTAATGAATATTCCATTCTGTTTACAACCTGAACAGCTTCCAGGCTTAGGAAACACAAACACAACAGTAAGTACAATAAGGGGCTTCTTCCCACAAATGGAAACCTGTAATTCAACATCTTCCTCAGCAAAAGCCTACAGAATTTGAGTTCCGTCAAGTCACTCCTGCATCCTATTGAATGAAACACCAATCCCTGGAAGTTTCGTTGTATACTCATCAAATAAGTATTATTTCATCAAAAAAATTGTAAGCAGCACTCCACCCACAGCCTGTTTGTGGTCTGTACTACCTGCTTTTTCCCTCTTGCCTGTCCCTGGATACAGGCCAAGGGATTCCATTTAGTGCCATTATCAGTGTGTATTATCCTGCCCCTTGCATCTATCTTCTACCGACCCGTTACATTCTTCTGTTTCACCCACAAACATTCTAAGCTAGCTTTTCGTAGCTTTCCAGAGTCAGATGATGCTAGGCCACTTCACTTGCCTCTGCTCCATTCACTGGCCATGTCCACTATTACCTGGATATATGAGGATGGCTTCTCTGCATGCCCTGGTTCCACAACAATAAGCAGTTCGTTCTCTCTCTCTCTCTCAGATACACACATATTCACATTTAATGATACACAGTGCAAGCAGGTCCCTCATCCCACCAACACCATGCCAATCATCACACACTGACAGTATGCGCACTAATCCTGTACTTGTCCCATTTTATTCTCCCCACTTTCTTATCAGCTCTACCCAAAATGCATCACTCACCCACACACTAAGGGCAATTTGTATCAACCTAGAATAGAGAATATAGCAGGGAATAGAGGAATATTGACTGTGTGCAGGTAGATGGGATTAGTTTAGATTTGCACCAAGCTCAGTACTGTATAGTGGGCTGAAGGGCCTGTTCCACATTCTATGTTCCACTAACGCACATATCCCTCAGATGTGGAAGGGAATTGAAGCACTCACAGGAAGGACATGCAGTTGCAAGGAGAGCATGAAATCTCCACACAAATAGCACCCGAGGTCAGGAGTGAACTTCTGTTGGTGGAGCAGTGAGGCAGATCTACTAGAAATGCCACTGTATCGACCAAGTGTTTGTACTTCTGAACAATTATTTCCTACTGCTAATGCTTGGTTCAATTCACTGGTGTTTCAAAGCACCAACCTTGTTTCAGAATCTGTGTCAACAGCTTGTAGGTTCAACTCTTGAGGAGTAACCTAGGTAGTGTGATATTGTTAGGGAAATGTGCTGTCAGAAGCAACATCTTTCAGATGACTTGTTAGAACCATCAATAAATGTAAAATATTTAATAAGAGCAGAGCAGGAATGTAGTTAAGGGTGTTCTTAATACAAACATTTGTACATACTGGGAGCAGAACAGTTACTCTGCATCCTAGTATGTATTCATCCCTTAAATCAGAGTATCTGGTTATTGTCCTATTAAACACAAAATAATCTGCAGATGCTGTTGTCAAAGGAACACTCACAATGCGCTGGAGGAACTCAGCAGGTCAGTCAGCATCAGTTGAAAAGATTAGTCGACATTTCGGGCCGAAACCCTTCGTCAGGACTGAAGGAAGAACTTTGGGGAGGGTTTGAAGAATGCTGGTAGCTGAAAAATACAGTAATTTGAAAGACGAAGGGCTGGGGGAGGGGAAGCAGGGAGGTCACTGGCAGGAGAACAATGCGCAGTAGGAGGAGGCGGAACTATGAGGGAGGTGATGTGAAATAGAGATAGAGGAAGGGAGGGAAGGGAATTACCAGAAGTTGGAGAATTCTATGTTCATACCAAGGGGCTGGAGAGTACCTAGACGGTATATGAGGTGTTGCTCCTCCAACCTGAGTTTAGCAATAGAGGAGGCCATGTATGGACATATCTGAATCGGAATGGGAAGCAGAGTTGAAGTAGATGGCTACCGGGAGATCCTGTCTGTTGTGGCGGACGGAGTGGAGGTGCTCGACGAAGCGGTTCCCCAATCTGCATCGGGTTTCACCGATGTAGAGGAGGCCGCACCGGGAGCACTGAATGCAATAGATGACCCCAACAGATTCGCAAGTGAAGTGTTGCCTCACCTGGAAGGACTGTTTGGGGCCCTGAATGGTGGCAAGAGAGGAGGTGTAGGGACAGGTGTAGCACTTACGCTTACAGGGATAAGTGCCAGATGGGAGATCAGTGGGAATGGACGTGCGGATAAGTGAGTCGCAGAGGGATCGATCCCTGTGGAAAGTGGAGAGGGGTGGAGAGGGAAAGATGTGCTTAGTGGTGGGGTCCTGTTGAAGGCGGCGGAAGTTGCGCAGGATAATGTGCTGGATCCAGAGGCTGGAGGGGTGGTAGGTGAGGACAAGGGGAACCCTGTCCCTGTTGTGGTGGTGGGAAGACGGGGTGAGGGCCGAAGTGCAGGAAATGGAGGAGATGCGGGTGAGGGCTTCATTGATCACCGTAGAAGGGAAACCACAATCCTTAAAGAAAGAGGATATTTGAGATGTCCTGGAACGGAAAGCCTCATCCTGGGAGCAGATGCGGCAGAGATGGAGGAACTGGGAATAGGGAATGGCATTTTTGCATGTGGCGGAGTGGGAAGAGATATAGTCGAGGTAGTTATGAGAGTCAGTGGGCTTGTAGAAGATGTCAGTGGACAGTCTGTCTCCAGAGGTGGAGACCGAGAGATCGAGAAAGGGGAGAGAAGTGTCAGAGATAGACCAAGTGAATTTGAGGGCTGAGTGGAAGTTTGAAGTAAAGTCGATGAAATTGACGAGCTCAGCATGGGTGCAGGAAGCAGCACCAATGTAGTCGTCAATGTATCGAAGGAAAAGTTGGGGAGCAGTACCAGAATAGGTTTGGAGCACAGACTGTTCCACATAACCAACGAAGAGGCAGGCATAGCTGGGTCCCATGTGAGTTCCCATAGCTACACCTTTAATCTGAAGGAAGTGGAAAGAGCTAAAAGAGAAGTTATTAAGTGTGAGAACCAGTTCCGCCAACCGGAGGTTGGTAGTGGTGGTGGAGAACTGGTGAGGTCTATTATCCAGGAAGTAGCGGAGGGCTTTGAGGCCTTCTTGATGGGGAATGGAGGTATATAAGGATTGGACATCCATAGTAAAAATGAAGCAGTTGGGACCGGGGAACTGGAAGTTATTGAAGAGGTGGAGGGCATGGGATGTATCCTGGATGTAGGTGGGGAGGGACTGAACTATGGATGATAAAATGGAGTCCAGGTAGGCAGATACAAGTTCAGTGGGACAGGAGCAGGCAGAAGCTATGGGTCTACCAAGACAGTCAGGCTTGTGTCTCTTTGGGAGAAGGTAAAACCGAGCGGTACGGGGTGTGGGAATAATGAGTTTAGCGGCTGAGGATGGAAGGTCTCCGGAGTTGATAAGGGCGGTGATTGTGCGGGAGACAATGGTTTGATGTTTTTTGGTGGGGTCCTGTTCCAGGGGTAAGTAAGAGGAGGTGTCAGAGAGCTGCCGTTTGGCCTCAGTGAGGTAGAGGTCCGTCCGCCAGGCTACTATGGCACCACCTTTGTCAACGGGTTTGATGGTGAGGTTGAGATTAGTGCGGAGAGAGTGGAGGGCAGTGCGTTCAGAGGGAGTGAGGTTGGAACAGGAGAGAGGAGTGGTGAAGTTGAGACGGTTGATGTCTCGGTGACAGTTGGAGATGAAAAGATCGAGTGCAGGTAGAAGGCCCGGGCGGGGTGTCCAGGAGGAGGAGGAGGGTTGAAGACAGGAGAAGGGGTCATCAGTAGGGGGAGGGAATCCTTGCCAAAGAAGCAGGCTCGGAGACGTAGGCGACGGAAGAAGAGTTCAACATCATGGCGGGCACGGAATTCACTGAGGTGTGGACGGAGGGGGACAAAAGTGAGGCCCTTGCTAAGGACCGAACGTTCTGCCTCAGAGAGGGGAAGGTCAGCAGGGATGGTGAAGACATGGCAATGGTTGGGGCTGGGGTTGGAGGAGGGTGAAGACTGGGTGGTCTCAGGAGGGAGAGGGGGTTGGGATGTTCAGGGACAGCGGGGTTAGGGGAGGATGGGGAATCAGAGGAATGGATGGACGATGAGGGATAGAGGGAAGTTTGGGAGTCGATGGGAGGAAAGAGGGTAGTGGGAGAATAAGACGGGCGGTAGGACCCAGCGGCAGTAAGAGCGGTTCCGGTCTGGAGAGGGTCGGGACCTCGGTCCAAGCAGGATCCGGAGCTGGGGGAGGCAGAGCCTGTAGCCTACAGGGCCTCAGAGCCGAGGTCGGAGTTGGAGGCAAGTGAGTTCATGGCTCGCTGGTGAATGGTACCCATGTCCGGGAGGCAGTGGTTCCAGTCGGGGTCAGAGTCAGAGGCGGATGGGTCTTCAGCCTGCTGAAGGCCTGAGAAGTCGAGGTCCGAGGGGTTTCGGTCCAGGCTGGAGCCGGTTGTCGTCATGGGCTCCAGGCGGGCGAGCTTGTTGTCCTTCTTGGGGGTGTGAATCCAACGGAGAATGAAGTGTAGGAGAGATCCCTGGCAGACGGTGGAGAGTGAGTCCCAGAGTGGTGGCAGAGAGAGGGACAGGGCCCATACCAGGAAGTGATGCAGCCAGTCAGGACGCTCTCAATTGTGCCCCTACTAAACTTCTTCAACCATCTGAGGTGAAAGAGGCGCTGTTGTGCTTTTTATCACCACACAACTGGTGTGTACAGACCACGTGAGATCCTCGGTGATGTGGATGCCGAGGAACTTAAAGCTGTTCTCCCTCTCAACCACAGATCCATTGATGTCAATAGGGGTCAGCCGGTCTCCATTCCTCCTGTAATCCACAACCAGCTCCTTTGTTTTTGCGATATTGTCCTATTAATATTTGCAGAATCTTAGAGTAAATTGGCTTCAGCAATATCCCACATCACAAATGCCAGTGCATTTCAGTACTTCACCGACCATGAAGGTGTTGTCTTGTCATAAGACGGTCTTCCTTCCTTTCACTTGGGCTTTCATGTATAATCAGAGTTCCTCATTGCCCTGGTCTGTGAAACTCGGTGCTTATACATTACCTGTCTCAAAGCCTTCCATCCATTCAAGGACAATTGAGATGGAGAACATGTGAACATCCCATGAGTAACTATAAAAAAGACGCTACCAACCAAACAATGAATGTAATGAAATTATTTCAGTATTTACCAAACACACAATTGTTCAAAAAACTTCTGATCAAAACCCACAGAAAAACTGAACTGACAGTGTGCTTGTGGAACCTCTCACATCATATTACCACTGTATGTGATTTGGGCAGTGTTCCTACTGTAATTCATTTGTCAACCAACTGTTCACTCCACGTACTGGTACTGAAAAATATTAACAGCTCTAAATGCAAAGCCAGAGTTGTCATCACGGATACCCACAATTTTACATTTAATGACCCAGAGAATTTCTCACTTCCACAGTAGCAGATAGGTTATCTTACAAATCTAACACCCACTCTATTACCACCACCAATATAACCCATTAGAAATACCAATTTATCCATATGTTACAGTACATTATGCACTGGATCCATATAATTAGCATAAAAGAGAAATGTATTCATTAATCTTAAAAACATTACATATCTGCAATTTCATCTGCAGAGAGCACTTTAGTATGGCAGAACACTCTTAATTACATTCCTGCTTCTGAAGGGTGCTCTCCCTCTCTTCCCCTAAGCTTAGGTTTTTGAGATGTATCAGATATGTTCTGCAAACAAAGTATAAATGCTGCTAACAAACTTCCAGTCTTTATAGGTGTTGGTTCATGTCTGCACAATGTAGCTGTGTTAAATAGATCTGAATGAACTTACCAAGTACATAATGAAAAGCAATTCTTATACTATAGGGACACTAAGAGGTAACTTTTGCTCTTAAACTGGAAGTGCAAGTGTACATTCAAATACCAATATCAGTTCACTACTAGATTTCAAACCAGTAATAAGGTACTTTGCTATTACGTGACCGCACACAAGTTCAAGGAACAGCTCCTCATCTCCCATTTGGGCATGTTGCAGCGTTCTGGACTCCTATTGTAAACTAGCCAGGACTGAAAATATAAAATTACTCCACTCACTGAACACCCTGTATGAAAGATGCCCAATGCCCAGCATAGGACAAGTTTTCATTAAACTGGATCATGATGATGGTTGAGTGTGGGAAATAAAGTTAGAATTTAAAGTAGTGGAGATGCAGGGGTTTGAATCTGCATCAATCTGATACTCTGATACCCAGGCCAAGAGCAAAAAAACCTGCTGGCGGAATTCAGTGAGTCACTTAGCATTTGTGAAGGGAAATGGACAGCTAGCCCTTCATGATGACTGTCCATTTCCCTCCACAGACGCTACTTGACATATAGAGTTCCTCCAGCGTTTATTCCTCCAGATTCTGTCAGGCCTGCACAGGCAGGCACCACCCAGTCTTCACACACAAAATACTGGAGGAAACCAGCAAGTCAGGCAGCATCAATGGAGAGAAATAAACTGTTGATGTTTTGGACCAAGTCCCTCACCAAGACCAAAAAATAAGAAGCCAAGATAAGAAGGTGGGGGAGGGGAGGAGCACAGGCTGGCAGGTCATAGGTGAAGTCAGGCGAGAGGGAAGGTGGGTGGGGTAGTGGGGACAAAGTAAGACGCTGGGAGGAGATAGGTGGAAAATGTAGAGCTGAAGAAAAATTCTGATAGGACAGGAGAGTGGGCCATGAAAGAAAGGGAGGGAGGTGGTGGGGGCACAAATGCCATAGATCTCATTGCTCTCTCAACTGCCGCGCTCTACCCTATTTGCTGCCCTCTTGCTGCTTCACGCACAACCTGCACAGGATGCCACTTCTCTTGTCTATTTGACCCATTATTCACGCCTTCCACCATGTCAGGGGTGTGCTCACCTTAGTGTTGGTGCTCAACACAGGAGCCCCTCAGGGCTGTGACCTAAGGTTTCAAAGGTACATTTAATGTCAAAGAAATGTATACAATATACATCCTGAAATGTTTTTTCTTTGCAACCATCCACGAAAACGGATGAGTGCCCCCAAAGAATGAATGACAGTTAAATGTTAAATGTAAAAGCCCCCTCCTTTACTCTCTGTATACCCATGACTGTGTCGCACCCATAGCTCAAACCTGCTGATTAAATTTACTGACGACACTACATTGATTGGCCTTCCCTCAAATAATAACAAGAGAGCCTACAGAGAAGAAGTCATCACCCTGACACAGTGGTGTCAAGAAAACAGCCTCTCTCTCATTGTTGCAAAAAACAAAGGAGCTGGTTGTGGACTACAGGAGGAATGGAGACAGGCTGACCCCTACTGACATCAATGGATCTGGGGTTGAGAGGGTGAACAGCTTTAAGTTCCTCGGCATATACATCATCGAGGATCTCACATGGTCTGTACAGGCTGGCTGTGTGGTGAAAAAAGCACAACAGCACCTCTATCACCTCAGACAGTTGAAGAAGTTTGGCATGAGTCTCCAAATCCTAAGGACTTTCTACTGCACAATTGACAACAACCTGATTGGCTGCATCACTGCCTGGTATGGGAACAGTACTTCCCTCAATCGCAGGACTCTACAGAGTGGTGTGGACAGCCCAGCGCATCTGCAGATGTGAACTTACCACCATTCAGGATATTTACAGAGACAAATGCATAAAAAGGGCCCAATGGGTTATTGGGGACCCGAGTCACCTGAACCACAAACTGTTCCAGCTGCTACCATCCAGGAAACAGTACCGCAGCATTAAAGTCAGGATTAACCAGCTCCACCAGGCCATCAGAGTGATTAATTCACATTGATACAATTGTATTTCTATCCTAGATTTACTGTTCTATTGTACATACTATTTATTACAAATTACAATGAATTGCACATTCTGACAGAGGCATAATGTAAAGATTTTTACTCCTCATGTATGTGAAGGATGTAAGAAATAAAGTCAATTCAATTCAATACTGTTACAGACCCATCCCCAATAGTTTGTACCATAGTGCTATATACAATGACAGACCTGTCCCCACAAGTACTGCACATCAAATCTAAAATGCGTCATGGATTTACACTCAAGAACATAAATCAAACACAGAGTGCAAAAATTTTAAAAAATGGCTAATACTCAACATCTAATATCAAAACATAAATTGCTAGAAAGAATCAGCAGGTCAGGCAGCATCCATGGAAAGTGAAACAATGACACCATTTCAGGACTGACAGCCTGAGTCTGAGCTGGGGACAAGAGAAAAAATATTAGGGAAGGGGGTGCCAGGTGAAGGGAATATCTCTGAAGAGTTGAGACCGATGGGCTATTGTCCCAGTGAGAAAACATTATGTCTCTTTATCCCTGTTATTTGTTGCAATAGCAGGGCTGTGGGACATTTCTTGCAGGATAGACAATACCAGTAGGGAGAGAAAATCTGAACTGAAGTAAGAAATAATGACAGACAGCATTTCCTCATCCTCGTGTTGGGCCTTGTTGTAACAAGGATCAGAAGGGGAGTGGGATGGAGAATTAACGGGAAGCTTATGGTCACTCCCGCAGACTGAACACCGTGATCCACAAAGCATTTGCCCAATCTGCTCTTGGTTTCACCAATGTAGAGAAGGCCACATTGTTAACGGGTTTGGAAGAAGTACAAGTGAATCACTGCCTTAGCTGGAGAAACTGTTTGGGATCCTGAATGGTAAGAAGGCAATATGTGAAAGGTCAAGTACCATAAGTCAGAAAGAGGCAGGCTGGGACAGGAGTACAGATCAGAGAGTCATGAGGGGAGTGATCCCTTTGAAATGCTGAAAGGGGACAAAATGGAAGTTGTGTTTGGTGCTGGAACCTTGTTACAGCTGGTGGAAATTGTGAAGGATGACTGTTAAATACAGAATTTGTTGAGGGGGAAGATGAGGAGCAGGAAAGCTCTGTTGTTGCTGTGTCTAGAGCCCAGGAGGAGAATGAGTGAGAGGAGGGGTGTGGGAAATGGATGAGATAAGATAAGAGCTCCATCCACTAAGCTCAATGGGAAGCCACAGTTAAGAAAGAAAAAAAGACATTTCAGAGGCAGCTATGTGTAAAGTCTCGTCATCAGAGCAAATGTGATGGAGGCAGATGAACTTGGAGAATGGAATGGGCAGAATGGGAGAAAATATATTCAGAATAGCTGTGGGTGTATGCAATGGATGTAAGTGACTCGTCTCTCTTCTGAGATAAACGTGGAGAGATCTAGAAAGGGAAAAGTCCATCAGACCATGTAAGATGAGATCAGGATGGAAAATGGTCGTGCAGTAATTACATTTTCAGATTCTCTCTGAAAGCTGGAAATAGCACTAATGTATTCACCTATGTGCCAGAAAAAGTGTTGAGGCTATAGACCCATGTGGGACTGAAACAAAGACTGTTCCGCCTGCTGGATGGTAAGTTAATGAAAGGGGAGAGGGATAACCTGGAACAGGTCAGTATTGAGGAGGAGGAGGACTTAGATGTTATGGGATACACAAGGGTTGATGGCACCCAGAAAGTGATGAGATCTATCTCTTGCTGTTATGAGAAGCAAGGAAGGAGATAGCTAAGGGGCTGACACAGATTTTTGCATCTTAGTTAGCCATAGATGAGGAGATAGAAGACTGAAGAATAGCTAACATTGTTCCTTTACTTAAGGAAGTGCATCAGGGATAACCCAGGTAAAAATATGCCAGCAAGCCTTCTATCAGAGTTTGAGAGATCAGTACTCAAATATGGGTGAAAAATTCAAAGTAAATGGCAGAACACTAAGGAATGTCAGTGAACAGATGACTTTGGGGTACAAATTCATAGTTCCCTGAAACTAGCAACACAGGTCAATAGGCAGCAAAGAGGCATAATGCATGCTTCCCTTCCTAGGTTGGGCACAACATAAGAGCTGGGATATTATTTTGCAACTTTATAAAACAGGGGTCCACAACCATTTTTGCACTGCGGACCGGTTTCATATTGACAATATTCTTGCAGACCGGCCGACCGAAGTGGGGGTGGGGTAGGGTTGCCAACGGACGAGAGTAGCAGTCAAATATGTTGTGCTTGTCCCGAGAAAGACTACAATGACCATGAAGACTTGCGCAGACACCTGTGTGCGCATGCGTGCACATGCCGATTTCTTTTCTGCAAATCATTTTTGGCGATTCTGTTCGGGGGGGGGGGTGTTAATCACGACCGGAATATAGGTGATAAGTGGCTAATACACACAATTTTGTTTCTAAAGGGGTTTATCTAACAAATTTAATATGAAACACACAGCGCATATTTCCTCGCATATAGTGGTAAGTCAATTATCAGGGGAGGACAGGGGAGCTTGGAGTAAGTGTTGAACGAACTTCCAGTAGAAGTGATAGAGGCAGGTTCGACATTATTATTTAAAGAAAAATTTGATAGCTATATGGACAGGAAAGGAATGGAGGGTTATGGGCAGAGTGCGGGTCGGTGGGGCTAGATGAGAGTAGCGTTCAGCACGGACTAGAAGGGCAGAGATGGCCTGTTTCTATGCTGTAATTGTTATATGGTTATATCAGTCACTTATAAGTCAATAACTTCATAACATTTTAAGTAACGTTTGGATATTAAACACACAGCGCATATTTTCCCCGTATGAACATATAAAATCATTGCAACGCACCAATATCGCTGAATCAGTGGGAGCCCTGGACTGAGTACTTGTTTTCCTGACAAGACGGTCCCATCGAGGGGTGGTGGGAGACAGCGATACTCGAAGGGGGTTCCTTATATCCAGTCTATTCCGCAATTTAGTTTTCGTTGCATTCATTGCAGAGATATGTTAGAAATGGAAGCAACATTTTCAGTGCTTTCGTGGTTATCTCAGGATACTTAGCCTTGACTTTGATCCAGAATGCCGGCAGAGCTGTTATGTTGAACATACTTTTCAGCCCGCCGTCATTCTCAAGCTCGAGGAGTTGATCTCCTTCCTGCGCTGACATGGATGACACGTGGGTAATGAGCTCGCGTGTGTTCAAGCTCAACAGTGGGCATGAGAGGGAATGAGGAAAGGTGCAGCTGACCATATCACCAAATCATATCGTTTCCTCGCGGCCCGGTGGTTGGGGGCCGCTGTTATAAAACACTGGTTAGATTGCACATGAGGTACTATGTGTAGTTCTAGTTGCCACATTATAGGATGAGTACACTGAGAGGGCAGAGGAGATTCACCTAGATTGTAACTTTAGTTACAAGCTGAGGTTGTATAGCCTGAGCCTCTTTTCCTTGGAGCAAAGGAGCTGATAGAGGCATATAGAGTTATGAGGGGAATAGATAGGAGAGATATTCAAATTCTTTTTCCCATGGTAGGGGTATCAGAAACATTGACTTTAAATAATAGAAAGGAGTTTAAAGGATATTTGAGGAACGGTGATATCTGGAGCTTGCTGTCAGGGATGTGGTGGAATCAGATACAATCACTATGTTTAAGAACAGCTTCCTTCTTGATAAATAATTAATCTGATCTTCCACATTGACCATCATTAATAACACAATATAAAATTAACTAAAATGTTAAAAAATTCAACACAGATGCAAAAAAAAAACACGTTGCCAAAGCAGGCCTGAGTAGACATTTGGCAGTGGCGCCTCCTTTGTCTATGACTGTGCTTTTAACCAATGTTTATTGGGTTGAATCCTTCTTTAGTGAAGACCAAACTTGGAAGGAATGAAGAGCTCAAATCCAATCTATTGTTTAAAGTAACCTGAATTGTTTCTATTTCTATCTCACTGGAATTCTGGCACTGCAAATGTTACCAGAAGAACAATAAATTTCAACTGTCAGCAATTCGGCATCCAGCCCTAACACTATCCAGGGGTAACATAGATACCTTTTCCAGTTCTATATATATTCACGGCACCGGGCAGTCAGGGGAGATAGATATTTATACTGGCACATGGACAAATTATTACTCTACAGTTTTTTTTTTCCCAGAATGATAAATCAGGCAGCTCTGGGGACTAAGTACGGGAGGAAATTAGCTCCTGCGTTTTATGCAAGTAGGACAGAGTTGAACAACTCGAAAAATGCATCCATCCATCTGTGGCCAACAAGTGCTGTAATGCACTTAATCAAGGAAGACAACTTATTGCCAAGTAATGTGAATCCATTAGAGACATGACTGAGGGCAACCATAGTGGGTGGGCTTACTGAATGTGCTGTTTCAGATTTCACCACCACAGATCAAGCAGAGAAGGCAAGCTTCTGAAGTGCTCTTATACCTCACAAGCAATATCTGCACATCACTTCATTCCTCTGTTCATTCATTTGCTTTGTGAAAGATTGGGGACTGAAGGCTAACAGGATGTGACAAAGAGAAGGAGTTGATGCCCGAGGCAAATCAGCCATGATTTCCTGAATCAGCAATGAGGTCCGGAAGAGAGAATTTAGAGAGCTAGGCAGAAAGCTGAGAAGCAGGACCTCCAGGATAGTATTTTTGGATTGCTACCTGTGCCACGTGTGAGTGAGGGTAGAAACAAGTTGATTTGGCAAATAAATGCGTGACTGCAAAGTTGGTGCAGGGGCAGGGCTTCAGGTTCTTGAATCATTTGGATCCCTTTTGGGGGAGCTATGACCTGCACAAAAGGGATGGTTTGCACCCAAACCCGAAGGGGACCAACATTCTTGCAGGCAGGTTTGTTGGGAAGGGTTGAAGCTAATTTGGCAGGAGAGTGGGAACAGGAATGAAGGGACTCAGGATAGGACAGATGGTTAAAAAAAAAACAAAGGTAGTGTGCAGTCAGACTCTCAGAAAAGGCAGGCAGAGGATAGGACAAAATTGCAGCCAGCAGGGTGAGTATCAGTGCATTAGAGATGCAAAATCAAAAAGGGTAGCAAATACAACATTCAAAGTGTGCTATATCAATGCACGGAGTAAAAGACATAAGGTGGATGGTCTTGTTTCACTATTACAAATTGTCAGGTATGATGTTGTAGCCGTCACTGAATCAGGGTTGAAGAATGGTTGTAGTGGGGATCTGAATGTCAAGGGTTACACATTGTTTTGGAGGGATAGGAAGGTAGGCAGAGGGGGTGGCGTGGCTCTGCTGGTAAAAAATAGCATCACATCAGTAGAAGTATGTGACATGGGATCAGAAGATGTTGAATCCTTGTGGATTAAGTTAAGAAGCTGCAAGAGTAAAAGGTCCCTGATGACAGTCATATACAGACCTCCCAACTGTAGCTGAGAAGTGGACCACGGAAATAGAAAAGAGGTGTCGAAAGGGCAATGTTATGATAGTCATGGGGAAATTTTAACATGCATGTCAATTGGGAAAATCAGGTTGGTAATGGATCTCAAGAGAGTGAGTGTGCTGAATATCTGTGAGATGGTTTCTTAGAACAGTTTGTTATTGAGCCTACTAGTAAAGTGAAAGGAGGTGCTGGCAGGGGTGACAGCAGAGCAGCAATGGCTTGAATTTCTGGGAAAAATAAGGAAGGTTCAAGACAGATATATTCCAAAAACAAAGAAATACTCAAATGGCAAATAGTCCAACCATGGCTGACAAGGGAAGTCAAAGCTAATGTAAAAACAAAAGGGGGAGCGTACAACGAAGCAAAAAATAGTGAGAAGACAGAGGATTGGGAAGCTTTTAAAAACTACAGAGAGCAACTAAAAGAATCATTAGAAGGGAAAAGGATGAAATATAAAAGCAACCAAGCAAACAATATCAAAGTGGACAGTAAAAGCTTTCACAAGTATGTAAAAAATAAAAGATGAGAGTGGATATAGGAGCATAACAAAATGAGGCCAGAGAAACAATAATAATGGGGGACAAGGAGATGGCAGATGAACTAAATGAGTATTTTGCATCAGTCTTCACCATGGGAGACACTAGCAGTGTGTCAGATGTTGTAAAGTGTGAAGGAAGAGAAGTGAGTGCATTTACTCTTACAAGGGAGAATGTGCTCAAAAAGCTAAAAGACCTAAGAGTACATAAGTCACCCAGACAGGATGAACTGCACCCTAGGATTCCGAAAGAGGTAGCGTTAGAGATTGTGGAGGCATTAGCAATGATCTTTCAGAAATCATTGGACCCTGGCATGGTGCCAGAGGCCTGGAAATTCCAAATGTCACTCCACTCTTTAAAAAAGGAGGGAGGCAGCAGAAAGGAAATTATGGACCAGTTAGCCTGACCTCAGTGAGGTCAATGATGTTGGAGTCAATTGTTAAGAATGAGGTTATGGAGTACTTGGTGATACATGACAAGATAGGACAAAGTCAGCATGGTTTGCTTAAGGGAAAATCTTGCCTGAGGAACCTGTTGGAAATCTTTTACATGTAGGAGTGATAAAGGGGATGTAGTGGATGTTGTATATTTGGACTTTTAGAAGGCCTTTGACAAGGTGCCACACATGAGGCTGCTTACCAAGTTAGGGGGCACATGGTATTACAGGAAAGTTACTGGCATGATTAAAGCATTGGCTGATTGGTAGGAGGCTGCCAGTGACTACTGAAGTTCCACAGGGGTCGGTGTTAGGACCACTTCTTTTTATACTGTATATCAATGAATTAGATAATGGAATAGATGGCTTTGTTGACAAGTGTGCAAATGATACGAAGATTGATGGAGGGGCAGGTAGTGTTGAGGGAACAGGTGGGCTGAAGGATTTAAACAGATTAAGAGAATGGGCAAGAGAGTGGCAAATGAAATCCAATGTTGGAAAATGCATGGTCGTGCACTTTGGTAGTAGAATTAAATGTGCAGACTATTTTCTAAACAGGGAGAAAATCCAAAAATCTGAAATGCAAAGGGACTTTGGAGTCCATGTGCAGAACATCCTAAAGGTTAACTTGCAGGTAGAGTTGGTGCTGAGGAAGGCAAGTGCAATGTTAGCATTCATTTCAAGATGTCTTGAGTACAAGAGCAGGGATGTGATGGTGAGGCCTCATTTTGAGTATTGTGAACAGTTCTGGGCTCCTCATCTAAGAAAAGATGTGCTGGCATTGAAGAGGGTCCAGATGAGGTTTACAAGAATGACTCCAGGAATGAAAAGGTTATCATATGAGGAATGTTTGAATGCTCTGGGTTTGTACTCGCTGAAATTTAGAAGGATGAGGAGGATCTCACTGAAACCTTTCGAATGTTAAAAGGCCTAGACAGAGTAGATGTGGAAGGATGTTTCCCATGATGGGGGAGTCTGGGACAAGATGGCACAGCCTCAGGATAGAGGGGCATCCATTTAAAACGGAGATGCAGAGAAATTTCTTTAGCCAGAGGGTGGTGAATTTGTGGAATTCATTACCATAGGCAGCTGTGGAGGCCAAATCGCCAGGTGTATTTAAAGCAGAGATTGATAGGTTCTGATTGGACACAACATCAAAGGTTACGGGAGAAGGCCGGGGAACGGGGTTGAGGAGGGGAAAAAGGATCAGCCATGATTGAATGGCGGAGCAGATTTGATGGGCTAAATGGCCTAATTCTGCTCCTATGTCTTATGATCTTATTGACTGGTGGGGCAGGCTTGAGGGGACAAGAGGCTCCTTCCAACTCCTCTTTCCTCATTCTCTTGTGTATTCTTTCCTCCCTCCCATCTCAAAGGTATACTTAGTGGATGGTGGGAATGAGGATAGGCTATTGGAAAAAATCCCAGGACCATGATGAGGAATAGAGTTATGAAATCATAAAACCATACAGCACAGGACAGTCTGCTGAGGCTTTGGCAGCATCAACCATACATTCACCCCAGTGCTACATTAACCTCTTTCACAACATTCACATCAACTCCCCCCACCCCCAGATTCCACCACTCCCTGTCACACTAGTGATAATTCAGTGGCCAGTTACACAAACAACCCACAAGTTAATGGACTGTTGGGAGTGGGGGAGCTGGATCCCCTAGGGAAATCCACATGGTCACAGAGAGATTGTACAAACTCCACACAGACAGCCCCCAGGGTAAGGATTAAACCCAGTTCTCTGGCACCGTGAAGCAGCAGTTCAGCTGGCAGTGCTACTGACACAGTCCTGCTGCACGACACCAGTTTAATTTGGCATGACACTGAAATACTCATGCGCTCATTAAGAAGATAGAAAGAAAAGTTATTGCGCAAAGTAACACCATCCAAAAGTTTGCAAACTCAGATTGAGAGCATACCCACCCACAATTTCTCAACTGTATCACTCCGAGGTTAAGTGTACTTGTCCAGTTTGGTAAAGCTCTACCTGCACAAAAGCTACTAACTCTGCACCCAGTATAGGTTGCAGAATCATCAGTGACTGCTTCAAGTTAATCAACGTCAATAGCTTGCTCCCCTCCACTGGAACAGCAGAACCAGGCAACAAGAGAAAAGCAAGGTAGTAGTAGAGTGTTCTGTATGCCCTTAGACACACCAAGTAGGTAAATGACTGAAGTTGTATAGAGAAGCCTCATTATGGCAAGTGGCTAGCAACTAGCTGAGATGGACACAATTGGCAGAGAATGACTAGTGGGGTCACCATGGGTGCCTGAGTGACAAAGCAGCATCAGACCACCTGGTGGCCTCCATTCCCAAGTCGGCCAAATCAAGAGCCCAAATGACAAGGTGCTCCAATACCTAAGAGTTACTATTTCAGCTAGAGAGCTACCCTTTGTATTACCCTGCAGTTCAATCTCAGGACAGGCCAGCCACAGTTCAGGATCTCTCAATGCCTTGCTGGAACACAAGTTCACTGGAGCTGAAGCCTCATGGGAATCTGACTCAAGGGACCAATTTTCATGCACAGATCCTACAAGATGCAACACCCTTCATCAGGCAGACTGAACATTCATTCATCGCATTGAGATTCGGACTTTGGATCTGATGAGCTCAGCTCCATATATACTGCCTTCCCTGAGAACTGCTTCCAGCAGTTACTGTTTTGTTATCAGATTCACATCATCTGTAGCTTTTTATTCAAATAACTTAAGGTACAAAGGCCAATCATACAACTTAACAAACTGATATTATTGCCCACTCCTTGATGCATAAAGATTCATCTTCCATTCAGGATTTAGAATCCAGGTTTGCTTTTACGCTCCAGAATAAGGTAGTATTTGAAAACTGAAATAAGCTGGATACTATTTAACCAAGCAGGGCATTACCAAGTCTGACTTTCAATAATTCAATGCCACCACATGGCAAGGCCCTCTTTGCTTTCCTCCATCACTGGCACACCCGACCATTCTCAGAACATTCAGTGACACGGGTAAAAGTGTAGCCCACTCAACCCCACACCGATTCTACCTGCTAGATGCCTATCCTTTTCACCACTCTGCTCTGCCTTCTCTTGAAAGACTGTTCCAAGCCTTGCATCATTTGAAACCCTATCTCAAGAGAGAAGTGATTCAAGTTGTGCAGTAATCCTGATACCATTGCTTGGAGACGCCACTGTATATTTGTCTCTGATCTAATGCGCAGTTCGTTATTACTCTCTGCTCTCTGATTTGCAACCAATTTCATTCTCGATCATTAAGTCCACAAATTTGCCAAGTCATTGATTGTGTGATATACTGTCAGGTGCTTCTTGAAAGGAACATTAGGTGGGATCTGTACTGTACCACGGGTAAGTTTATCAGATCAAGCTGCAAGCAAGTTGTGGCAGATGATGCGGTCAAACAATCTGCCTTATTGAGTTTACATGTACATTAGATACACAGTCTTCCCACTATTCTGCCATTCTCCCATCAACAGCAGCCAACACACATCCAGCATTGCTGCAAGAGTATTCATCCTCGACCATATCTGTCAAAGCCTATCTTTCCATAGAAGAGCCTCAATGAATTTTCAGTACAGCAGGGGGAAGCCTGTCAGCCAGTGAATTATACTCCTGGAAACTGCCTTCAGTAAGCGCCCACTCTTCCAACTGCAAGGCTTCAATGAAACTCAAGGGGCACATTGTACACTGCAGTGAAAATATTTGCTCCTCCAGTGCACGTGCTGATGTGACAAGCTCATGATCTGCTGAAATAATTATCCCCTGCTGTCCAGGTGAATGAATGTCGGCTAAGTTATGTCATGCTTGTTTTTGAGCAGCTTGGCCTGGAAAAGAGTCAAGGATTTTAAAGATCAGTCTTTACATGCTGCTGCCAAATTATCCAAGAATAAATTTCCTCTCAAAGTCCAGTCAATGAACTTGGTGAAATAAAAATAACAACTTCTGCAGGCTTCTCTGTGGATAAAATGGCCTGGCAATTTGGTAAACAACAGGAATTCTGCAGATGCTGGAAATTCAAGCAACTTTGATGTTTGTTGCTGGCAATTTGGTGACTGGAGCACAAATTATTTGAGATCTTTCACTGGCATTGGTTATGCAGACAGACAGTTAAGACAGCACTGAAGTAATCTGGATAGACAGGTAGACCGGCACTGGCTTTATCCGGATAGACAAGTAGGATAGCACTGGATTAATCTGGATAGATGAGCAGGACAGCACTGGTTTTATCTGGAAAGATGGGTAGGACAGCATTGGATAGATTGGTGTGACAGAACTGGCTTTATCTAGATAGACAGGTAGGACAGCACTGGTTTTATCTGGATAGATCAGTAGGACTGCACTAGTTTTATGCAGATAGATGGGAAGGATGGCACTGGTTTTATGTAGAGAGATGGAGGGGACGGCACTGGTTCTATGTAGATAGATGGGAAGGAGGGCACTGGTTTTATGTAGACAGATGGGGAGGACGGTACTGGTGTTATGTAGATAGATGGGTAGGACAGCACTGGTTTTATGTAGTTAGATGGGGAGGACGGCACTGGTTTTATGTAGATAGATGGGTGGGGCGGCAATGGTTTTATGCAGATAGATGTGGAGGATGGCACTGGTTTTATGTAGGTAGATGGAGAGGACGACACTGGTTTTATGTAGGGAGATGGAGAGGACGGCACTGGTTTTATGTAGTTACATGGGGAGGACAGCACTGGTTTTATGTAGATAGATGGGAAGAACAACACTGGTTTTATGCAGATAGATGGGAAGGACAGCACTGCTTTTATGTAGATAGATGGGTGGGTCGGCACTGGTTTTATGTAGAGAAATGGGGAGGATGGCACTGGTTTTATGTAGAGAGATGGGGAGGACGGCACTGGTTTTATGTAGACAGATGGGTGGGGCGGCACTGGTTTTATGTAGATAGATGGGGAGGACGGCACTGGTTTTATGTAGATAGATGGTTAGGACAGTACTGGTTTTATGTAGTTAGATGGGGAGGACGGCACTGGTTTTATGTAGATAAATGGGTAGAACAGCACTGGTTTTATGTAGATAGATGGGAAGGACAGCACGGGTTTATGTAGAAAGATGGAGAGGATGGCACTGGTTTTATGTAGAGAGATGGAGAGGACGGCACTGGTTTTATGTAGATAGATGGGTAGGACGGCACTGGTTTTATGTAGATAGATGGGTAGGACAGCACTGGTTTTATATAGTTAGATGGGGAGGACGGCATTGGTTTTATGTAGACGGATGGGTAGGGCGGCACTGGTTTTATGCAGATAGATGGGGAGGACGGCACTGGTTTTATATAGTTAGATGGGGAGGACGGCACTTGTTTTATGTAGAGAGATGGAGAGGACGGCACTGGTTTTATATAGTTAGATGGGGAGGACGGCACTTGTTTTATGTTGATAAATGGGTAGAACATCACTGGTTTTATGTAGATAGATGGGAAGGACAGCACTGGTTTTATGTAGAGAGATGGAGAGGACGGCACTGGTTTTATGTAGAGAGACAGAGAGGACGGCACTGGTTTTATGTAGAGACATGGGGAGGATGGCACTGCTTTTATGTAGAGAGATGAGTAGAACAGCACTGGTTTTGTGTAGTTAGAAGGGGAGGAGGGCACTGGGTTTATGTAGATAGATGGGTAGGACGGCACTGGTTTTATGTAGATAGATGGGTAGGACGGCACTGGTTTTATGTAGATAGATGGGGAGGACGGCACTGGTTTTATGTAGAGAGATAGGTAGGATGGCACTGGTTTTTTTGTAGATAGATGGGGAGGACGGCACTGGTTTTCTCTAGAAAGATGGGTAGGACGGCACTGGTTTTATGTAGATAGATGGAAAGGATGGCACTGGTTTTATGTAGATAGATGGGTGGGCAGTACTGGTTTTTTGTAGATAGATGGGGAGGATGGCACTGGTTTTATGTAGATAGATGGGTAGGACGGCACTGGTTTTATGTAGATAGATGGGTAGGACAGCACTGGTTTTATATAGTTAGATGGGGAGGACGGCACTGGTTTTATGTAGATAAATGGGTAGAACAGCACTGGTTTTATGTAGATAGATGGTAAGGACAGCACGGGTTTATGTAGAGAGATGGAGAGGACGGCACTGGTTTTATGTAGAGAGATGGAGAGGACGGCACTGGTTTTATGTAGAGACATAGGGAGGATGGCACTGGTTTTATGTAGAGAGATGGCTAGAACAGCACTGGTTTTGTGTAGTTAGAAGGAGAGGACGGCACTGGTTTTATGTAGATAGATGGGTAGGACGGCACTGCTTTTATGTAGATAGATGGGTAGGACGGCACTGGTTTTATGTAGATAGATGGGGAGGACGGCACTGGTTTTATTTAGATAGATGGGTAGGATGGCACTGGTTTAATGTAGATAGATGGGGAGGACAGCACTGGTTTTATGTAGAGAGATGTGGAGGACGGCACTGGATTTATGTAATGAGATGGAGAGGACGGGCCCTGGTTTTATGTAGATAGATGGGGTGGACGGTACTGGTTTTATGTTGATAGATGGGTAGAACGGCACTGGTTTTATGTAGAGAGATGGAGAGGACGGCACTGGTTTTATGTAGAGAGATGGAGAGGATGGCACTGGTTTTATGTAGAGAGACGGGGAGGACGACACTGGTTTTATGTAGAGACATGGGGAGGACGACACTGGTTTTATGTAGAGAGATGAAGAGGATGGCACTGGTTTTATGTAGAGAGACGGGGAGGACGACACTGGTTTTATGTAGAGACATGGGGAGGACGACACTGGTTTTATGTAGAGAGATGAAGAGGATGGCACTGGTTTTATGTAGAGAAATGGGGAGGACGGCACTGTTTTTATGTAGAGAGATGGGGAGGACGACACTGGTTTTATGCAGACAGAAGGGGAGAACGGCACTTGTTTTATGTAGATAGATGGAGAGGACGGCACTGGTTTGATGTAGATAGATGGGGAGGATGACACTGGTTTTATGTACTTAGTTGGGGAGGACGGCACTGGTTTTATGTAGATAGATGGGTAGAACGGCACTGGTTTTATGTAGATAGATGGGTAGGACGGCACTGGTTTTATGTAGATAGATGGGGAGGACGGCAATGGTTTTATCTAGATAGATGGGGAGGACGACACTGGTTTTATGCAGACAGATGGGGAGGACGGTACTGGTTTTATGAGAGAGATGGAGAGTACGGCACTGGTATTATGTATATAGATGGGTAGGGTGGCACTTGTTTTATGTAGAGAGATGCAGAGGACAGGACTGGTTTTATGTAGATAGATGGGGAGGACGGCACTGCGTTTATGTAGAGAGATGGGTAGAACAGCACTGGTTTTGTGTAGTTAGAAGGGGAGGACGGCACTGGGTTTATGTAGATAGATGGGTAGGACGGCACTGGTTTTATGTAGATAGATGGGTAGGACGGCACTGGTTTTATGTTGTTAGATGGGTAGGATGACACTGGTTTTATGTAGATAGATGGGTAGGACGACACTGGTTTTATGTGGAGAGATGGAGAGGACAGCACTGGTTTTATTTAGAGAGATGGGGTGGATGGCACTGGTTTTATGTTGATGGATCAGTAGCACGGCACTGGTTTTATGTACATAGATGGGTAAGACGGCAATGGTCTTATGTAAATAGATGAGGAAGATGGCACTGGTTTTATGTAGAGAGATGGAGAGGACGGCACTGGTATTATGTAGTTAGATGGGGAGGATGGCACTGGTTTTATCTAGTTCGTTGGGTACGACGGCAGTGGTTTTATCTAGATAGATGGGGAGGACGACACTAGTTTTATGCAGACAGATGGGGAGGAAGGTACTGGTTTTATGAGAGAAATGGAGAGTACGGCACTGGTATTATGTATATAGATGGGTAGGGTGGCACTGGTTTTATGTAGAGAGATGGAGAGGACAGGACTGGTTTTATGTAGATAGATGGGTGGGACGGCAGTGGTTTTATGTTGACAGATGGGGAGGACGGCCCTGGTTTTATGTAGACAGATGGGGTGGACGACACTGGTTTTATGTAGATAGATGGGTAGGACGGCACTGCTTTTATGTAGAGAGATAGAGAGGACGGCACTGGTTTTATGTAGATATATGGGTAGGACAGCACTTGTTTTATGTAGTTAGATGGGGAGTACGGCACTGGTATTATGTAGAGAGATGGAAAGGATGGCACTGGTTTTATATAGGTAGATGGGGAGGACAACACTCATTATATGTAGAGAGATGGAAAGGACGGCACTGGTTTTATGCAGACAGATGGGGAGGACGGCACTGGTTTTATGTGGTTAGATGGGTAGGATGGCACTGGTTTTATGTAGAGAGATAGAGAGGACGGCACTGCTTTTATATAGGTAGATGGGGAGGACAACAGTGGTTTTGTGTAGATAGATGGAAAGGTCGGCACTGGTTTTATGTAGAGAGATGGAGAGGACGGCACTGATTTTATGTAGTTAGATGGGTAGGATGGCACTGGTTTTATGTAGACGGTTGGGTAGGACGGCACTGATTTTATTTAGAGAGATGGGGTGGATGGCACTGGTTTTATGTTGATGGATCAGTAGCACGGCACTGGTTTTATGTAGATAGATGGGTAGGACGGCACTGGTTTTATGTAGACAGATGGGGTGGACGACACTGGTTTTATGTAGATAGATGGGTAGGACGGCACTGTTTTTATGTAGAGAGATAGAGAGGACGGCACTGGTTTTATGTAGATATATGGGTAGGACAGCACTTGTTTTATGTAGTTAGATGGGGAGTACGGCACTGGTATTATGTAGAGAGATGGAAAGGATGGCACTGGTTTTATATAGGTAGATGTGGAGGACAACACTCGTTATATGTAGAGAGATGGAAAGGACGACACTGGTTTTATGCAGACAGATGGGGAGGACGGCACTGGTTTTATGTGGTTAGATGGGTAGGATGACACTGGTTTTATGTAGAGAGATAGAGAGGACGGCAGTGCTTTTATATAGGTAGATGTGGAGGACAACAGTGGTTTTGTGTAGATAGATGGAAAGGTCGGCACTGGTTTTATGTAGAGAGATGGAGAGGATGGCACTGATTTTATGTAGTTAGATGGGTAGGATGGCACTGGTCTTATGTAGACAGTTGGGTAGGACGGCACTGATTTTATTTAGAGAGATGGGGTGGATGGCACTGGTTTTATGTTGATGGATCAGTAGCACGGCACTGGTTTTATGTAGATAGATGGGTAGGACGGCACTGGTTTTATGTAGATATATGGGTAGGACAGCACTTGTTTTATGTAGTTAGATGGGGAGTACGGCACTGCTTTTAAGTAGCTGGATGGGAAAGACAGCACTGGTCTTATGTAGATAGATGGGGAGGACGGCAGTGGTTTTATGTAGAGCGATGGGGAGGACGACACTGCGTTTACGGAGACAGATGGGGAGGACGGCACTTGTTTTATGTAGTTAGATGGGGAGGACGGCACTGGTATTATGTAGAGAGATGGAAAGGATGGCACTAGTTTTATATAGATAGATGGGTAGGACGGCACTGGTTTTATGTAGATAGATGGTGAGGACGGCACTGGTTTTATGTAGAGAGATGGAGAGGACGGCACTGGTTTTATATAGAGAGATGGGTAGGATGGCACTGGTTTTTTTGTAGATAGATGGGGAGGACGGCACTGGTTTTCTCTAGATAGATGGGTAGGACGGCACTGGTATTATGTAGATAGATGGGGAGGATGGCACTGGTTTTATGTAGATAGATGGGTGGGCAGTACTGGTTTTTTGTAGACTGATGGGGAGGACGGCACTGGTTTTATGTAGATAGATGGGTAGGATGGCACTGGTTTTTTGTAGATTGATGGGGAGGACGGCACTGGTTTTATGTAGATAGATGGGTAGGACAGCACTGGTTTTATATAGTTAGATGGGGAGGACGGCACTGGTTTTATGTAGATAAATGGGTAGAACAGCACTGGTTTTATGTAGATAGATGGTAAGGACAGCACGGGTTTATGTAGAGAGATGGAGAGGACGGCACTGGTTTTATGTAGAGAGATGGAGAGGACGGCACTGGTTTTATGTAGAGACATAGGGAGGATGGCACTGGTTTTATGTAGAGAGATGGCTAGAACAGCACTGGTTTTGTGTAGTTAGAAGGAGAGGACGGCACTGGTTTTATGTAGATAGATGGGTAGGACGGCACTGCTTTTATGTAGATAGATGGGTAGGACGGCACTGGTTTTATGTAGATAGATGGGGAGGACGGCACTGGTTTTATTTAGATAGATGGGTAGGATGGCACTGGTTTAATGTAGATAGATGGGGAGGACAGCACTGGTTTTATGTAGAGAGATGTGGAGGACGGCACTGGATTTATGTAATGAGATGGAGAGGACGGGCCCTGGTTTTATGTAGATAGATGGGGTGGACGGTACTGGTTTTATGTTGATAGATGGGTAGAACGGCACTGGTTTTATGTAGAGAGATGGAGAGGACGGCACTGGTTTTATGTAGAGAGATGGAGAGGATGGCACTGGTTTTATGTAGAGAGACGGGGAGGACGACACTGGTTTTATGTAGAGACATGGGGAGGACGACACTGGTTTTATGTAGAGAGATGAAGAGGATGGCACTGGTTTTATGTAGAGAGACGGGGAGGACGACACTGGTTTTATGTAGAGACATGGGGAGGACGACACTGGTTTTATGTAGAGAGATGAAGAGGATGGCACTGGTTTTATGTAGAGAAATGGGGAGGACGGCACTGTTTTTATGTAGAGAGATGGGGAGGACGACACTGGTTTTATGCAGACAGAAGGGGAGAACGGCACTTGTTTTATGTAGATAGATGGAGAGGACGGCACTGGTTTGATGTAGATAGATGGGGAGGATGACACTGGTTTTATGTACTTAGTTGGGGAGGACGGCACTGGTTTTATGTAGATAGATGGGTAGAACGGCACTGGTTTTATGTAGATAGATGGGTAGGACGGCACTGGTTTTATGTAGATAGATGGGGAGGACGGCAATGGTTTTATCTAGATAGATGGGGAGGACGACACTGGTTTTATGCAGACAGATGGGGAGGACGGTACTGGTTTTATGAGAGAGATGGAGAGTACGGCACTGGTATTATGTATATAGATGGGTAGGGTGGCACTTGTTTTATGTAGAGAGATGCAGAGGACAGGACTGGTTTTATGTAGATAGATGGGGAGGACGGCACTGCGTTTATGTAGAGAGATGGGTAGAACAGCACTGGTTTTGTGTAGTTAGAAGGGGAGGACGGCACTGGGTTTATGTAGATAGATGGGTAGGACGGCACTGGTTTTATGTAGATAGATGGGTAGGACGGCACTGGTTTTATGTTGTTAGATGGGTAGGATGACACTGGTTTTATGTAGATAGATGGGTAGGACGACACTGGTTTTATGTGGAGAGATGGAGAGGACAGCACTGGTTTTATTTAGAGAGATGGGGTGGATGGCACTGGTTTTATGTTGATGGATCAGTAGCACGGCACTGGTTTTATGTACATAGATGGGTAAGACGGCAATGGTCTTATGTAAATAGATGAGGAAGATGGCACTGGTTTTATGTAGAGAGATGGAGAGGACGGCACTGGTATTATGTAGTTAGATGGGGAGGATGGCACTGGTTTTATCTAGTTCGTTGGGTACGACGGCAGTGGTTTTATCTAGATAGATGGGGAGGACGACACTAGTTTTATGCAGACAGATGGGGAGGAAGGTACTGGTTTTATGAGAGAAATGGAGAGTACGGCACTGGTATTATGTATATAGATGGGTAGGGTGGCACTGGTTTTATGTAGAGAGATGGAGAGGACAGGACTGGTTTTATGTAGATAGATGGGTGGGACGGCAGTGGTTTTATGTTGACAGATGGGGAGGACGGCCCTGGTTTTATGTAGACAGATGGGGTGGACGACACTGGTTTTATGTAGATAGATGGGTAGGACGGCACTGCTTTTATGTAGAGAGATAGAGAGGACGGCACTGGTTTTATGTAGATATATGGGTAGGACAGCACTTGTTTTATGTAGTTAGATGGGGAGTACGGCACTGGTATTATGTAGAGAGATGGAAAGGATGGCACTGGTTTTATATAGGTAGATGGGGAGGACAACACTCATTATATGTAGAGAGATGGAAAGGACGGCACTGGTTTTATGCAGACAGATGGGGAGGACGGCACTGGTTTTATGTGGTTAGATGGGTAGGATGGCACTGGTTTTATGTAGAGAGATAGAGAGGACGGCACTGCTTTTATATAGGTAGATGGGGAGGACAACAGTGGTTTTGTGTAGATAGATGGAAAGGTCGGCACTGGTTTTATGTAGAGAGATGGAGAGGACGGCACTGATTTTATGTAGTTAGATGGGTAGGATGGCACTGGTTTTATGTAGACGGTTGGGTAGGACGGCACTGATTTTATTTAGAGAGATGGGGTGGATGGCACTGGTTTTATGTTGATGGATCAGTAGCACGGCACTGGTTTTATGTAGATAGATGGGTAGGACGGCACTGGTTTTATGTAGACAGATGGGGTGGACGACACTGGTTTTATGTAGATAGATGGGTAGGACGGCACTGTTTTTATGTAGAGAGATAGAGAGGACGGCACTGGTTTTATGTAGATATATGGGTAGGACAGCACTTGTTTTATGTAGTTAGATGGGGAGTACGGCACTGGTATTATGTAGAGAGATGGAAAGGATGGCACTGGTTTTATATAGGTAGATGTGGAGGACAACACTCGTTATATGTAGAGAGATGGAAAGGACGACACTGGTTTTATGCAGACAGATGGGGAGGACGGCACTGGTTTTATGTGGTTAGATGGGTAGGATGACACTGGTTTTATGTAGAGAGATAGAGAGGACGGCAGTGCTTTTATATAGGTAGATGTGGAGGACAACAGTGGTTTTGTGTAGATAGATGGAAAGGTCGGCACTGGTTTTATGTAGAGAGATGGAGAGGATGGCACTGATTTTATGTAGTTAGATGGGTAGGATGGCACTGGTCTTATGTAGACAGTTGGGTAGGACGGCACTGATTTTATTTAGAGAGATGGGGTGGATGGCACTGGTTTTATGTTGATGGATCAGTAGCACGGCACTGGTTTTATGTAGATAGATGGGTAGGACGGCACTGGTTTTATGTAGATATATGGGTAGGACAGCACTTGTTTTATGTAGTTAGATGGGGAGTACGGCACTGCTTTTAAGTAGCTGGATGGGAAAGACAGCACTGGTCTTATGTAGATAGATGGGGAGGACGGCAGTGGTTTTATGTAGAGCGATGGGGAGGACGACACTGCGTTTACGGAGACAGATGGGGAGGACGGCACTTGTTTTATGTAGTTAGATGGGGAGGACGGCACTGGTATTATGTAGAGAGATGGAAAGGATGGCACTAGTTTTATATAGATAGATGGGTAGGACGGCACTGGTTTTATGTAGATAGATGGTGAGGACGGCACTGGTTTTATGTAGAGAGATGGAGAGGACGGCACTGGTTTTATATAGAGAGATGGGTAGGATGGCACTGGTTTTTTTGTAGATAGATGGGGAGGACGGCACTGGTTTTCTCTAGATAGATGGGTAGGACGGCACTGGTATTATGTAGATAGATGGGGAGGATGGCACTGGTTTTATGTAGATAGATGGGTGGGCAGTACTGGTTTTTTGTAGACTGATGGGGAGGACGGCACTGGTTTTATGTAGATAGATGGGTAGGATGGCACTGGTTTTTTGTAGATTGATGGGGAGGACGGCACTGGTTTTATGTAGATAGATGGGTAGGATGGCACAGGTTTTATGTAGATAGATGGGGAGGACGGCATTGGTTTTATGTAGATAGATGGGGTGGACGGTACTGGTTTTATGTTGATAGATGGGTAGAACGGCACTGGTTTTATGTAGAGAGATGGAGAGGATGGCACTGGTTTTATGTAGAGAGATGGGGAGGACGACAATGGTTTTATGCAGACAGATGGGGAAAACGGCACTGGTTTTATGAGAGAGATGGAGAGTACGGCACTGGTATTATGTATATAGATGGGTAGGGTGGCACTGGTTTTATGTAGTTAGATGGGTAGGATGACACTGGTTTTATGTAGATAGATGGGTAGGACGACACTGGTTTTATGTAGAGAGATGGAGAGGACAGCACTGGTTTTATTTAGAGAGATGGGGTGGATGGCACTGGTTTTATATAGGTAGATGGGGAGGACAACATTCGTTATATGTAGAGAGATGGAAAGGACGGCACTGGTTTTATGCAGACAGATGGGGAGGACGGCACTGGTTTTATGTAGTTAGATGGGTAGGATGGCACTGGTTTTATGTAGAGAGATAGAGAGGACGGCACTGGTTTTATATAGGTAGATGGGGAGGACAACAGTGGTTTTGTGTAGATAGATGGAAAGGTCGGCACTGGTTTTATGTAGAGAGATGGAGAGGACGGCACTGATTTTATGTAGTTAGATGGGTAGGATGGCACTGGTTTTATGTAGACGGTTGGGTAGGACGGCACTGATTTTATTTAGAGAGATGGGGTGGATGGCACTGGTTTTATGTTGATGGATCAGTAGCACGGCACTGGTTTTATGTCGATAGATGGGTAGGACGGCACTGGTTTTATGTAGATATATGGGTAGGACAGCACTTGTTTTATGTAGTTAGATGGGGAGTACGGCACTGCTTTTAAGTAGATAGATGGGAAAGACAGCACTGGTCTTATGTAGATAGATGGGGAGGACGGCAGTGGTTTTATGTGGAGCGATGGGGAGGACGACACTGCGTTTACGGAGACAGATAGGGAGGACGGCACTTGTTTTATGTAGTTAGATGGGGAGGACGGCACTGGTATTATGTAGAGAGATGGAAAGGATGGCACTAGTTTTATATAGATAGATGGGGAGGACGGCACTGGTTTTATGTAGATAGATGGGGAGGATGACACTGGTTTTATGTACTTAGTTGGGGAGGACGGCACTGGTTTTATGTAGATAGATGGGTAGAACGGCACTGGTTTTATGTAGATAGATGGGTAGGACGGCACTGGTTTTATGTAGATAGATGGGGAGGACGGCAATGGTTTTATCTAGATAGATGGGGAGGACGACACTGGTTTTATGCAGACAGATGGGGAGGACGGTACTGGTTTTATGAGAGAGATGGAGAGTACGGCACTGGTATTATGTATATAGATGGGTAGGGTGGCACTTGTTTTATGTAGAGAGATGCAGAGGACAGGACTGGTTTTATGTAGATAGATGGGGAGGACGGCACTGCGTTTATGTAGAGAGATGGGTAGAACAGCACTGGTTTTGTGTAGTTAGAAGGGGAGGACGGCACTGGGTTTATGTAGATAGATGGGTAGGACGGCACTGGTTTTATGTGGATAGATGGGTAGGACGGCACTGGTTTTATGTAGTTAGATGGGTAGGATGACACTGGTTTTATGTAGATAGATGGGTAGGACGACACTGGTTTTATGTGGAGAGATGAGAGGACAGCACTGGTTTTATTTAGAGAGATGGGGTGGATGGCACTGGTTTTATGTTGATGGATCAGTAGCACGGCACTGGTTTTATGTACATAGATGGGTAAGACGGCAATGGTCTTATGTAAATAGATGAGGAAGATGGCACTGGTTTTATGTAGAGAGATGGAGAGGACGGCACTGGTATTATGTAGTTACATGGGGAGGATGGCACTGGTTTTATCCAGTTCGTTGGGTACGACGGCAGTGGTTTTATCTAGATAGATGGGGAGGACGACACTAGTTTTATGCAGACAGATGGGGAGGAAGGTACTGGTTTTATGAGAGAAATGGAGAGTACGGCACTGGTATTATGTATATAGATGGGTAGGGTGGCACTGGTTTTATGTAGAGAGATGGAGAGGACAGGACTGGTTTTATGTAGATAGATGGGTGGGACGGCAGTGGTTTTATGTTGACAGATGGAAAGGTCGGCACTGGTTTTATGTAGAGAGATGGAGAGGACGGCACTGATTTTATGTAGTTAGATGGGTAGGATGGCACTGGTTTTATGTAGACGGTTGGGTAGGACGGCACTGATTTTATTTAGAGAGATGGGGTGGATGGCACTGGTTTTATGTTGATGGATCAGTAGCACGGCACTGGTTTTATGTAGATAGATGGGTAGGACGGCACTGGTTTTATGTAGACAGATGGGGTGGACGACACTGGTTTTATGTAGATAGATGGTTAGGACGGCACTGTTTTTATGTAGAGAGATAGAGATGACGGCACTGGTTTTATGTAGATATATGGGTAGGACAGCACTTGTTTTATGTAGTTAGATGGGGAGTACGGCACTGGTATTATGTAGAGAGATGGAAAGGATGGCACTGGTTTTATATAGGTAGATGGGGAGGACAACACTCGTTATATGTAGAGAGATGGAAAGGACGACACTGGTTTTATGCAGACAGATGGGGAGGACGGCACTGGTTTTATGTGGTTAGATGGTAGGATGACACTGGTTTTATGTAGAGAGATAGAGAGGACGGCAGTGCTTTTATATAGGTAGATGTGGAGGACAACAGTGGTTTTGTGTAGATAGATGGAAAGGTCGGCACTGGTTTTATGCAGAGAGATGGAGAGGATGGCACTGATTTTATGTAGTTAGATGGGTAGGATGGCACTGGTCTTATGTTGACAGTTGGGTAGGACGGCACTGATTTTATTTAGAGAGATGGGGTGGATGGCACTGGTTTTATGTTGATGGATCAGTAGCACGGCACTGGTTTTATGTAGATAGATGGGTAGGACGGCACTGGTTTTATGTAGATATATGGGTAGGACAGCACTTGTTTTATGTAGTTAGATGGGGAGTACGGCACTGCTTTTAAGTAGCTGGATGGGAAAGACAGCACTGGTCTTATGTAGATAGATGGGGAGGACGGCAGTGGTTTTATGTAGAGCGATGGGGAGGACGACACTGCGTTTACGGAGACAGATGGGGAGGACGGCACTTGTTTTATGTAGTTAGATGGGGAGGACGGCACTGGTATTATGTAGAGAGATGGAAAGGATGGCACTAGTTTTATATAGATAGATGGGTAGGACGGCACTGGTTTTATGTAGATAGATGGTGAGGACGGCACTGGTTTTATGTAGAGAGATGGAGAGGACGGCACTGGTTTTATATAGAGAGATGGGTAGGATGGCACTGGTTTTTTTGTAGATAGATGGGGAGGACGGCACTGGTTTTCTCTAGATAGATGGGTAGGACGGCACTGGTATTATGTAGATAGATGGGGAGGATGGCACTGGTTTTATGTAGATAGATGGGTGGGCAGTACTGGTTTTTTGTAGACTGATGGGGAGGACGGCACTGATTTTATGTAGATAGATGGGTAGGATGGCACTGGTTTTTTGTAGATTGATGGGGAGGACGGCACTGGTTTTATGTAGATAGATGGGTAGGATGGCACAGGTTTTATGTAGATAGATGGGGAGGACGGCATTGGTTTTATGTAGATAGATGGGGTGGACGGTACTGGTTTTATGTTGATAGATGGGTAGAACGGCACTGGTTTTATGTAGAGAGATGGAGAGGATGGCACTGGTTTTATGTAGAGAGATGGGGAGGACGACAATGGTTTTATGCAGACAGAAGGGGAAAACGGCACTGGTTTTATGAGAGAGATGGAGAGTACGGCACTGGTATTATGTATATAGATGGGTAGGGTGGCACTGGTTTTATGTAGTTAGATGGGTAGGATGACACTGGTTTTATGTAGATAGATGGGTAGGACGACACTGGTTTTATGTAGAGAGATGGAGAGGACAGCACTGGTTTTATTTAGAGAGATGGGGTGGATGGCACTGGTTTTATATAGGTAGATGGGGAGGACAACATTCGCTATATGTAGAGAGATGGAAAGGACGGCACTGGTTTTATGCAGACAGATGGGGAGGACGGCACTGGTTTTATGTAGTTAGATGGGTAGGATGGCACTGGTTTTATGTAGAGAGATATAGAGGACGGCACTGGTTTTATATAGGTAGATGGGGAGGACAACAGTGGTTTTGTGTAGATAGATGGAAAGGTCGGCACTGGTTTTATGTAGAGAGATGGAGAGGACGGCACTGATTTTATGTAGTTAGATGGGTAGGATGGCACTGGTTTTATGTAGACGGTTGGGTAGGACGGCACTGATTTTATTTAGAGAGATGGGGTGGATGGCACTGGTTTTATGTTGATGGATCAGTAGCACGGCACTGGTTTTATGTAGATAGATGGGTAGGACGGCACTGGTTTTATGTAGATATATGGGTAGGACAGCACTTGTTTTATGTAGTTAGATGGGGAGTACGGCACTGCTTTTAAGTAGATAGATGGGAAAGACAGCACTGGTCTTATGTAGATAGATGGGGAGGACGGCAGTGGTTTTATGTGGAGCGATGGGGAGGACGACACTGCGTTTACGGAGACAGATGGGGAGGACGGCACTTGTTTTATGTAGTTAGATGGGGAGGACGGCACTGGTATTATGTAGAGAGATGGAAAGGATGGCACTAGTTTTATATAGATAGATGGGGAGGACGGCACTGGTTTTATGTAGATAGATGGGGAGGATGACACTGGTTTTATGTACTTAGTTGGGGAGGACGGCACAGGCTTTATGTAGTTAGATGGGTAGGATGGCACTGGTTTTATGTAGAGAGATGGAGAGGACGGCACTAGTTTTATGTAGAGAGATGGAGAGGACGGCACTGGTTTTATGTAGAGACATGGGGAGGATGGCACTGGTTTTATGTAGAGAGATGGGTAGAACAGCACTAGTTTTGTGTAGTTAGAAGGAGAGGACGGCACTGGTTTTATGTAGATAGATGGGTAGGACGGCACTGGTTTTATGTAGATAGATGGTGAGGACGGCACTAGTTTTATGTAGAGAGATGGAGAGGACGGCACTGGTTTTATGTAGACGGGTGGGTAGGACGGCACTGGTTTTATGTAGAGAGATGGAGAGGACGGCACTAGTTTTATGTAGAGAGATGGAGAGGACGGCACTGGTTTTATGTAGAGACATGGGGAGGATGGCACTGGTTTTATGTAGAGAGATGGGTAGAACAGCACTGGTTTTGTGTAGTTAGAAGGAGAGGACGGCACTGGTTTTATGTAGATAGATGGGTAGGACGGCACTGGTTTTATGTAGATAGATGGTGAGGACGGCACTGGTTTTATGTAGAGAGATGGAGAGGACGGCACTGGTTTTATATAGAGAGATGGGTAGGATGGCACTGGTTTTTTTGTAGATAGATGGGGAGGACGGCACTGGTTTTCTCTAGATAGATGGGTAGGACGGCACTGGTATTATGTAGATAGATGGGGAGGATGGCACTGGTTTTATGTAGATAGATGGTTGGGCAGTACTGGTTTTTTGTAGACTGATGGGGAGGACGGCACTGGTTTTATGTAGATAGATGGGTAGGATGGCACTGGTTTTTTGTAGATTGATGGGGAGGACGGCACTGGTTTTATGTAGATAGATGGGTAGGATGGCACTGGTTTTATGTAGATAGATGGGGAGGATGGCACTGGTTTTATGTAGATAGATGGGGTGGACGGTACTGGTTTTATGTTGATAGATGGGTAGAACGGCACTGGCTTTATGTAGAGAGATGGAGAGGATGGCACTGGTTTTATGTAGAGAGATGGGGAGGACGACAATGGTTTTATGCAGACAGATGGGGAAAACGGCACTGGTTTTATGAGAGAGATGGAGAGTACGGCACTGGTATTATGTATATAGATGGGTAGGGTGGCACTGGTTTTGTGTAGTTAGATGGGTAGGATGACACTGGTTTTATGTAGATAGATGGGTAGGACGACACTGGTTTTATGTAGAGAGATGGAGAGGACAGCACTGGTTTTATTTAGAGAGATGGGGTGGATGGCACTGGTTTTATATAGGTAGATGGGGAGGACAACATTCGTTATATGTAGAGAGATGGAAAGGACGGCACTGGTTTTATGCAGACAGATGGGGAGGACGGCACTGGTTTTATGTAGTTAGATGGGTAGGATGGCACTGGTTTTATGTAGAGAGATAGAGAGGACGGCACTGTTTTTATATAGGTAGATGGGGAGGACAACAGTGGTTTTGTGTAGATAGATGGAAAGGTCGGCACTGGTTTTATGTAGAGAGATGGAGAGGACGGCACTGATTTTATGTAGTTAGATGGGTAGGATGGCACTGGTTTTATGTAGACGGTTGGGTAGGACGGCACTGATTTTATTTAGAGAGATGGGGTGGATGGCACTGGTTTTATGTTGATGGATCAGTAGCACGGCACTGGTTTTATGCAGATAGATGGGTAGGACGGCACTGCTTTTATGTAGATATATGGGTAGGACAGCACTTGTTTTATGTAGTTAGATGGGGAGTACGGCACTGCTTTTAAGTAGATAGATGGGAAAGACAGCACTGGTCTTATGTAGATAGATGAGGAGGACGGCAGTGGTTTTATGTAGAGCGATGGGGAGGATGACACTGCGTTTACGGAGACAGATGGGGAGGACGGCACTTGTTTTATGTAGTTAGATGGGGAGGACGGCACTGGTATTATGTAGAGAGATGGAAAGGATGGCACTAGTTTTATATAGATAGATGGGGAGGACGGCACTGGTTTTATGTAGATAGATGGGGAGGATGACACTGGTTTTATGTACTTAGTTGTGGAGGACGGCACAGGCTTTATGTAGTTAGATGGGTAGGATGGCACTGGTTTTATGTAGACGGGTGGGTAGGACGGCACTGGCTTTATTTAGAGAGATGGAGAGGACGGCACTAGTTTTATGTAGAGAGATGGAGAGGACGGCACTGGTTTTATGTAGAGACATGGGGAGGATGGCACTGGTTTTATGTAGAGACATGGGGAGGATGGCACTGGTTTTATGTAGAGAGATGGGTAGAACAGCACTGGTTTTGTGTAGTTAGAAGGAGAGGACGGCACTGGTTTTATGTAGATAGATGGGTAGGACGGCACTGGTTTTATGTAGATAGATGGTGAGGACGGCACTGGTTTTATGTAGAGAGATGGAGAGGACGGCACTGGTTTTATATAGAGAGATGGGTAGGATGGCACTGGTTTTTTTGTAGATAGATGCGGAGGACGGCACTGGTTTTCTCTAGATAGATGGGTAGGACGGCACTGGTATTATGTAGATAGATGGGGAGGATGGCACTGGTTTTATGTAGATAGATGGGTGGGCAGTACTGGTTTTTTGTAGACTGATGGGGAGGACGGCACTGGTTTTATGTAGATAGATGGGTAGGATGGCACTGGTTTTTTGTAGATTGATGGGGAGGACGGCACTGGTTTTATGTAGATAGATGGGTAGGATGGCACTGGTTTTATGTAGATAGATGGGAGGACGGCACTGGTTTTATGTAGATAGATGGGGTGGACGGTACTGGTTTTATGTTGATAGATGGGTAGAACGGCACTGGCTTTATGTAGAGAGATGGAGAGGATGGCACTGGTTTTATGTAGAGAGATGGGGAGGATGGCACTGGTTTTATGTAGATAGATGGGTGGGCAGTACTGGTTTTTTGTAGACTGATGGGGAGGACGGCACTGGTTTTATGTAGATAGATGGGTGGGCAGTACTGGTCTTTTGTAGACTGATGGGGAGGACGGCACTGGTTTTATGTAGATAGATGGGTAGGATGGCACTGGTTTTTTGTAGATTGATGGGGAGGACGGCACTGGTTTTATGTAGATAGATGGGTAGGATGGCACTGGTTTTATGTAGATAGATGGGAGGACGGCACTGGTTTTATGTAGATAGATGGGGTGGACGGTACTGGTTTTATGTTGATAGATGGGTAGAACGGCACTGGCTTTATGTAGAGAGATGGAGAGGATGGCACTGGTTTTATGTAGAGAGATGGGGAGGACGACAATGGTTTTATGCAGACAGATGGGGAAAACGGCACTGGTTTTATGAGAGAGATGGAGAGTACGGCACTGGTATTATGTATATAGATGGGTAGGGTGGCACTGGCTTTATGTAGTTAGATGGGTAGGATGACACTGGTTTTATGTAGATAGATGGGTAGGACGACACTGGTTTTATGTAGAGAGATGGGGTGGATGGCACTGGTTTTATATAGGTAGATGGGGAGGACAACATTCGTTATATGTCGAGAGATGGAAAGGACGGCACTGGTTTTATGCAGACAGATGGGGAGGACGGCACTGGTTTTATGTAGGTTGATGGGTAGGATGGCACTGGTTTATGTAGAGAGATAGAGAGGACGGCACTGTTTTTATATAGGTAGATGGGGACGACAACAGTGGTTTTGTGTAGATAGATGGAAAGGTCGGCACTGGTTTTATGTAGAGAGATGGAGAGGACGGCACTGATTTTATGTAGTTAGATGGGTAGGATGGCACTGGTTTTATGTAGACGGTTGGGTAGGACGGCACTGATTTTATTTAGAGAGATGGGGTGGATGGCACTGGTTTTATGTTGATGGATCAGTAGCACGGCACTGGTTTTATGCAGATAGATGGGTAGGACGGCACTGCTTTTATGTAGATATATGGGTAGGACAGCACTTGTTTTATGTAGTTAGATGGGGAGTACGGCACTGCTTTTAAGTAGATAGATGGGAAAGACAGCACTGGTCTTATGTAGATAGATGAGGAGGACGGCAGTGGTTTTATGTAGAGCGATGGGGAGGATGACACTGCGTTTACGGAGACAGATGGGGAGGACGGCACTTGTTTTATGTAGTTAGATGGGGAGGACGGCACTGGTATTATGTAGAGAGATGGAAAGGATGGCACTAGTTTTATATAGATAGATGGGGAGGACGGCACTGGTTTTATGTAGATAGATGGGGAGGACGACACTGGTTTTATGTACTTAGTTGGGGAGGACGGCACAGGCTTTATGTAGTTAGATGTGTAGGATGGCACTGGTTTTATGTAGACGGGTGGGTAGGACGGCACTGGCTTTATTTAGAGAGATGGGGTGGATGGCACTGGTTTTATGTTGATGGATCAGTAGCACGGCACTGGTTTTATGTACATAGATGGGTAAGACGGCAATGGTCTTATGTAAATAGATGAGGAAGATGGCACTGGTTTTATGCAGAGAGATGGAGAGGACGGCACTGGTATTATGTAGTTACATGGGGAGGATGGCACTGGTTTTATCTAGATAGATGGGGAGGACGACAATGGTTTTATGCAGACAGATGGGGAGGAAGGTACTGGTTTTATGAGAGAAATGGAGAGTACGGCACTGGTATTATGTATATAGATGGGTAGGGTGGCACTGCTTTTATGTAGAGAGATAGGTAGAACAGCACTGGTTTTGTGTAGTTAGAAGGGGAGGACGGCACTGGGTTTATGTAGATAGATGGGTAGGACGGCACTGGTTTTATGTAGTTAGATTGGGAGGACAACACTGGTTTTATGTAGAGAGATGGAAAGGACGGCACTGGTTTTATGTAGAGAGATGGAGAGGACGGCACTGGTTTTATATAGAGAGATGGGTAGGACGGCACTGGTTTTATGTAGATAGATGGGGAGGATGGCACTGGTTTTATGTTTATAGATGGGTGGGCAGTACTGGTTTTTTGTAGATTGATGGGGAGGACGGCACTGGTTTTATGTAGATAGATGGGTAGGATGGCACTGGTTTTATGTAGATAGATGGGGAGGATGGCACTGGTTTTATGTAGAGAGATGTGGAGGACGGCACTGGATTTATGTAATGAGATGCAGAGGACGGGCCCTGGTTTTATGTAGATAGATGGGGTGGACGGTACTGGTTTTATGTTGATAGATGGGTAGAACGGCACTGGTTTTATGTTGAGAGATGGAGAGGATGACACTGGTTTTATGTAGAGAGATGGGGAGGACGACAATGGTTTTATGCAGACAGATGGGGTAAACGGCACTGGTTTTATGAGAGAGATGGAGAGTACGGCACGGGTATTATGTATATAGATGGGTAGGGTGGCACTAGTTTTATGTAGTTAGATGGGTAGGATGACACTGGTTTTATGTAGATAGATGGGTAGGACGACACTGGTTTTATGTGGAGAGATGGAGAGGACAGCACTGGTTTTATTTAGAGAGATGGGGTGGATGGCACTGGTTTTATGTTGATGGATCAGTAGCACGGCACTGGTTTTATGTACATAGATGGGTAAGACGGCAATGGTCTTATGTAAATAGATGAGGAAGATGGCACTGGTTTTATGTAGAGAGATGGAGAGGACGGCACTGGTATTATGTAGTTACATGGGGAGGATGGCACTGGTTTTATCTAGTTCGTTGGGTACGACGGCAGTGGTTTTATCTAGATAGATGGGGAGGACGACACTAGTTTTATGCAAACAGATGGGGAGGAAGGTACTGGTTTTATGAGAGAAATGGAGAGTACGGCACTGGTATTATGTATATAGATGGGTAGGGTGGCACTGGTTTTATGTAGAGAGATGGAGAGGACAGGACTGGTTTTATGTAGATAGATGGGTGGGACGGCAGTGGTTTTATGTTGACAGATGGGGAGGACGGCCCTGGTTTTATGTAGACAGATGGGGTGGACGACACTGGTTTTATGTAGATAGATGGGTAGGACGGCACTGTTTTTATGTAGAGAGATAGAGAGGACGGCACTGGTTTTATGTAGATATATGGGTAGGACAGCACTTGTTTTATGTAGTTAGATGGGGAGTACGGCACTGGTATTATGTAGAGAGATGGAAAGGATGGCACTGGTTTTATATAGGTAGATGGGGAGGACAACACTCATTATATGTAGAGAGATGGAAAGGACGGCACTGGTTTTATGCGGACAGATGGGGAGGACGGCACTGGTTTTATGTAGTTAGATGGGTAGGATGGCACTGGTTTTATGTAGAGAGATAGAGAGGACGGCACTGGTTTTATGTAGGTAGATGGGGAGGACAACAGTGGTTTTGTGTAGATAGATGGAAAGGTCGGCACTGGTTTTATGTAGAGAGATGGAGAGGATGGCACTGATTTTATGTAGATAGATGGGTAGGATGGCACTGGTTTTATGTAGACAGTTGGGTAGGACGGCACTGATTTTATTTAGAGAGATGGGGTTGATGGCACTGGTTTTATGTTGATGGATCAGTAGCACGGCACTGGTTTTATGTAGATAGATGGGTAGGACGACACTGGTTTTATGTAGAGAGATGGAGAGGACAGCACTGGTTTTATTTAGAGAGATGGGGTGGATGGCACTGGTTTTATATAGGTAGATGGGGAGGACAACATTCGTTATATGTAGAGAGATGGAAAGGACGGCACTGGTTTTATGCAGACAGATGGGGAGGACGGCACTGGTTTTATGTAGTTAGATGGGTAGGATGGCACTGGTTTTATGTAGAGAGATAGAGAGGACGGCACTGGTTTTATATAGGTAGATGGGGAGGACAACAGTGGTTTTGTGTAGATAGATGGAAAGGTCGGCACTGGTTTTATGTAGAGAGATGGAGAGGACGGCACTGATTTTATGTAGTTAGATGGGTAGGATGGCACTGGTTTTATGTAGACGGTTGGGTAGGACGGCACTGATTTTATTTAGAGAGATGGGGTGGATGGCACTGGTTTTATGTTGATGGATCAGTAGCACAGCACTGATTTTATGTAGATAGATGGGTAGGACGGCACTGGTTTTATGTAGATATATGGGTAGGACGGCAGTGGTTTTATGTGGAGCGATGGGGAGAACGACACTGCGTTTACGGAGACAGATGGGGAGGACGGCACTTGTTTTATGTCGTTAGATGGGGAGGACGGCACTGGTATTATGTAGAGAGATGGAAAGGATGGCACTAGTTTTATATAGATAGATGGGGAGGACGGCACTGGTTTTATGTAGATAGATGGGGAGGATGACACTGGTTTTATGTACTTAGTTGGGGAGGACGGCACAGGCTTTATGTAGTTAGATGGGTAGGATGGCACTGGTTTTATGTAGACGGGTGGGTAGGACGGCACTGGTTTTATGTAGAGAGATGGAGAGGACGGCACTAGTTTTATGTAGAGAGATGGAGAGGACGGCACTGGTTTTATGTAGAGACATGGGGAGGATGGCACTGGTTTTATGTAGAGAGATGGGTAGAACAGCACTGGTTTTGTGTAGTTAGAAGGAGAGGACGGCACTGGTTTTATGTAGTTAGATGGGTAGGATGGCACTGGTTTTATGTAGAGAGATAGAGAGGACGGCACTGGTTTTATATAGGTAGATGGGGAGGACAACAGTGGTTTTGTGTAGATAGATGGAAAGGTCGGCACTGGTTTTATGTAGAGAGATGGAGAGGATGGCACTGATTTTATGTAGTTAGATGGGTAGGATGGCACTGGTTTTATGTAGACAGTTGGGTAGGACGGCACTGATTTTATTTAGAGAGATGGGGTTGATGGCACTGTTTTTATGTTGATGGATCAGTAGCACGGCACTGGTTTTATGTAGATAGATGGGTAGGACGACACTGGTTTTATGTAGAGAGATGGAGAGGACAGCACTGGTTTTATTTAGAGAGATGGGGTGGATGGCACTGGTTTTATATAGGTAGATGGGGAGGACAACATTCGTTATATGTAGAGAGATGGAAAGGACGGCACTGGTTTTATGCAGACAGATGGGGAGGACGGCACTGGTTTTATGTAGTTAGATGAGTAGGATGGCACTGGTTTTATGTAGAGAGATAGAGAGGACGGCACTGGTTTTATATAGGTAGATGGGGAGGACAACAGTGGTTTTGTGTAGATAGATGGAAAGGTCGGCACTGGTTTTATGTAGAGAGGTGGAGAGGACGGCACTGATTTTATGTAGTTACATGGGGAGGATGGCACTGGTTTTATCTAGTTCGTTGGGTACGACGGCAGTGGTTTTATCTAGATAGATGGGGAGGACGACACTAGTTTTATGCAAACAGATGGGGAGGAAGGTACTGGTTTTATGAGAGAAATGGAGAGTACGGCACTGGTATTATGTATATAGATGGGTAGGGTGGCACTGGTTTTATGTAGAGAGATGGGTGGGACTGCAGTGGTTTTATGTTGACAGATGGGGAGGACGGCCCTGGTTTTATGTAGACAGATGGGGTGGACGACACTGGTTTTATGTAGATAGATGGGTAGGACGGCACTGTTTTTATGTAGAGAGATAGAGAGGACGGCACTGGTTTTATGTAGATATATGGGTAGGACAGCACTTGTTTTATGTAGTTAGATGGGGAGTACGGCACTGGTATTATGTGGAGAGATGGAAAGGATGGCACTGTTTTTATATAGGTAGATGGGGAGGACAACACTCATTATATGTGGAGAGATGGAAAGGACTGCACTGGTTTTATGCGGACAGATGGGGAGGACGGCACTGGTTTTATGTAGTTAGATGGGTAGGATGGCACTGGTTTTATGTAGAGAGATAGAGAGGACGGCACTGGTTTTATGTAGGTAGATGGGGAGGACAACAGTGGTTTTGTGTAGATAGATGGAAAGGTCGGCACTGGTTTTATGTAGAGAGATGGAGAGGATGGCACTGATTTTATGTAGTTAGATGGGTAGGATGGCACTGGTTTTATGTAGACAGTTGGGTAGGACGGCACTGATTTTATTTAGAGAGATGGGGTTGATGGCACTGGTTTTATGTTGATGGATCAGTAGCACGGCACTGGTTTTATGTAGATAGATGGGTAGGACGACACTGGTTTTATGTAGAGAGATGGAGAGGACAGCACTGGTTTTATTTAGAGAGATGGGGTGGATGGCACTGGTTTTATATAGGTAGATGGGGAGGACAACATTCGTTATATGTAGAGAGATGGAAAGGACGGCACTGGTTTTATGCAGACAGATGGGGAGGACGGCACTGGTTTTATGTAGTTAGATGAGTAGGATGGCACTGGTTTTATGTAGAGAGATAGAGAGGACGGCACTGGTTTTATATAGGTAGATGGGGAGGACAACAGTGGTTTTGTGTAGATAGATGGAAAGGTCGGCACTGGTTTTATGTAGAGAGGTGGAGAGGACGGCACTGATTTTATGTAGTTACATGGGGAGGATGGCACTGGTTTTATATAGTTCGTTGGGTACGACGGCAGTGGTTTTATCTAGATAGATGGGGAGGACGACACTAGTTTTATGCAAACAGATGGGGAGGAAGGTACTGGTTTTATGAGAGAAATGGAGAGTACAGCACTGGTATTATGTATATAGATGGGTAGGGTGGCACTGGTTTTATGTAGAGAGATGGGTGGGACTGCAGTGGTTTTATGTTGACAGATGGGGAGGACGGCCCTGGTTTTATGTAGACAGATGGGGTGGACGACACTGGTTTTATGTAGATAGATGGGTAGGACGGCACTGTTTTTATGTAGAGAGATAGAGACGACGGCACTGGTTTTATGTAGATATATGGGTAGGACAGCACTTGTTTTATGTAGTTAGATGGGGAGTACGGCACTGGTATTATGTGGAGAGATGGAAAGGATGGCACTGTTTTTATATAGGTAGATGGGGAGGACAACACTCATTATATGTAGAGAGATGGAAAGGACGGCACTGGTTTTATGCGGACAGATGGGGAGGACGGCACTGGTTTTATGTAGTTAGATGGGTAGGATGGCACTGGTTTTATGTAGAGAGATAGAGAGGACGGCACTGGTTTTATGTAGGTAGATGGGGAGGACAACAGTGGTTTTGTGTAGATAGATGGAAAGGTCGGCACTGGTTTTATGTAGAGAGATGGAGAGGATGGCACTGATTTTATGTAGTTAGATGGGTAGGATGGCACTGGTTTTATGTAGACAGTTGGGTAGGACGGCACTGATTTTATTTAGAGAGATGGGGTTGATGGCACTGGTTTTATGTTGATGGATCAGTAGCACGGCACTGGTTTTATGTAGATAGATGGGTAGGACGACACTGGTTTTATGTAGAGAGATGGAGAGGACAGCACTGGTTTTATTTAGAGAGATGGGGTGGATGGCACTGGTTTTATATAGGTAGATGGGGAGGACAACATTCGTTATATGTAGAGAGATGGAAAGGACGGCACTGGTTTTATGCAGACAGATGGGGAGGACGGCACTGGTTTTATGTAGTTAGATGGGTAGGATGGCACTGGTTTTATGTAGAGAGATAGAGAGGACGGCACTGGTTTTATATAGGTAGATGGGGAGGACAACAGTGGTTTTGTGTAGATAGATGGAAAGGTCGGCACTGGTTTTATGTAGAGAGATGGAGAGGACGGCACTGATTTTATGTAGTTAGATGGGTAGGATGGCACTGGTTTTATGTAGACGGTTGGGTAGGACGGCACTGATTTTATTTAGAGAGATGGGGTGGATGGCACTGGTTGTATGTTGATGGATCAGTAGCACGGCACTGGTTTTATGTAGATAGATGGGTAGGACGGCACTGGTTTTATGTAGAGAGATGGGTAGAACAGCACTGGTTTTGTGTAGTTAGAAGGAGAGGACGGCACTGGTTTTATGTAGTTAGATGGGTAGGATGGCACTGGTTTTATGTAGAGAGATAGAGAGGACGGCACTGGTTTTATATAGGTAGATGGGGAGGACAACAGTGGTTTTGTGTAGATAGATGGAAAGGTCGGCACTGGTTTTATGTAGAGAGATGGAGAGGATGGCACTGATTTTATGTAGTTAGATGGGTAGGATGGCACTGGTTTTATGTAGACAGTTGGGTAGGACGGCACTGATTTTATTTAGAGAGATGGGGTTGATGGCACTGTTTTTATGTTGATGGATCAGTAGCACGGCACTGGTTTTATGTAGATAGATGGGTAGGACGACACTGGTTTTATGTAGAGAGATGGAGAGGACAGCACTGGTTTTATTTAGAGAGATGGGGTGGATGGCACTGGTTTTATATAGGTAGATGGGGAGGACAACATTCGTTATATGTAGAGAGATGGAAAGGACGGCACTGGTTTTATGCAGACAGATGGGGAGGACGGCACTGGTTTTATGTAGTTAGATGAGTAGGATGGCACTGGTTTTATGTAGAGAGATAGAGAGGACGGCACTGGTTTTATATAGGTAGATGGGGAGGACAACAGTGATTTTGTGTAGATAGATGGAAAGGTCGGCACTGGTTTTATGTAGAGAGATGGAGAGGACGGCACTGATTTTATGTAGTTAGATGGGTAGGATGGCACTGGTTTTATGTAGACGGTTGGGTAGGACGGCACTGATTTTATTTAGAGAAATGGGGTGGATGGCACTGGTTTTATGTTGATGGATCAGTAGCACGGCACTGGTTTTATGTAGATAGATGGGTAGGACGGCACTGGTTTTATGCAGATATATGGGTAGGACAGCACTTGTTTTATGTAGTTAGATGGGGAGTACGGCACTGCTTTTAAGTAGATAGATGGGAAAGACAGCACTGGTCTTATGTAGATAGATGAGGAGGACGGCAGTGGTTTTATGTAGAGCGATGGGGAGGATGACACTGCGTTTACGGAGACAGATGGGGAGGACGGCACTTGTTTTATGTAGTTAGATGGGGAGTACGGCACTGCTTTTAAGTAGATAGATGGGAAAGACAGCACTGGTCTTATGTAGATAGATGAGGAGGACGGCAGTGGTTTTATGTAGAGCGATGGGGAGGATGACACTGCGTTTACGGAGACACATGGGGAGGACGGCACTTGTTTTATGTAGTTAGATGGGGAGGACGGCACTGGTATTATGTAGAGAGATGGAAAGGATGGCACTAGTTTTATATAGATAGATGGGGAGGACGGCACTGGTTTTATGTAGATAGATGGGGAGGATGACACTGGTTTTATGTACTTAGTTGGGGAGGACGGCACAGGCTTTATGTAGTTAGATGGGTAGGATGGCACTGGTTTTATGTAGACGGGTGGGTAGGACGGCACTGGCTTTATTTAGAGAGATGGGGTGGATGGCACTGGTTTTATGTTGATGGATCAGTAGCACGGCACTGGTTTTATGTACATAGATGGGTAAGACGGCAATGGTCTTATGTAAATAGATGAGGAAGATGGCACTGGTTTTATGCAGAGAGATGGAGAGGACGGCACTGGTATTATGTAGTTACATGGGGAGGATGGCACTGGTTTTATCTAGTTCGTTGGGTACGACGGCAGTGGTTTTATCTAGATAGATGGGGAGGACGACACTAGTTTTATGCAGACAGATGGGGAGGACGGTACTGGTTTTATGAGAGAGATGGAGAGTACGGCACTGGTATTATGTATATAGATGGGTAGGGTGGCACTTGTTTTATGTAGAGAGATGCAGAGGACAGGACTGGTTTTATGTAGATAGATGGGGAGGACGGCACTGCGTTTATGTAGAGAGATGGGTAGAACAGCACTGGTTTTGTGTAGTTAGAAGGGGAGGACGGCACTGGGTTTATGTAGATGGATGGGTAGGACGGCACTGGTTTTATGTAGATAGATGGGTAGGACGGCACTGGTTTTATGTAGTTAGATGGGTAGGATGACACTGGTTTTATGTAGATAGATGGGTAGGACGACACTGGTTTTATGTGGAGAGATGGAGAGGACAGCACTGGTTTTATTTAGAGAGATGAGGTGGATGGCACTGGTTTTATGTTGATGGATCAGTAGCACGGCACTGGTTTTATGTACATAAATGGGTAAGACGGCAATGGTCTTATGTAAATAGATGAGGAAGATGGCACTGGTTTTATGTAGAGAGATGGAGAGGACGTCACTGGTATTATGTAGTTACATGGGGAGGATGGCACTGGTTTTATCTAGTTCGTTGGGTACGACGGCAGTGGTTTTATCTAGATAGATGGGGAGGACGACACTAGTTTTATGCAGACAGATGGGGAGGAAGGTACTGGTTTTATGAGAGAAATGGAGAGTACGGCACTGGTATTATGTATATAGATGGGTAGGGTGGCACTGGTTTTATGTAGAGAGATGGAGAGGACAGGACTGGTTTTATGTAGATAGATGGGTGGGACGGCAGTGGTTTTATGTTGACAGATGGGGAGGACGGCCCTGGTTTTATGTAGACAGATGGGGTGGACGACACTGGTTTTATGTAGATAGATGGGTAGGACGGCACTGTTTTTATGTAGAGAGATAGAGAGGACGGCACTGGTTTTATGTGGATATATGGGTAGGACAGCACTTGTTTTATGTAGTTAGATGGGGAGTACGGCACTGGTATTATGTAGAGAGATGGAAAGGATGGCACTGGTTTTATATAGGTAGATGGGGAGGACAACACTCGTTATATGTAGAGAGATGGAAAGGACGGCACTGGTTTTATGCAGACAGATGGGGAGGACGGCACTGGTTTTATGTGGTTAGATGGGTAGGATGGCACTGGTTTTATGTAGAGAGATAGAGAGGACGGCACTGCTTTTATATAGGTAGATGGGGAGGACAACAGTGGTTTTGTGTAGATAGATGGAAAGGTCGGCACTGGTTTTATGTAGAGAGATGGAGAGGACGGCACTGATTTTATGTAGTTAGATGGGTAGGATGGCACTGGTTTTATGTAGACGGTTGGGTAGGACGGCACTGATTTTATTTAGAGAGATGGGGTGGATGGCACTGGTTTTATGTTGATGGATCAGTAGCACGGCACTGGTTTTATGTAGATAGATGGGTAGCACGGCACTGGTTTTATGTAGACAGATGGGGTGGACGACACTGGTTTTATGTAGATAGATGGGTAGGACGGCACTGTTTTTATGTAGAGAGATAGAGAGGACGGCACTGGTTTTATGTAGATATATGGGTAGGACAGCACTTGTTTTATGTAGTTAGATGGGGAGTACGGCACTGGTATTATGTAGAGAGATGGAAAGGATGGCACTGGTTTTATATAGGTAGATGGGGAGGACAACACTCGTTATATGTAGAGAGATGGAAAGGACGGCACTGGTTTTATGCAGACAGATGGGGAGGACGGCACTGGTTTTATGTGGTTAGATGGGTAGGATGACACTGGTTTTATGTAGAGAGATAGAGAGGACGGCAGTGCTTTTATATAGGTAGATGTGGAGGACAACAGTGGTTTTGTGTAGATAGATGGAAAGGTCGGCACTGGTTTTATGTAGAGAGATGGAGAGGATGGCACTGATTTTATGTAGTTAGATGGGTAGTATGGCACTGGTCTTATGTAGACAGTTGGGTAGGACGGCACTGATTTTATTTAGAGAGAAGGGGTGGATGGCACTGGTTTTATGTTGATGGATCAGTAGCACGGCACTGGTTTTATGTAGATAGATGGGTAGGATGGCACTGGTTTTATGTAGATATATGGGTAGGACAGCACTTGTTTTATGTAGTTAGATGGGGAGTACGGCACTGCTTTTAAGTAGATAGATGGGAAAGACAGCACTGGTCTTATGTAGATAGATGGGGAGGACGGCAGTGGTTTTATGTAGAGCGATGGGGAGGACGACACTGCGTTTACGGAGACAGATGGGGAGGACGGCACTTGTTTTATGTAGTTAGATGGGGAGGACGGCACTGGTATTATGTAGAGAGATGGAAAGGATGGCACTAGTTTTATATAGATAGATGGGTAGGACGGCACTGGTTTTATGTAGATAGATGGTGAGGACGGCACTGGTTTTATGTAGAGAGATGGAGAGGACGGCACTGGTTTTATATAGAGAGATGGGTAGGATGGCACTGGTTTTTTTGTAGATAGATGGGGAGGACGGCACTGGTTTTCTCTAGATAGATGGGTAGGACGGCACTGGTATTATGTAGATAGATGGGGAGGATGGCACTGGTTTTATGTAGATAGATGGGTGGGCAGTACTGGTTTTTTGTAGACTGATGGGGAGGACGGCACTGGTTTTATGTAGATAGATGGGTAGGATGGCACTGGTTTTTTGTAGATTGATGGGGAGGACGGCACTGGTTTTATGTAGATAGATGGGTAGGATGGCACAGGTTTTATGTAGATAGATGGGGAGGACGGCACTGGTTTTATGTAGATAGATGGGGTGGACGGTACTGGTTTTATGTTGATAGATGGGTAGAACGGCACTGGTTTTATGTAGAGAGATGGAGAGGATGGCACTGGTTTTATGTAGAGAGATGGGGAGGACGACAATGGTTTTATGCAGACAGATGGGGAAAACGGCACTGGTTTTATGAGAGAGATGGAGAGTACGGCACTGGTATTATGTATATAGATGGGTAGGGTGGCACTGGTTTTATGTAGTTAGATGGGTAGGATGACACTGGTTTTATGTAGATAGATGGGTAGGACGACACTGGTTTTATGTAGAGAGATGGAGAGGACAGCACTGGTTTTATTTAGAGAGATGGGGTGGATGGCACTGGTTTTATATAGGTAGATGGGGAGGACAACATTCGTTATATGTAGAGAGATGGAAAGGACGGCACTGGTTTTATGCAGACAGATGGGGAGGACGGCACTGGTTTTATGTAGTTAGATGGGTAGGATAGCACTGGTTTTATGTAGAGAGATAGAGAGGACGGCACTGGTTTTATATAGGTAGATGGGGAGGACAACAGTGGTTTTGTGTAGATAGATGGAAAGGTCGGCACTGGTTTTATGTAGAGAGATGGAGAGGACGGCACTGATTTTATGTAGTTAGATGGGTAGGATGGCACTGGTTTTATGTAGACGGTTGGGTAGGACGGCACTGATTTTATTTAGAGAGATGGGGTGGATGGCACTGGTTTTATGTTGATGGATCAGTAGCACGGCACTGGTTTTATGTAGATAGATGGGTAGGACGGCACTGGTTTTATGTAGATATATGGGTAGGACAGCACTGATTTTATTTAGAGAGATGGGGTGGATGGCACTGGTTTTATGTTGATGGATCAGTAGCACGGCACTGGTTTTATGTAGATAGATGGGTAGGACGGCACTGGTTTTATGTAGATATATGGGTAGGACAGCACTTGTTTTATGTAGTTAGATGGGGAGTACGGCACTGCTTTTAAGTAGATAGATGGGAAAGACAGCACTGGTCTTATGTAGATAGATGGGGAGGACGGCAGTGGTTTTATGTGGAGCGATGGGGAGGACGACACTGCGTTTACGGAGACAGATGGGGAGGACGGCACTTGTTTTATGTAGTTAGATGGGGAGGACGGCACTGGTATTATGTAGAGAGATGGAAAGGATGGCACTAGTTTTATATAGATAGATGGGTAGGACGGCACTGGTTTTATGTAGATAGATGGGGAGGATGACACTGGTTTTATGTACTTAGTTGGGGAGGACGGCACAGGCTTTATGTAGTTAGATGGGTAGGATGGCACTGGTTTTATGTAGACGGGTGGGTAGGACGGCACTGGTTTTATGTAGAGAGATGGAGAGGACGGCACTAGTTTTATGTAGAGAGATGGAGAGGACGGCACTGGTTTTATGTAGAGACATGGGGAGGATGGCACTGGTTTTATGTAGAGAGAAGGGTAGAACAGCACTGGTTTTGTGTAGTTAGAAGGAGAGGACGGCACTGGTTTTATGTAGATAGATGGGTAGGACGGCACTGGTTTTATGTAGATAGATGGGCAGGACGACACTGGTTTTATGTGGAGAGATGGAGAGGACAGCACTGGTTTTATTTAGAGAGATGGGGTGGATGGCACTGGTTTTATGTTGATGGATCAGTAGCACGGCACTGGTTTTATGTACATAGATGGGTAAGACGGCAATGGTCTTATGTAAATAGATGAGGAAGATGGCACTGGTTTTATGTAGAGAGATGGAGAGGACGGCACTGGTATTATGTAGTTACATGGGGAGGATGGCACTGGTTTTATCTAGTTCGTTGGGTACGACGGCAGTGGTTTTATCTAGATAGATGGGGAGGACGACACTAGTTTTATGCAGACAGATGGGGAGGAAGGTACTGGTTTTATGAGAGAAATGGAGAGTACGGCACTGGTATTATGTATATAGATGGGTAGGGTGGCACTGGTTTTATGTAGAGAGATGGAGAGGACAGGACTGGTTTTATGTAGATAGATGGGTGGGACGGCAGTGGTTTTATGTTGACAGATGGGGAGGACGGCCCTGGTTTTATGTAGACAGATGGGGTGGACGACACTGGTTTTATGTAGATAGATGGGTAGGACGGCACTGTTTTTATGTAGAGAGATAGAGAGGACGGCACTGGTTTTATGTAGATATATGGGTAGGACAGCACTTGTTTTATGTAGTTAGATGGGGAGTACGGCACTGGTATTATGTAGAGAGATGGAAAGGATGGCACTGGTTTTATATAGGTAGATGGGGAGGACAACACTCGTTATATGTAGAGAGATGGAAAGGACGGCACTGGTTTTATGCAGACAGATGGGGAGGACGGCACTGGTTTTATGTGGTTAGATGGGTAGGATGGCACTGGTTTTATGTAGAGAGATAGAGAGGACGGCACTGCTTTTATATAGGTAGATGGGGAGGACAACAGTGGTTTTGTGTAGATAGATGGAAAGGTCGGCACTGGTTTTATGTAGAGAGATGGAGAGGACGGCACTGATTTTATGTAGTTAGATGGGTAGGATGGCACTGGTTTTATGTAGACGGTTGGGTAGGACGGCACTGATTTTATTTAGAGAGATGGGGTGGATGGCACTGGTTTTATGTTGATGGATCAGTAGCACGGCACTGGTTTTATGTAGATAGATGGGTAGCACGGCACTGGTTTTATGTAGACAGATGGGGTGGACGACACTGGTTTTATGTAGATAGATGGGTAGGACGGCACTGTTTTTATGTAGAGAGATAGAGAGGACGGCACTGGTTTTATGTAGATATATGGGTAGGACAGCACTTGTTTTATGTAGTTAGATGGGGAGTACGGCACTGGTATTATGTAGAGAGATGGAAAGGATGGCACTGGTTTTATATAGGTAGATGGGGAGGACAACACTCGTTATATGTAGAGAGATGGAAAGGACGGCACTGGTTTTATGCAGACAGATGGGGAGGACGGCACTGGTTTTATGTGGTTAGATGGGTAGGATGACACTGGTTTTATGTAGAGAGATAGAGAGGACGGCAGTGCTTTTATATAGGTAGATGTGGAGGACAACAGTGGTTTTGTGTAGATAGATGGAAAGGTCGGCACTGGTTTTATGTAGAGAGATGGAGAGGATGGCACTGATTTTATGTAGTTAGATGGGTAGGATGGCACTGGTCTTATGTAGACAGTTGGGTAGGACGGCACTGATTTTATTTAGAGAGAAGGGGTGGATGGCACTGGTTTTATGTTGATGGATCAGTAGCACGGCACTGGTTTTATGTAGATAGATGGGTAGGACGGCACTGGTTTTATGTAGATATATGGGTAGGACAGCACTTGTTTTATGTAGTTAGATAGGGAGTACGGCACTGCTTTTAAGTAGATAGATGGGAAAGACAGCACTGGTCTTATGTAGATAGATGGGGAGGACGGCAGTGGTTTTATGTAGAGCGATGGGGAGGACGACACTGCGTTTACGGAGACAGATGGGGAGGACGGCACTTGTTTTATGTAGTTAGATGGGGAGGACGGCACTGGTATTATGTAGAGAGATGGAAAGGATGGCACTAGTTTTATATAGATAGATGGGTAGGACGGCACTGGTTTTATGTAGATAGATGGTGAGGACGGCACTGGTTTTATGTAGAGAGATGGAGAGGACGGCACTGGTTTTATATAGAGAGATGGGTAGGATGGCACTGGTTTTTTTGTAGATAGATGGGGAGGACGGCACTGGTTTTCTCTAGATAGATCGGTAGGACGGCACTGGTATTATGTAGATAGATGGGGAGGATGGCACTGGTTTTATGTAGATAGATGTGTGGGCAGTACTGGTTTTTTGTAGACTGATGGGGAGGACGGCACTGGTTTTATGTAGATAGATGGGTAGGATGGCACTGGTTTTTTGTAGATTGATGGGGAGGACGGCACTGGTTTTATGTAGATAGATGGGTAGGATGGCACAGGTTTTATGTAGATAGATGGGGAGGACGGCACTGGTTTTATGTAGATAGATGGGGTGGACAGTACTGGTTTTATGTTGATAGATGGGTAGAACGGCACTGGTTTTATGTAGAGAGATGGAGAGGATGGCACTGGTTTTATGTAGAGAGATGGGGAGGACGACAATGGTTTTATGCAGACAGATGGGGAAAACGGCACTGGTTTTATGAGAGAGATGGAGAGTACGGCACTGGTATTATGTATATAGATGGGTAGGGTGGCACTGGTTTTATGTAGTTAGATGGGTAGGATGACACTGGTTTTATGTAGATAGATGGGTAGGACGACACTGGTTTTATGTAGAGAGATGGAGAGGACAGCACTGGTTTTATTTAGAGAGATGGGGTGGATGGCACTGGTTTTATATAGGTAGATGGGGAGGACAACATTCGTTATATGTAGAGAGATGGAAAGGACGGCACTGGTTTTATGCAGACAGATGGGGAGGACGGCACTGGTTTTATGTAGTTAGATGGGTAGGATGGCACTGGTTTTATGTAGAGAGATAGAGAGGACGGCACTGGTTTTATATAGGTAGATGCGGAGGACAACAGTGGTTTTGTGTAGATAGATGGAAAGGTCGGCACTGGTTTTATGTAGAGAGATGGAGAGGACGGCACTGATTTTATGTAGTTAGATGGGTAGGATGGCACTGGTTTTATGTAGACGGTTGGGTAGGACGGCACTGATTTTATTTAGAGAGAAGGGGTGGATGGCACTGGTTTTATGTTGATGGATCAGTAGCACGGCACTGGTTTTATGTAGATAGATGGGTAGGACGGCACTGGTTTTATGTAGATATATGGGTAGGACAGCACTTGTTTTATGTAGTTAGATGGGGAGTACGGCACTGCTTTTAAGTAGATAGATGGGAAAGACAGCACTGGTCTTATGTAGATAGATGGGGAGGACGGCAGTGGTTTTATGTGGAGCGATGGGGAGAACGACACTGCGTTTACGGAGACAGATGGGGAGGACGGCACTTGTTTTATGTAGTTAGATGGGGAGGACGGCACTGGTATTATGTAGAGAGATGGAAAGGATGGCACTAGTTTTATATAGATAGATGGGGAGGACGGCACTGGTTTTATGTAGATAGATGGGGAGGATGACACTGGTTTTATGTACTTAGTTGGGGAGGACGGCACAGGCTTTATGTAGTTAGATGGGTAGGATGGCACTGGTTTTATGTAGACGGGTGGGTAGGACGGCACTGGTTTTATGTAGAGAGATGGAGAGGACGGCACTAGTTTTATGTAGAGAGATGGAGAGGACGGCACTGGTTTTATGTAGAGACATGGGGAGGATGGCACTGGTTTTATGTAGAGAGAAGGGTAGAACAGCACTGGTTTTGTGTAGTTAGAAGGAGAGGACGGCACTGGTTTTATGTAGATAGATGGGTAGGACGGCACTGGTTTTATGTAGATAGATGGTGAGGACGGCACTGGTTTTATGTAGAGAGATGGAGAGGACGGCACTGGTTTTATATAGAGAGATGGGTAGGGTGGCACTGGTTTTTTTGTAGATAGATGGGGAGGACGGCACTGGTTTTCTCTAGATAGATGGGTAGGACGGCACTGGTATTATGTAGATAGATGGGGAGGATGGCACTGGTTTTATGTAGATAGATGGGTGGGCAGTACTGGTTTTTTGTAGACTGATGGGGAGGACGGCACTGGTTTTATGTAGATAGATGGGTAGGATAGCACTGTTTTTATGTAGATAGATGGGGAGGACGGCACTGGTTTTATGTAGATAGATGGGGTGGACGGTACTGGTTTTATGTTGATAGATGGGTAGAACGGCACTGGCTTTATGTAGAGAGATGGAGAGGATGGCACTGGTTTTATGTAGAGAGATGGGGAGGACGACAATGGTTTTATGCAGACAGATGGGGAAAACGGCACTGGTTTTATGAGAGAGATGGAGAGTACGGCACTGGTATTATGTATATAGATGGGTAGGATGACACTGGTTTTATGTAGATAGATGGGTAGGACGACACTGGTTTTATGTAGATAGATGGGGAGGATGGCACTGGTTTTATGTAGATAGATGGGTGGGCAGTACTGGTTTTTTGTAGACTGATGGGGAGGACGGCACTGGTTTTATGTAGATAGATGGGTAGGATAGCACTGTTTTTATGTAGATAGATGGGGAGGACGGCACTGGTTTTATGTAGATAGATGGGGTGGACGGTACTGGTTTTATGTTGATAGATGGGTAGAACGGCACTGGCTTTATGTAGAGAGATGGAGAGGATGGCACTGGTTTTATGTAGAGAGATGGGGTGGACGACAATGGTTTTATGCAGACAGATGGGGAAAACGGCACTGGTTTTATGAGAGAGATGGAGAGTACGGCACTGGTATTATGTATATAGATGGGTAGGATGACACTGGTTTTATGTAGATAGATGGGTAGGACGACACTGGTTTTATTTAGAGAGATGGGGTGGATGGCACTGGTTTTATATAGGTAGATGGGGAGGACAACATTCGTTATATGTAGAGAGATGGAAAGGACGGCACTGGTTTTATGCAGACAGATGGGGAGGACGGCACTGGTTTTATGTAGTTAGATGGGTAGGATGGCACTGGTTTTATGTAGAGAGATAGAGAAGACGGCACTGGTTTTATATAGGTAGATGGGGAGGACAACAGTGGTTTTGTGTAGATAGATGGAAAGGTCGGCACTGGTTTTATGTAGAGAGATGGAGAGGACGGCACTGATTTTATGTAGTTAGATGGGTAGGATGGCACTGGTTTTATGTAGACGGTTGGGTAGGACGGCACTGATTTTATTTAGAGAGATGGGGTGGATGGCACTGGTTTTATGTTGATGGATCAGTAGCACGGCACTGGTTTTATGTAGATAGATGGGTAGGACGGCACTGGTTTTATGTAGATATATGGGTAGGACAGCACTTGTTTTATATAGTTAGATGGGGAGTACGGCACTGCTTTTAAGTAGATAGATGGGAAAGACAGCACTGGTCTTATGTAGATAGATGGGGAGGACGGCAGTGGTTTTATGTGGAGCGATGGGGAGAACGACACTGCGTTTACGGAGACAGATGGGGAGGACGGCACTTGTTTTATGTAGTTAGATGGGGAGGACGGCACTGGTATTATGTAGAGAGATGGAAAGGATGGCACTAGTTTTATATAGATAGATGGGGAGGACGGCACTGGTTTTATGTAGATAGATGGGGAGGATGACACTGGTTTTATGTACTTAGTTGGGGAGGACGGCACAGGCTTTATGTAGTTAGATGGGTAGGATGGCACTGGTTTTATGTAGACGGGTGGGTAGGACGGCACTGGTTTTATGTAGAGAGATGGAGAGGACGGCACTAGTTTTATGTAGAGAGATGGAGAGGACGGCACTGGTTTTATGTAGAGACATGGGGAGGATGGCACTGGTTTTATGTAGAGAGAAGGGTAGAACAGCACTGGTTTTGTGTAGTTAGAAGGAGAGGACGGCACTGGTTTTATGTAGATAGATGGGTAGGACGGCACTGGTTTTATGTAGATAGATGGTGAGGACGGCACTGGTTTTATGTAGAGAGATGGAGAGGACGGCACTGGTTTTATATAGAGAGATGGGTAGGATGGCACTGGTTTTTTTGTAGATAGATGGGGAGGACGGCACTGGTTTTCTCTAGATAGATGGGTAGGACGGCACTGGTATTATGTAGATAGATGGGGAGGATGGCACTGGTTTTATGTAGATAGATGGGTGGGCAGTACTGGTTTTTTGTAGACTGATGGGGAGGACGGCACTGGTTTTATGTAGATAGATGGGTAGGATGGCACTGGTTTTTTGTAGATTGATGGGGAGGACGGCACTGGTTTTATGTAGATAGATGGGTAGGATGGCACTGGTTTTATGTAGATAGATGGGTAGGATGGCACTGTTTTTATGTAGATAGATGGGGAGGACGGCACTGGTTTTATGTAGATAGATGGGGTGGACGGTACTGGTTTTATGTTGATAGATGGGTAGAACGGCACTGGCTTTATGTAGAGAGTTGGAGAGGATGGCACTGATTTTATGTAGAGAGATGGGGAGGACGACAATGGTTTTATGCAGACAGATGGGGAAAACGGCACTGGTTTTATGAGAGAGATGGAGAGTACGGCACTGGTATTATGTATATAGATGGGTAGGGTGGCACTGGTTTTGTGTAGTTAGATGGGTAGGATGACACTGGTTTTATGTAGATAGATGGGTAGGACGACACTGGTTTTATGTAGAGAGATGGAGAGGACAGCACTGGTTTTATTTAGAGAGATGGGGTGGATGGCACTGGTTTTATATAGGTAGATGGGGAGGACAACATTCGTTATATGTAGAGAGATGGAAAGGACGGCACTGGTTTTATGCAGACAGATGGGGAGGACGGCACTGGTTTTATGTAGACGGTTGGGTAGGACGGCACTGATTTTATTTAGAGAGATGGGGTGGATGGCACTGGTTTTATGTTGATGGATCAGTAGCACGGCACTGGTTTTATGCAGATAGATGGGTAGGACGGCACTGCTTTTATGTAGATATATGGGTAGGACAGCACTTGTTTTATGTAGTTAGATGGGGAGTACGGCACTGCTTTTAAGTAGATAGATGGGAAAGACAGCACTGGTCTTATGTAGATAGATGAGGAGGACGGCAGTGGTTTTATGTAGAGCGATGACGAGGATGACACTGCGTTTACGGAGACAGAGGGGGAGGACGGCACTTGTTTTATGTAGTTAGATGGGGAGGACGGCACTGGTATTATGTAGAGAGATGGAAAGGATGGCACTAGTTTTATATAGATAGATGGGGAGGACGGCACTGGTTTTATGTAGATAGATGGGGAGGATGACACTGGTTTTATGTACTTAGTTGGGTAGGACGGCACTGGCTTTATTTAGAGAGATGGAGAGGACGGCACTAGTTTAATGTAGAGAGATGGAGAGGACGACACTGGTTTTATGTAGAGACATGGGGAGGATGGCACTGGTTTTATGTAGAGACATGGGGAGGATGGCACTGGTTTTATGTAGAGAGATGGGTAGAACAGCACTGGTTTTGTGTAGTTAGAAGGAGAGGACGGCACTGGTTTTATGTAGATAGATGGGTAGGACGGCACTGGTTTTATGTAGATAGATGGTGAGGACGGCACTGGTTTTATGTAGAGAGATGGAGAGGACGGCACTGGTTTTATATAGAGAGATGGGTAGGATGGCACTGGTTTTTTTGTAGATAGATGGGGAGGACGGCACTGGTTTTCTCTAGATAGATGGGTAGGACGGCACTGGTATTATGTAGATAGATGGGGAGGATGGCACTGGTTTTATGTAGATAGATGGGTAGGATAGCACTGTTTTTATGTAGATAGATGGGGAGGACGGCACTGGTTTTATGTAGATAGATGGGGTGGACGGTACTGGTTTTATGTTGATAGATGGGTAGAACGGCACTGGCTTTATGTAGAGAGATGGAGAGGATGGCACTGGTTTTATGTAGAGAGATGGGGAGGACGACAATGGTTTTATGCAGACAGATGGGGAAAACGGCACTGGTTTTATGAGAGAGATGGAGAGTACGGCACTGGTATTATGTATATAGATGGGTAGGATGACACTGGTTTTATGTAGATAGATGGGTAGGACGACACTGGTTTTATGTAGATAGATGGGGAGGATGGCACTGGTTTTATGTCGATAGATGGGTGGGCAGTACTGGTTTTTTGTAGACTGATGGGGAGGACGGCACTGGTTTTATGTAGATAGATGGGTAGGATAGCACTGTTTTTATGTAGATAGATGGGGAGGACGGCACTGGTTTTATGTAGATAGATGGGGTGGACGGTACTGGTTTTATGTTGATAGATGGGTAGAACGGCACTGGCTTTATGTAGAGAGATGGAGAGGATGGCACTGGTTTTATGTAGAGAGATGGGGAGGACGACAATGGTTTTATGCAGACAGATGGGGAAAACGGCACTGGTTTTATGAGAGAGATGGAGAGTACGGCACTGGTATTATGTATATAGATGGGTAGGATGACACTGGTTTTATGTAGATAGATGGGTAGGACGACACTGGTTTTATGTAGATAGATGGGGAGGATGACACTGGTTTTATGTACTTAGTTGGGGAGGACGGCACAGGCTTTATGTAGTTAGATGTGTAGGATGGCACTGGTTTTATGTAGACGGGTGGGTAGGACGGCACTGGTTTTATGTAGAGAGATGGAGAGGACGGGCAACTAGTTTTATGTAGAGAGATGGAGAGGACGGCACTGGTTTTATGTAGAGACATGGGGAGGATGGCACTGGTTTTATGTAGAGAGAAGGGTAGAACAGCACTGGTTTTGTGTAGTTAGAAGGAGAGGACGGCACTGGTTTTATGTAGATAGATGGGTAGGACGGCACTGGTTTTATGTAGATAGATGGTGAGGACGGCACTGGTTTTATGTAGAGAGATGGAGAGGACGGCACTGGTTTTATATAGAGAGATGGGTAGGATGGCACTGGTTTTTTTGTAGATAGATGGGGAGGACGGCACTGGTTTTCTCTAGATAGATGGGTAGGACGGCACTGGTATTATGTAGATAGATGGGGAGGATGGCACTGGTTTTATGTAGATAGATGGGTGGGCAGTACTGGTTTTTTGTAGACTGATGGGGAGGACGGCACTGGTTTTATGTAGATAGATGGGTAGGATGGCACTGGTTTTTTGTAGATTGATGGGGAGGACGGCACTGGTTTTATGTAGATAGATGGGTAGGATGGCACTGGTTTTATGTAGATAGATGGGTAGGATGGCACTGTTTTTATGTAGATAGATGGGGAGGACGGCACTGGTTTTATGTAGATAGATGGGGTGGACGGTACTGGTTTTATGTTGATAGATGGGTAGAACGGCACTGGCTTTATGTAGAGAGATGGAGAGGATGGCACTGGTTTTATGTAGAGAGATGGGGAGGACGACAATGGTTTTATGCAGACAGATGGGGAAAACGGCACTGGTTTTATGAGAGAGATGGAGAGTACGGCACTGGTATTATGTATATAGATGGGTAGGGTGGCACTGGTTTTGTGTAGTTAGATGGGTAGGATGACACTGGTTTTATGTAGATAGATGGGTAGGACGACACTGGTTTTATGTAGAGAGATGGAGAGGACAGCACTGGTTTTATTTAGAGAGATGGGGTGGATGGCACTGGTTTTATATAGGTAGATGGGGAGGACAACATTCGTTATATGTAGAGAGATGGAAAGGACGGCACTGGTTTTATGCAGACAGATGGGGAGGACGGCACTGGTTTTATGTAGACGGTTGGGTAGGACGGCACTGATTTTATTTAGAGAGATGGGGTGGATGGCACTGGTTTTATGTTGATGGATCAGTAGCACGGCACTGGTTTTATGCAGATAGATGGGTAGGACGGCACTGCTTTTATGTAGATATATGGGTAGGACAGCACTTGTTTTATGTAGTTAGATGGGGAGTACGGCACTGCTTTTAAGTAGATAGATGGGAAAGACAGCACTGGTCTTATGTAGATAGATGAGGAGGACGGCAGTGGTTTTATGTAGAGCGATGACGAGGATGACACTGCGTTTACGGAGACAGAGGGGGGAGGACGGCACTTGTTTTATGTAGTTAGATGGGGAGGACGGCACTGGTATTATGTAGAGAGATGGAAAGGATGGCACTAGTTTTATATAGATAGATGGGGAGGACGGCACTGGTTTTATGTAGATAGATGGGGAGGATGACACTGGTTTTATGTACTTAGTTGGGGAGGACGGCACAGGCTTTATGTAGTTAGATGGGTAGGATGGCACTGGTTTTATGTAGACGGGTGGGTAGGACGGCACTGGCTTTATTTAGAGAGATGGAGAGGACGGCACTAGTTTAATGTAGAGAGATGGAGAGGACGGCACTGGTTTTATGTAGAGACATGGGGAGGATGGCACTGGTTTTATGTAGAGACATGGGAGGATGGCACTGGTTTTATGTAGAGAGATGGGTAGAACAGCACTGGTTTTGTGTAGTTAGAAGGAGAGGACGGCACTGGTTTTATGTAGATAGATGGGTAGGACGGCACTGGTTTTATGTAGATAGATGGTGAGGACGGCACTGGTTTTATGTAGAGAGATGGAGAGGACGGCACTGGTTTTATATAGAGAGATGGGTAGGATGGCACTGGTTTTTTTGTAGATAGATGGGGAGGACGGCACTGGTTTTCTCTAGATAGATGGGTAGGACGGCACTGGTATTATGTAGATAGATGGGGAGGATGGCACTGGTTTTATGTAGATAGATGGGTGGGCAGTACTGGTTTTTTGTAGACTGATGGGGAGGACGGCACTGGTTTTATGTAGATAGATGGGTAGGATGGCACTGGTTTTTTGTAGATTGATGGGGAGGACGGCACTGGTTTTATGTAGATAGATGGGTAGGATGGCACTGGTTTTATGTAGATAGATGGGAGGACGGGCACTGGTTTTATGTAGATAGATGGGTGGACGGTACTGGTTTTATGTTGATAGATGGGTAGAACGGCACTGGCTTTATGTAGAGAGATGGAGAGGATGGCACTGGTTTTATGTAGAGAGATGGGGAGACGACAATGGTTTTATGCAGACAGATGGGGGAAAACGGCACTGGTTTTATGAGAGAGATGGAGAGTACGGCACTGGTATTATGTATATAGATGGGTAGGGTGGCACTGGTTTTATGTAGTTAGATGGGTAGGATGACACTGGTTTTATGTAGATAGATGGGTAGGACGACACTGGTTTTATGTAGAGAGATGGAGAGGACAGCACTGGTTTTATTTAGAGAGATGGGGTGGATGGCACTGGTTTTATATAGGTAGATGGGGAGGACAACATTCGTTATATGTAGAGAGATGGAAAGGACGGCACTGGTTTTATGCAGACAGATGGGGAGGACGGCACTGGTTTTATGTAGTTAGATGGGTAGGATGGCACTGGTTTTATGTAGAGAGATAGAGAGGACGGCACTGTTTTTATATAGGTAGATGGGAGGACAACAGTGGTTTTGTGTAGATAGATGGAAAGGTCGGCACTGGTTTTATGTAGAGAGATGGAGAGGACGGCACTGATTTTATGTAGTTAGATGGGTAGGATGGCACTGGTTTTATGTAGACGGTTGGGTAGGACGGCACTGATTTTATTTAGAGAGATGGGGTGGATGGCACTGGTTTTATGTTGATGGATCAGTAGCACGGCACTGGTTTTATGCAGATAGATGGGTAGGACGGCACTGCTTTTATGTAGATATATGGTAGGACAGCACTTGTTTTATGTAGTTAGATGGGGAGTACGGCACTGCTTTTAAGTAGATAGATGGGGAAAGACAGCACTGGTCTTATGTAGATAGATGAGGAGGACGGCAGTGGTTTTATGTAGAGCGATGGGGAGGATGACACTGCGTTTACGGAGACAGATGGGGAGGACGGCACTTGTTTTATGTAGTTAGATGGGGAGGACGGCACTGGTATTATGTAGAGAGATGGAAAGGATGGCACTAGTTTTATATAGATAGATGGGGAGGACGGCACTGGTTTTATGTAGATAGATGGGGAGGATGACACTGGTTTTATGTACTTAGTTGGGGAGGACGGCACAGGCTTTATGTAGTTAGATGGGTAGGATGGCACTGGTTTTATGTAGACGGGTGGGCAGGACGGCACTGGCTTTATTTAGAGAGATGGGGTGGATGGCACTGGTTTTATGTTGATGGATCAGTAGCACGGCACTGATTTTATGTACATAGATGGGTAAGACGGCAATGGTCTTATGTAAATAGATGAGGAAGATGGCACTGGTTTTATGCAGAGAGATGGAGAGGACGGCACTGGTATTATGTAGATACATGGGGAGGATGGCACTGGTTTTATCTAGATAGATGGGGAGGACGACACTGGTTTTATGCAGACAGATGGGGAGGAAGGTACTGGTTTTATGAGAGAAATGGAGAGTACGGCACTGGTATTATGTATATAGATGGGTAGGGTGGGCACTGCTTTTATGTAGAGAGATGGGTAGAACAGCACTGGTTTTGTGTAGTTAGAAGGGGAGGACCCGCACTGGGTTTATGTAGATAGATGGGTAGGACGGCACTGGTTTTATGTAGTTAGATTGGGAGGACAACACTGGTTTTATGTAGAGAGATGGAAAGGACGGCACTGGTTTTATGTAGAGAGATGGAGAGGACGGCACTGGTTTTATATAGAGAGATGGGTAGGATGGCACTGGTTTTTTTGTAGATAGATGGGAGGACGGCACATGGTTTTCTCTAGATAGATGGGTAGGACGGCCACTGGTTTTATGTAGATAGAATGGGGAGGATGGCACTGGTTTTATGTTATAGATGGGTGGGCCGAGTACTGGTTTTTTGTAGATTGATGGGGAGGACGGCCACTGGTTTTATGTAGATAGATGGGTAGGATGGCACTGGTTTTATGTAGATAGATGGGGAGGACGGCACTGGTTTTATGTAGAGAGATGTGGAGGACGGGCACTGGATTTATGTAATGAGATGCAGAGGACGGGCCCTGGTTTTATGTAGATAGATGGGGTGGACGGTACTGGTTTTATGTTGATAGATGGGTAGAACGGCACTGGTTTTATGTTGAGAGATGGGAGAGGATGGCACTGGTTTTATGTAGAGAGATGGGGAGGACGACAATGGTTTTATGCAGACAGATGGGTAAAACGGCACTGGTTTTATGAGAGAGATGGAGAGTACGGCACTGGTATTATGTATATAGATGGGTAGGGTGGCACTGGTTTTATGTAGTTAGATGGGTAGGATGACACTGGTTTTATGTAGATAGATGGGTAGGACGACACTGGTTTTATGTGGAGAGATGGAGAGGACAGCACTGGTTTTATTTAGAGAGACGGGGTGGATGGCACTGGTTTTATGTTGATAGATCAGTAGCACGGCACTGGTTTTATGTACATAGATGGGTAAGACGGCAATGGTCTTATGTAAATAGATGAGGAAGATGGCACTGGTTTTATGTAGAGAGATGGAGAGGACGGCACTGGTATTATGTAGTTACATGGGGAGGATGGCACTGGTTTTATCTAGTTCGTTGGGTACGACGGCAGTGGTTTTATCTAGATAGATGGGGAGGACGACACTAGTTTTATGCAAACAGATGGGGAGGAAGGTACTGGTTTTATTAGAGAAATGGAGAGTACGGCACTGGTATTATGTATATAGATGGGTAGGGTGGCACTGGTTTTATGTAGAGAGATGGAGAGGACAGGACTGGTTTTATGTAGATAGATGGGTGGGACGGCAGTGGTTTTATGTTGACAGATGGGGAGGACGGCCCTGGTTTTATGTAGACAGATGGGGTGGACGACACTGGTTTTATGTAGATAGATGGGTAGGACGGCACTGTTTTTATGTAGAGAGATAGAGAGGACGGCACTGGTTTTATGTAGATATATGGGTAGGACAGCACTTGTTTTATGTAGTTAGATGGGGAGTACGGCACTGGTATTATGCAGAGAGGTGGAAAGGATGGCACTGGTTTTATATAGGTAGATGGGGAGGACAACACTCATTATATGTAGAGAGATGGAAAGGACGGCACTGGTTTTATGTAGAGAGATGGAGAGGACAGCACTGGTTTTATTTAGAGAGATGGGGTGGATGGCACTGGTTTTATATAGGTAGATGGGGAGGACAACATTCGTTATATGTAGCGAGATGGAAAGGACGGCACTGGTTTTATGCAGACAGATGGGGAGGACGGCACTGGTTTTATGTAGTTAGATGGGTAGGATGGCACTGGTTTTATGTAGAGAGATAGAGAGGACGGCACTGGTTTTATATAGGTAGATGGGGAGGACAACAGTGGTTTTGTGTAGATAGATGGAAAGGTCGGCACTGGTTTTATGTAGAGAGATGGAGAGGACGGCACTGATTTTATGTAGTTAGATGGGTAGGATGGCACTGGTTTTATGTAGACGGTTGGGTAGGACGGCACTGATTTTATTTAGAGAGATGGGGTTGATGGCACTGGTTTTATGTTGATGGATCAGTAGCACGGCACTGGTTTTATGTAGATAGATGGGTAGGACGGCACTGCTTTTAAGTAGATAGATGGGAAAGACAGCACTGTTCTTATGTAGATAGATGGGGAGGACGGCAGTGGTTTTATGTGGAGCGATGGGGAGGACGACACTGCGTTTACGGAGACAGATGGGGAGGACGGCACTTGTTTTATGTAGTTAGATGGGGAGGACGGCACTGGTATTATGTAGAGAGATGGAAAGGATGGCACTAGTTTTATATAGATAGATGGGGAGGACGGCACTGGTTTTATGTAGATAGATGGGGAGGATGACACTGGTTTTATGTACTTAGTTGGGGAGGACGGCACAGGCTTTATGTAGTTAGATGGGTAGGATGGCACTGGTTTTATGTAGACGGGTGGGTAGGACGGCACTGGTTTTATGTAGAGAGATGGAGAGGACGGCACTAGTTTTATGTAGAGAGATGGAGAGGACGGCACTGGTTTTATGTAGAGACATGGGGAGGATGGCACTGGTTTTATGTAGAGAGATGGGTAGAACAGCACTGGTTTTGTGTAGTTAGAAGGAGAGGACGGCACTGGTTTTATGTAGTTAGATGGGTAGGATGGCACTGGTTTTATGTAGAGAGATAGAGAGGACGGCACTGGTTTTATATAGGTAGATGGGGAGGACAACAGTGGTTTTGTGTAGATAGATGGAAAGGTCGGCACTGGTTTTATGTAGAGAGATGGAGAGGATGGCACTGATTTTATGTAGTTAGATGGGTAGGATGGCACTGGTTTTATGTAGACAGTTGGGTAGGACGGCACTGATTTTATTTAGAGAGATGGGGTTGATGTCACTGTTTTTATGTTGATGGATCAGTAGCACGGCACTGGTTTTATGTAGATAGATGGGTAGGACGACACTGGTTTTATGTAGAGAGATGGAGAGGGCAGCACTGGTTTTATTTAGAGAGATGGGGTGGATGGCACTGGTTTTATATAGGTAGATGGGGAGGACAACATTCGTTATATGTAGAGAGATGGAAAGGACGGCACTGGTTTTATGCAGACAGATGGGGAGGACGGCACTGGTTTTATGTAGTTAGATGAGTAGGATGGCACTGGTTTTATGTAGAGAGATAGAGAGGAAGGCACTGGTTTTATATAGGTAGATGGGGAGGACAACAGTGGTTTTGTGTAGATAGATGGAAAGGTCGGCACTGGTTTTATGCAGATATATGGGTAGGACAGCACTTGTTTTATGTAGTTAGATGGGGAGTACGGCACTGCTTTTAAGTAGATAGATGGGAAAGACAGCACTGGTCTTATGTAGATTGATGAGGAGGACGGCAGTGGTTTTATGTAGAGCGATGGGGAGGATGACACTGCGTTTACGGAGACAGATGGGGAGGACGGCACTTGTTTTATGTAGTTAGATGGGGAGGACGGCACTGGTATTATGTAGAGAGATGGAAAGGATGGCACTAGTTTTATATAGATAGATGGGGAGGACGGCACTGGTTTTATGTAGATAGATGGGGAGGATGACACTGGTTTTATGTACTTATTTGGGGAGGACAGCACAGGCTTTATGTAGTTAGATGGGTAGGATGGCACTGGTTTTATGTAGACGGGTGGGTAGGACGGCACTGGCTTTATTTAGAGAGATGGGGTGGATGGCACTGGTTTTATGTTGATGGATCAGTAGCACGGCACTGGTTTTATGTACATAGATGGGTAAGACGGCAATGGTCTTATGTAAATAGATGAGGAAGATGGCACTGGTTTTATGCAGAGAGATGGAGAGGACGGCACTGGTATTATGTAGTTACATGGGGAGGATGGCACTGGTTTTATCTAGTTCGTTGGGTACGACGGCAGTGGTTTTATCTAGATAGATGGGGAGGACGACACTAGTTTTATGCAAACAGATGGGGAGGAAGGTACTGGTTTTATGAGAGAAATGGAGAGTACGGCACTGGTATTATGTATATAGATGGGTAGGGTGGCACTGGTTTTATGTAGAGAGATGGAGAGGACAGGACTGCTTTTATGTAGATAGATGGGTGGGACGGCAGTGGTTTTATGTTGACAGATGGGGAGGACGGCCCTGGTTTTATGTAGACAGATGGGGTGGACGACACTGGTTTTATGTAGATAGATGGGTAGGACGGCACTGTTTTTATGTAGAGAGATAGAGAGGACGGCACTGGTTTTATGTAGATATATGGGTAGGACAGCACTTGTTTTATGTAGTTAGAAGGGGAGTACGGCACTGGTATTATGTAGAGAGATGGAAAGGATGGCACTGGTTTTATATAGGTAGATGGGGAGGACAACACTCATTATATGTAGAGAGATGGAAAGGACGGCACTGGTTTTATGCGGACAGATGGGGAGGACGGCACTGGTTTTATGTAGTTAGATGGGTAGGATGGCACTGGTTTTATGTAGAGAGATAGAGAGGACGGCACTGGTTTTATGTAGGTAGATGGGGAGGACAACAGTGGTTTTGTGTAGATAGATGGAAAGGTCGGCACTGGTTTTATGTAGAGAGATGGAGAGGATGGCACTGATTTTATGTAGTTAGATGGGTAGGATGGCACTGGTTTTATGTAGACAGTTGGGTAGGACGGCACTGATTTTATTTAGAGAGATGGGGTTGATGGCACTGGTTTTATGTTGATGGATCAGTAGCACGGCACTGGTTTTATGTAGATAGATGGGTAGGACGACACTGGTTTTATGTAGAGAGATGGAGAGGACAGCACTGGTTTTATTTAGAGAGATGGGGTGGATGGCACTGGTTTTATATAGGTAGATGGGGAGGACAACATTCTTTATATGTAGAGAGATGGAAGGGACGGCACTGGTTTTATGCAGACAGATGGGGAGGACGGCACTGGTTTTATGTAGTTAGATGGGTAGGATGGCACTGGTTTTATGTAGAGAGATAGAGAGGACGGCACTGGTTTTATATAGGTAGATGGGGAGGACAACAGTGGTTTTGTGTAGATAGATGGAAAGGTCGGCACTGGTTTTATGTAGAGAGATGGAGAGGACGGCACTGATTTTATGTAGTCAGATGGGTAGGATGGCACTGGTTTTATGTAGACGGTTGGGTAGGACGGCACTGATTTTATTTAGAGAGATGGGGTGGATGGCACTGGTTTTATGTTGATGGATCAGTAGCACGGCACTGGTTTTATGTAGATAGATGGGTAGGACGGCACTGGTTTTATGTAGATATATGGGTAGGACAGCATTTGTTTTATGTAGTTAGATGGGGAGTACGGCACTGCTTTTAAGTAGATAGATGGGAAAGACAGCACTGTTCTTATGTAGATAGATGGGGAGGACGGCAGTGGTTTTATGTGGAGCGATGGGGAGGACGACACTGCGTTTACGGAGACAGATGGGGAGGACGGCACTTGTTTTATGTAGTTAGATGGGGAGGACGGCACTGGTATTATGTAGAGAGATGGAAAGGATGGCACTAGTTTTATATAGATAGATGGGGAGGACGGCACTGGTTTTATGTAGATAGATGGGGAGGCTGACACTGGTTTTATGTACTTAGTTGGGGAGGACGGCACAGGCTTTATGTAGTTAGATGGGTAGGATGGCACTGGTTTTATGTAGACGGGTGAGTAGGACGGCACTGGTTTTATGTAGAGAGATGGAGAGGACGGCACTGGTTTTATGTAGAGACATGGGGAGGATGGCACTGGTTTTATGTAGAGAGATGGGTAGAACAGCACTGGTTTTGTGTAGTTAGAAGGAGAGGACGGCACTGGTTTTATGTAGTTAGATGGGTAGGATGGCACTGGTTTTATGTAGAGAGATAGAGAGGACGGCACTGGTTTTATATAGGTAGATGGGGAGGACAACAGTGGTTTTGTGTAGATAGATGGAAAGGTCGGCACTGGTTTTATGTAGAGAGATGGAGAGGACGGCACTGATTTTATGTAGTTAGATGGGTAGGATGGCACTGGTTTTATGTAGACGGTTGGGTAGGACGGCACTGATTTTATTTAGAGAGATGGGGTGGATGGCACTGGTTTTATTTTGATGGATCAGTAGCACGGCACTGGTTTTATGTAGATAGATGGGTAGGACGGCACTGGTTTTATGTAGATATATGGGTAGGACAGCATTTGTTTTATGTAGTTAGATGGGGAGTACGGCACTGCTTTTAAGTAGATAGATGGGAAAGACAGCACTGTTCTTATGTAGATAGATGGGGAGGACGGCAGTGGTTTTATGTGGAGCGATGGGGAGGACGACACTGCGTTTACGGAGACAGATGGGGAGGACGGCACTTGTTTTATGTAGTTAGATGGGGAGGACGGCACTGGTATTATGTAGAGAGATGGAAAGGATGGCACTAGTTTTATATAGATAGATGGGGAGGACGGCACTGGTTTTATGTAGATAGATGGGGAGGCTGACACTGGTTTTATGTACTTAGTTGGGGAGGACGGCACAGGCTTTATGTAGTTAGATGGGTTGGATGGCACTGGTTTTATGTAGACGGGTGAGTAGGACGGCACTGGTTTTATGTAGAGAGATGGAGAGGACGGCACTAGTTTTATGTAGAGAGATGGAGAGGACGGCACTGGTTTTATGTAGAGACATGGGGAGGATGGCACTGGTTTTATGTAGAGAGATGGGTAGAACAGCACTGGTTTTGTGTAGTTAGAAGGAGAGGACGGCACTGGTTTTATGTAGTTAGATGGGTAGGATGGCACTGGTTTTATGTAGAGAGATAGAGAGGACGGCACTGGTTTTATATAGGTAGATGGGGAGGACAACAGTGGTTTTGTGTAGATAGATGGAAAGGTCGGCACTGGTTTTATGTAGAGAGATGGAGAGGATGGCACTGATTTTATGTAGTTAGATGGGTAGGATGGCACTGGTTTTATGTAGACAGTTGGGTAGGACGGCACTGATTTTATTTAGAGAGATGGGGTTGATGGCACTGTTTTTATGTTGATGGATCAGTAGCACGGCACTGGTTTTATGTAGATAGATGGGTAGGACGACACTGGTTTTATGTAGAGAGATGGAGAGGACAGCACTGGTTTTATTTAGAGAGATGGGGTGGATGGCACTGGTTTTATATAGGTAGATGGGGAGGACAACATTCGTTATATGTAGAGAGATGGAAAGGACGGCACTGGTTTTATGCAGACAGATGGGGAGGACGGCACTGGTTTTATGTATTTAGATGAGTAGGATGGCACTGGTTTTATGTAGAGAGATAGAGAGGACGGCACTGGTTTTATATAGGTAGATGGGGAGGAGAACAGTGGTTTTGTGTAGATAGATGGAAAGGTCGGCACTGGTTTTATGTAGAGAGATGGAGAGGACGGCACTGATTTTATGTAGTTAGATGGGTAGGATGGCACTGGTTTTATGTAGACGGTTGGGTAGGACGGCACTGATTTTATTTAGAGAGATGGGGTGGATGGCACTGGTTTTATGTTGATGGATCAGTAGCACGGCACTGGTTTTATGTAGATAGGTGGGTAGGACGGCACTGGTTTTATGTAGATATATGGGTAGGACAGCACTTGTTTTATGTAGTTAGATGGGGAGTACGGCACTGCTTTTAAGTAGATAGATGGGAAAGACAGCACTGTTCTTATGTAGATAGATGGGGAGGACGGCAGTGGTTTTATGTGGAGCGATGGGGAGGACGACACTGCGTTTACGGAGACAGATGGGGAGGACGGCACTTGTTTTATGTAGTTAGATGGGGAGGACGGCACTGGTGTTATGTAGAGAGATGGAAAGGATGGCACTAGTTTTATATAGATAGATGGGGAGGACGGCACTGGTTTTATGTAGATAGATGGGGAGGATGACACTGGTTTAATGTACTTAGTTGGGGAGGACGGCACAGGCTTTATGTAGTTAGATGGGTAGGATGGCACTGGTTTTATGTAGACGGGTGGGTAGGACGGCACTGGTTTTATGTAGAGAGATGGAGAGGACGGCACTAGTTTTATGTAGAGAGATGGAGAGGACGGCACTGGTTTTATGTAGAGACATGGGGAGGATGGCACTGGTTTTATGTAGAGAGATGGGTAGAACAGCACTGGTTTTGTGTAGTTAGAAGGAGAGGACGGCACTGGTTTTATGTAGATAGATGGGTAGGACGGCACTGGTTTTATGTAGATAGATGGGTAGGACGGCACTGGTTTTATGTAGATAGATGGGGAGGACGGCACTGGTTTTATGTAGAGAGATGGAGAGGACGGCACTGGTTTTATATAGAGAGATGGGTAGGATGGCACTGGTTTTTTTGTAGATAGATGGGGAGGACGGCACTGGTTTTCTCTAGATAGATGGGTAGGACGGCACTGGTATTATGTAGATAGATGGGGAGGATGGCACTGGTTTTATGTAGATAGATGGGTGGGCAGTACTGGTTTTTTGTAGACTGATGGGGAGGACGGCACTGGTTTTATGTAGATAGATGGGTAGGATGGCACTGGTTTTTTGTAGATTGATGGGGAGGACGGCACTGGTTTTATGTAGATAGATGGGTAGGATGGCACTGGTTTTATGTAGATAGATGGGGAGGACGGCACTGGTTTTATGTAGATAGATGGGGTGGACGGTACTGGTTTTATGTTGATAGATGGGTAGAACGGCACTGGTTTTATGTAGAGAGATGGAGAGGATGGCACTGGTTTTATGTAGAGAGATGGGGAGGACGACAATGGTTTTATGCAGACAGATGGGGAAAACGGCACTGGTTTTATGAGAGAGATGGAGAGTACGGCACTGGTATTATGTATATAGATGGGTAGGGTGGCACTGGTTTTATGTAGTTAGATGGGTAGGATGACACTGGTTTTATGTAGATAGATGGGTAGGACGACACTGGTTTTATGTAGAGAGATGGAGAGGACAGCACTGGTTTTATTTAGAGAGATGCGGTGGATGGCACTGGTTTTATATAGGTAGATGGGGAGGACAACATTCGTTATATGTAGAGAGATGGAAAGGACGGCACTGGTTTTATGCAGACAGATGGGGAGGACGGCACTGGTTTTATGTAGTTAGATGGGTAGGATGGCACTGGTTTTATGTAGAGAGATAGAGAGGACGGCACTGGTTTTATATAGGTAGATGGGGAGGACAACAGTGGTTTTGTGTAGATAGATGGAAAGGTCGGCACTGGTTTTATGTAGAGAGATGGAGAGGACGGCACTGATTTTATGTAGTTAGATGGGTAGGATGGCACTGGTTTTATGTAGACGGTTGGGTAGGACGGCACTTGTTTTATGTAGTTAGATGGGGAGTACGGCACTGCTTTTAAGTAGATAGATGGGAAAGACAGCACTGGTCTTATGTAGATAGATGAGGAGGACGGCAGTGGTTTTATGTAGAGCGATGGGGAGGATGACACTGCGTTTACGGAGACAGATGGGGAGGACGGCACTTGTTTTATGTAGTTAGATGGGGAGGACGGCACTGGTATTATGTAGAGAGATGGAAAGGATGGCACTAGTTTTATATATATAGATGGGGAGGACGGCACTGGTTTTATGTAGATAGATGGGGAGGATGACACTGGTTTTATGTACTTAGTTGGGGAGGACGGCACAGGCTTTATGTAGTTAGATGGGTAGGATGGCACTGGTTTTATGTAGACGGGTGGGTAGGACGGCACTGGCTTTATTTAGAGAGATGGGGTGGATGGCACTGGTTTTATGTTGATGGATCAGTAGCACGGCACTGGTTTTATGTACATAGATGGGTAAGACGGCAATGGTCTTATGTAAATAGATGAGGAAGATGGCACTGGTTTTATGCAGAGAGATGGAGAGGACGGCACTGGTATTATGTAGTTACATGGGGAGGATGGCACTGGTTTTATCTAGATAGATGGGGAGGACGACACTGGTTTTATGCAGACAGATGGGGAGGAAGGTACTGGTTTTATGAGAGAAATGGAGAGTACGGCACTGGTATTATGTATATAGATGGGTAGGGTGGCACTGCTTTTATGTAGAGAGATGGGTAGAACAGCACTGGTTTTGTGTAGTTAGAAGGGGAGGACGGCACTGGGTTTATGTAGATAGATGGGTAGGACGGCACTGGTTTTATGTAGATAGATGGGTAGGACGGCACTGGTTTTATGTAGATAGATGGGGAGGACGGCACTGGTTTTATGTAGAGAGATGGAGAGGACGGCACTGGTTTTATATAGAGAGATGGGTAGGATGGCACTGGTTTTTTTGTAGATATATGGGGAGGACGGCACTGGTTTTCTCTAGATAGATGGGTAGGATGGCACTGGTTTTATGTAGATAGATGGGGAGGATGGCACTGGTTTTATGTAGATAGATGGGTGGGCAGTACTGGTTTTTTGTAGATTGATGGGGAGGACGGCACTGGTTTTATGTAGATAGATGGGTAGGATGGCACTGGTTTTATGTAGATAGATGGGGAGGACGGCACTGGTTTTATGTAGAGAGATGGAGAGGATGACACTGGTTTTATGTAGAGAGATGGAGAGGACGGCACTGGTTTTATATAGAGAGATGGGTAGGATGGCACTGGTTTTTTTGTAGATAGATGGGGAGGACGGCACTGGTTTTCTCTAGATAGATGGGTAGGACGGCACTGGTTTTATGTAGATAGATGGGGAGGATGGCACTGGTTTTATGTTTATAGATGGGTGGGCAGTACTGGTTTTTTGTAGATTGATGGGGAGGACGGCACTGGTTTTATGTAGATAGATGGGTAGGATGGCACTGGTTTTATGTAGATAGATGGGGAGGACGGCACTGGTTTTATGTAGAGAGATGTGGAGGACGGCACTGGATTTATGTAATGAGATGCAGAGGACGGGCCCTGGTTTTATGTAGATAGATGGGGTGGACGGTACTGGTTTTATGTTGATAGATGGGTAGAACGGCACTGGTTTTATGTTGAGAGATGGAGAGGATGGCACTGGTTTTATGTAGAGAGATGGGGAGGACGACAATGGTTTTATGCAGACAGATGGGGAAAACGGCACTGGTTTTATGAGAGAGATGGAGAGTACGGCACTGGTATTATGTATATAGATGGGTAGGGTGGCACTGGTTTTATGTAGTTAGATGGGTAGGATGACACTGGTTTTATGTAGATAGATGGGTAGGACGACACTGGTTTTATGTGGAGAGATGGAGAGGACAGCACTGGTTTTATTTAGAGAGATGGGGTGGATGGCACTGGTTTTATGTTGATGGATCAGTAGCACGGCACTGGTTTTATGTACATAGATGGGTAAGACGGCAATGGTCTTATGTAAATAGATGAGGAAGATGGCACTGGTTTTATGTAGAGAGATGGAGAGGACGGCACTGGTATTATGTAGTTAGATGGGGAGGATGGCACTGGTTTTATCTAGTTCGTTGGGTACGACGGCAGTGGTTTTATCTAGATAGATGGGGAGGACGACACTAGTTTTATGCAGACAGATGGGGAGGAAGGTACTGGTTTTATGAGAGAAATGGAGAGTACGGCACTGGTATTATGTATATAGATGGGTAGGGTGGCACTGGTTTCATGTAGAGAGATGGAGAGGACAGGACTGGTTTTATGTAGACAGATGGGTGGGACGGCAGTGGTTTTATGTAGATAGATGGGGAGGACAGCACTTGTTTTATGTAGTTAGATGGGGAGTACGGCACTGCTTTTAAGTAGATAGATGGGAAAGACAGCACTGGTCTTATGTAGATAGATGGGGAGGACGGCAGTGGTTTTATGTAGAGCGATGGGGAGGACGACACTGCGTTTACGGAGACAGATGGGGAGGACGGCACTTGTTTTATGTAGTTAGATGGGGAGGACGGCACTGGTATTATGTAGAGAGATGGAAAGGATGGAACTAGTTTTATATAGATAGATGGGGAGGACGGCACTGGTTTTATGTAGATAGATGGGGAGGATGACACTGGTTTTATGTACTTAGTTGGGGAGGACGGCACAGGCTTTATGTAGTTAGATGGGTAGGATGGCACTGGTTTTATTTAGAGAGATGGAGAGGACGGCACTGGTATTATGTAGTTAGATGGGGAGGATGGCACTGGTTTTATCTAGTTCGTTGGGTACGACGGCAGTGGTTTTATCTAGATAGATGGGGAGGACGACACTGGTTTTATGCAGACAGATGGGGAGGAAGGTACTGGTTTTATGAGAGAAATGGAGAGTACGGCACTGGTATTATGTATATAGATGGGTAGGGTGGCACTGGTTTTATGTAGAGAGATGGAGAGGACAGGACTGGTTTTATGTAGATAGATGGGTGGGACGGCAGTGGTTTTATGTTGACAGATGGGGAGGACGGCCCTGGTTTTATGTAGACAGATGGGGTGGACGACACTGGTTTTATGTAGATAGATGGGTAGGACGGCACTGTTTTTATGTAGAGAGATAGAGAGGACGGCACTGGTTTTATGTAGATATATGGGTAGGACAGCACTTGTTTTATGTAGTTAGATGGGGAGTACGGCACTGGTATTATGTAGAGAGATGGAAAGGATGGCACTGGTTTTATATAGGTAGATGGGGAGGACAACACTCGTTATATGTAGAGAGATGGAAAGGACGGCACTGGTTTTATGCAGACAGATGGGGAGGACGGCACTAGTTTTATGTAGATAGATGGGTAGGACGGCACTGGTTTTATGTAGAGAGATAGAGAGGACGGCACTGGTTTTATATAGGTAGATGGGGAGGACAACAGTGGTTTTGTGTAGATAGATGGAAAGGTCGGCACTGGTTTTATGTAGAGAGATGGAGAGGACGGCACTGATTTTATGTAGCTAGATGGGTAGGATGGCACTGGTTTTATGTAGACAGTTGGGTAGGACGGCACTGATTTTATTTAGAGAGATGGGGTGGATGGCACTGGTTTTATGTTGATGGATCAGTAGCACGGCACTGGTTTTATGTAGATAGATGGGTAGGACGGCACTGGTTTTATGTAGATATATGGGTAGGACAGCACTTGTTTTATGTAGTTAGATGGGGAGTCCGGCACTGCTTTTAAGTAGATAGATGGGAAAGACAGCACTGGTCTTATGTAGATAGATGGGGAGGACGGCAGTGGTTTCATGTGGAGCGATGGGGAGGACGACACTGCGTTTACGGAGACAGATGGGGAGGACGGCACTTGTTTTATGTAGTTAGATGGGGAGGACGGCACTGGTATTATGTAGAGAGATGGAAAGGATGGCACTAGTTTTATATAGATAGATGGGGAGGACGGCACTGGTTTTATGTAGATAGATGGGGAGGATGACACTGGTTTTATGTACTTAGTTGGGGAGGACGGCAGAGGTTTTATGTAGTTAGATGGGTAGGATGGCACTGGTTTTATGTAGACGGGTGGGTAGGACGGAACTGGTTTTATGTAGAGAGATGGAGAGGACGGCACTAGTTTTATGTAGAGAGATGGAGAGGACGGCACTGGTTTTATGTAGAGACATGGGGAGGATGGCACTGGTATTATGTAGAGACATGGGTAGAACAGCACTGGTTTTGTGTAGTTAGAAGGAGAGGACGACACTGGTTTTATGTAGATAGATGGGTAGGACGGTACTGGTTTTATGTAGATAGATGGGTAGGACGGCACTGGTTTTATTTAGATAGATGGTGAGGACGGCACTGGTTTTATGTAGAGAGATGGAGAGGACGGCACTGGTTTTATATAGAGAGATGGGTAGGATGGCACTGGTTTTTTTGTAGATAGATGGGGAGGACGGCGCTGGTTTTCTCTAGATTGATGGGTAGGACGGCACTGGTATTATGTAGATAGATGGGGAGGATGGCACCGGTTTTATGTAGATAGATGGGTGGGCAGTACTGGTTTTTTGTAGACTGATGGGCAGGACGGCACTGGTTTTATGTAGATAGATAGGTAGGATGGCACTGGTTTTTTGTAGATTGATGGGGAGGACGGCACTGGTTTTATGTAGATAGATGGGTAGGATGGCACTGGTTTTATGTAGATAGATGGGGAGGACGGCACTGGTTTTATGTAGATAGATGGGGTGGACGGTACTGGTTTTATGTTGATAGATGGGTAGAACGGCACTGGTTTTATGTAGAGAGATGGAGAGGATGGCACTGGTTTTATGTAGAGAGATGGGGAGGACGACAATGGTTTTATGCAGACAGATGGGGAAAACGGCACTGGTTTTATGAGAGAGATGGAGAGTACGGCACTGGTATTATGTATATAGATGGGTAGGGTGGCACTGGTTTTATGTAGTTAGATGGGTTAGGATGACACTGGTTTTATGTAGATAGATGGGTAGGACGACACTGGTTTTATGTAGAGAGATGGAGAGGACAGCACTGGTTTTATTTAGAGAGATGGGGTGGATGGCACTGGTTTTATATAGGTAGATGGGGAGGACAACATTCGTTATATGTAGAGAGATGGAAAGGACGGCACTGGTTTTATGCAGACAGATGGGGAGGACGGCACTGGTTTTATGTAGTTAGATGGGTAGGATGGCACTGGTTTTATGTAGAGAGATAGAGAGGACGGCACTGGTTTTATATAGGTAGATGGGGAGGACAACAGTGGTTTTGTGTAGATAGATGGAAAGGTCGGCACTGGTTTTATGTAGAGAGATGGAGAGGACGGCACTGATTTTATGTAGTTAGATGGGTAGGATGGCACTGGTTTTATGTAGACGGTTGGGTAGGACGGCACTGATTTTATTTAGAGAGATGGGGAGGATGGCACTGGTTTTATGTTGATGGATCAGTAGCACGGCACTGGTTTTATGCAGATAGATGGGTAGGACGGCACTGGTTTTATGTGGATATATGGGTAGGACAGCACTTGTTTTATGTAGTTAGATGGGGAGTACGGCACTGCTTTTAAGTAGATAGATGGGAAAGACAGCACTGGTCTTATGTAGATAGATGAGGAGTACGGCAGTGGTTTTATGTAGAGCGATGGGGAGGATGACACTGCGTTTACGGAGACAGATGGGGAGGACGGCACTTGTTTTATGTAGTTAGATGGGGAGGACGGCACTGGTATTATGTAGAGAGATGGAAAGGATGGCACTAGTTTTATATAGATAGATGGGGAGGACGGCACTGGTTTTATGTAGATAGATGGCGAGGATGACACTGGTTTTATGTATTTAGTTGGGGAGGACGGCACAGGCTTTATGTAGTTAGATGGGTAGGATGGCACTGGTTTTATGTAGACGGGTGGGTGGGACGGCACTGGCTTTATTTAGAGAGATGGGGTGGATGGCACTGGTTTTATGTTGATGGATCAGTAGCACGGCACTGGTTTTATGAACATAGATGGGTAAGACGGCAATGGTCTTATGTAAATAGATGAGGAAGATGGCACTGGTTTTATGCAGAGAGATGGAGAGGACGGCACTGGTATTATGTAGTTACATGGGGAGGATGGCACTGGTTTTATCTAGATAGATGGGGACGACGACACTGGTTTTATGCAGACAGATGGGGAGGAAGGTACTGGTTTTATGTTGATGGATCAGTAGCACGGCACTGGTTTTATGTACATAGATGGGTAAGACGGCAATGGTCTTATGTAAATAGATGAGGAAGATGGCACTGGTTTTATGTAGAGAGATGGAGAGGACGGCACTGGTATTATGTAGTTAGATGGGGAGGATGGCACTGGTTTTATCTAGTTCGTTGGGTACGACGGCAGTGGTTTTATCTAGATAGATGGGGAGGACGACACTAGTTTTATGCAGACAGATGGGGAGGAAGGTACTGGTTTTATGAGAGAAATGGAGAGTACGGCACTGGTATTATGTATATAGATGGGTAGGGTGGCACTGGTTTCATGTAGAGAGATGGAGAGGACAGGACTGGTTTTATGTAGACAGATGGGTGGGACGGCAGTGGTTTTATGTAGATAGATGGGGAGGACAGCACTTGTTTTATGTAGTTAGATGGGGAGTACGGCACTGCTTTTAAGTAGATAGATGGGAAAGACAGCACTGGTCTTATGTAGATAGATGGGGAGGACGGCAGTGGTTTTATGTAGAGCGATGGGGAGGACGACACTGCGTTTACGGAGACAGATGGGGAGGACGGCACTTGTTTTATGTAGTTAGATGGGGAGGACGGCACTGGTATTATGTAGAGAGATGGAAAGGATGGAACTAGTTTTATATAGATAGATGGGGAGGACGGCACTGGTTTTATGTAGATAGATGGGAGGATGACACTGGTTTTATGTACTTAGTTGGGGAGGACGGCACAGGCTTTATGTAGTTAGATGGGTAGGATGGCACTGGTTTTATTTAGAGAGATGGAGAGGACGGCACTGGTATTATGTAGTTAGATGGGGAGGATGGCACTGGTTTTATCTAGTTCGTTGGGTACGACGGCAGTGGTTTTATCTAGATAGATGGGGAGGACGACACTGGTTTTATGCAGACAGATGGGGAGGAAGGTACTGGTTTTATGAGAGAAATGGAGAGTACGGCACTGGTATTATGTATATAGATGGGTAGGGTGGCACTGGTTTTATGTAGAGAGATGGAGAGGACAGGACTGGTTTTATGTAGATAGATGGGTGGGACGGCAGTGGTTTTATGTTGACAGATGGGGAGGACGGCCCTGGTTTTATGTAGACAGATGGGGTGGACGACACTGGTTTTATGTAGATAGATGGGTAGGACGGCACTGTTTTTATGTAGAGAGATAGAGAGGACGGCACTGGTTTTATGTAGATATATGGGTAGGACAGCACTTGTTTTATGTAGTTAGATGGGGAGTACGGCACTGGTATTATGTAGAGAGATGGAAAGGATGGCACTGGTTTTATATAGGTAGATGGGGAGGACAACACTCGTTATATGTAGAGAGATGGAAAGGACGGCACTGGTTTTATGCAGACAGATGGGGAGGACGGGCACTAGTTTTATGTAGATAGATGGGTAGGACGGCACTGGTTTTATGTAGAGAGATAGAGAGGACGGCACTGGTTTTATATAGGTAGATGGGGAGGACAACAGTGGTTTTGTGTAGATAGATGGAAAGGTCGGCACTGGTTTTATGTAGAGAGATGGAGAGGACGGCACTGATTTTATGTAGCTAGATGGGTAGGATGGCACTGGTTTTATGTAGACAGTTGGGTAGGACGGCACTGATTTTATTTAGAGAGATGGGGTGGATGGCACTGGTTTTATGTTGATGGATCAGTAGCACGGCACTGGTTTTATGTAGATAGATGGGTAGGACGGCACTGGTTTTATGTAGATATATGGGTAGGACAGCACTTGTTTTATGTAGTTAGATGGGGAGTCCGGCACTGCTTTTAAGTAGATAGATGGGAAAGACAGCACTGGTCTTATGTAGATAGATGGGGAGGACGGCAGTGGTTTCATGTGGAGCGATGGGGAGGACGACACTGCGTTTACGGAGACAGATGGGGAGGACGGCACTTGTTTTATGTAGTTAGATGGGGAGGACGGCACTGGTATTATGTAGAGAGATGGAAAGGATGGCACTAGTTTTATATAGATAGATGGGGAGGACGGCACTGGTTTTATGTAGATAGATGGGGAGGATGACACTGGTTTTATGTACTTAGTTGGGGAGGACGGCAGAGGTTTTATGTAGTTAGATGGGTAGGATGGCACTGGTTTTATGTAGACGGGTGGGTAGGACGGAACTGGTTTTATGTAGAGAGATGGAGAGGACGGCACTAGTTTTATGTAGAGAGATGGAGAGGACGGCACTGGTTTTATGTAGAGACATGGGGAGGATGGCACTGGTATTATGTAGAGACATGGGTAGAACAGCACTGGTTTTGTGTAGTTAGAAGGAGAGGACGACACTGGTTTTATGTAGATAGATGGGTAGGACGGTACTGGTTTTATGTAGATAGATGGGTTAGGACGGCACTGGTTTTATTTAGATAGATGGTGAGGACGGCACTGGTTTTATGTAGAGAGATGGAGAGGACGGCACTGGTTTTATATAGAGAGATGGGTAGGATGGCACTGGTTTTTTTGTAGATAGATGGGGAGGACGGCGCTGGTTTTCTCTAGATTGATGGGTAGGACGGCACTGGTATTATGTAGATAGATGGGGAGGATGGCACCGGTTTTATGTAGATAGATGGGTGGGCAGTACTGGTTTTTTGTAGACTGATGGGCAGGACGGCACTGGTTTTATGTAGATAGATAGGTAGGATGGCACTGGTTTTTTGTAGATTGATGGGGAGGACGGCACTGGTTTTATGTAGATAGATGGGTAGGATGGCACTGGTTTTATGGTAGATAGATGGGGAGGACGGCACTGGTTTTATGTAGATAGATGGGGTGGACGGTACTGGTTTTATGTTGATAGATGGGTAGAACGGCACTGGTTTTATGTAGAGAGATGGAGAGGATGGCACTGGTTTTATGTAGAGAGATGGGGAGGACGACAATGGTTTTATGCAGACAGATGGGGAAAACGGCACTGGTTTTATGAGAGAGATGGAGAGTACGGCACTGGTATTATGTATATAGATGGGTAGGGTGGCACTGGTTTTATGTAGTTAGATGGGTAGGATGACACTGGTTTTATGTAGATAGATGGGTAGGACGACACTGGTTTTATGTAGAGAGATGGAGAGGACAGCACTGGTTTTATTTAGAGAGATGGGGTGGATGGCACTGGTTTATATAGGTAGATGGGGAGGACAACATTCGTTATATGTAGAGAGATGGAAAGGACGGCACTGGTTTATGCAGACAGATGGGGAGGACGGCACTGGTTTTATGTAGTTAGATGGGTAGGATGGCACTGGTTTATGTAGAGAGATAGAGAGGACGGCACTGGTTTTATATAGGTAGATGGGGAGGACAACAGTGGTTTTGTGTAGATAGATGGAAAGGTCGGCACTGGTTTTATGTAGAGAGATGGAGAGGACGGCACTGATTTTATGTAGTTAGATGGGTAGGATGGCACTGGTTTTATGTAGACGGTTGGGTAGGACGGCACTGATTTTATTTAGAGAGATGGGGAGGATGGCACTGGTTTTATGTTGATGGATCAGTAGCACGGCACTGGTTTTATGCAGATAGATGGGTAGGACGGCACTGGTTTTATGTGGATATATGGGTAGGACAGCACTTGTTTTATGTAGTTAGATGGGGAGTACGGCACTGCTTTTAAGTAGATAGATGGGAAAGACAGCACTGGTCTTATGTAGATAGATGAGGAGTACGGCAGTGGTTTTATGTAGAGCGATGGGGAGGATGACACTGCGTTTACGGAGACAGATGGGGAGGACGGCACTTGTTTTATGTAGTTAGATGGGGAGGACGGCACTGGTATTATGTAGAGAGATGGAAAGGATGGCACTAGTTTTATATAGATAGATGGGGAGGACGGCACTGGTTTTATGTAGATAGATGGCGAGGATGACACTGGTTTTATGTATTTAGTTGGGGAGGACGGCACAGGCTTTATGTAGTTAGATGGGTAGGATGGCACTGGTTTTATGTAGACGGGTGGGTGGGACGGCACTGGCTTTATTTAGAGAGATGGGGTGGATGGCACTGGTTTTATGTTGATGGATCAGTAGCACGGCACTGGTTTTATGAACATAGATGGGTAAGACGGCAATGGTCTTATGTAAATAGATGAGGAAGATGGCACTGGTTTTATGCAGAGAGATGGAGAGGACGGCACTGGTATTATGTAGTTACATGGGGAGGATGGCACTGGTTTTATCTAGATAGATGGGGACGACGACACTGGTTTTATGCAGACAGATGGGGAGGAAGGTACTGGTTTTATGAGAGAAATGGAGAGTACGGCACTGGTATTATGTATATAGATGGGTAGGGTGGCACTGCTTTTATGTAGAGAGATGGGTAGAACAGCACTGGTTTTGTGTAGTTAGAAGGGGAGGACGGCACTGGGTTTATGTAGATAGATGGGTAGGACGGCACTGGTTTTATGTAGATAGATGGGTAGGACGGCACTGGTTTTATGTAGATAGATGGGGAGGACGGCACTGGTTTTATGTAGAGAGATGGAGAGGACGGCACTGGTTTTATATAGAGAGATGGGTAGGATGGCACTGGTTTTTTGTAGATATATGGGGAGGACGGCACTGGTTTTCTCTAGATAGATGGGTAGGATGGCACTGGTTTTATGTAGATAGATGGGGAGGATGGCACTGGTTTTATGTAGATAGATGGTGGGCAGTACTGGTTTTTTGTAGATTGATGGGGAGGACGGCACTGGTTTTATGTAGATAGATGGGTAGGATGGCACTGGTTTTATGTAGATAGATGGGGAGGACGGCACTGGTTTTATGTAGAGAGATGGAGAGGATGACACTGGTTTTATGTAGAGAGATGGAGAGGACGGCACTGGTTTTATATAGAGAGATGGTAGGATGGCACTGGTTTTTTTGTAGATAGATGGGGAGGACGGCACTGGTTTTCTCTAGATAGATGGGTAGGACGGCACTGGTTTATGTAGATAGATGGGGAGGATGGCACTGGTTTTATGTTTATAGATGGGTGGGCAGTACTGGTTTTTTGTAGATTGATGGGGAGGACGGCACTGGTTTTATGTAGATAGATGGGTAGGATGGCACTGGTTTTATGTAGATAGATGGGGAGGACGGCACTGTTTATGTAGAGAGATGTGGAGGACGGCACTGGATTTATGTAATGAGATGCAGAGGACGGGCCCTGGTTTTATGTAGATAGATGGGGTGGACGGTACTGGTTTTATGTTGATAGATGGGTAGAACGGCACTGGTTTTATGTTGAGAGATGGAGAGGATGGCACTGGTTTTATGTAGAGAGATGGGGAGGACGACAATGGTTTTATGCAGACAGATGGGGAAAACGGCACTGGTTTTATGAGAGAGATGGAGAGTACGGCACTGGTATTATGTATATAGATGGGTAGGGTGGCACTGGTTTCATGTAGAGAGATGAGAGGACAGGACTGGTTTTATGTAGACAGATGGGTGGGACGGCAGTGGTTTTATGTAGATAGATGGGGAGGACAGCACTTGTTTTATGTAGTTAGATGGGGAGTACGGCACTGCTTTTAAGTAGATAGATGGGAAGACAGCACTGGTCTTATGTAGATAGATGGGGAGGACGGCAGTGGTTTTATGTAGCGATGGGAGGACGACACTGCGTTTACGGAGACAGATGGGGAGGACGGCACTTGTTTTATGTAGTTAGATGGGGAGGACGGCACTGGTATTATGTAGAGAGATGGAAAGGATGGAACTAGTTTTATATAGATAGATGGGAGGACGGCACTGGTTTTATGTAGATAGATGGGGAGGATGACACTGGTTTTATGTACTTAGTTGGGGAGGACGGCACAGGCTTTATGTAGTTAGATGGGTAGGATGGCACTGGTTTTATTTAGAGAGATGGAGAGGACGGCACTGGTATTATGTAGTTAGATGGGAGGATGGCACTGGTTTTATCTAGTTCGTTGGGTACGACGGCAGTGGTTTTATCTAGATAGATGGGGAGGACGACACTGGTTTTATGCAGACAGATGGGGAGAAGGTACTGGTTTTATGAGAGAAATGGAGAGTACGGCACTGGTATTATGTATATAGATGGGTAGGGTGGCACTGGTTTTATGTAGAGAGATGAGAGGACAGGACTGGTTTTATGTAGATAGATGGGTGGGACGGCAGTGGTTTTATGTTGACAGATGGGGAGGGACGGCCCTGGTTTTATGTAGACAGATGGGGTGGACGACACTGGTTTTATGTAGATAGATGGGTAGGACGGCACTGTTTTTATGTAGAGAGATAGAGAGGACGGCACTGGTTTTATGTAGATATATGGGTAGGACAGCACTTGTTTTTATGTAGTTAGATGGGGAGTACGGCACTGGTATTATGTAGAGAGATGGAAAGGATGGCACTGGTTTTATATAGGTAGATGGGGAGGACAACACTCGTTATATGTAGAGAGATGGAAAGGACGGCACTGGTTTTATGCAGACAGATGGGGAGGACGGCACTAGTTTTATGTAGATAGATGGGTAGGACGGCACTGGTTTTATGTAGAGAGATAGAGAGGACGGCACTGGTTTTATATAGGTAGATGGGGAGGACAACAGTGGTTTTGTGTAGATAGATGGAAAGGTCGGCACTGGTTTTATGTAGAGAGATGGAGAGGACGGCACTGATTTTATGTAGCTAGATGGGTAGGATGGCACTGGTTTTATGTAGACAGTTGGGTAGGACGGCACTGATTTTATTTAGAGAGATGGGGTGGATGGCACTGGTTTTATGTTGATGGATCAGTAGCACGGCACTGGTTTTATGTAGATAGATGGGTAGGACGGCACTGGTTTTATGTAGATATATGGGTAGGACAGCACTTGTTTTATGTAGTTAGATGGGGAGTCCGGCACTGCTTTAAGTAGATAGATGGGAAAGACAGCACTGGTCTTATGTAGATAGATGGGGAGGACGGCAGTGGTTTCATGTGGAGCGATGGGAGGACGACACTGCGTTACGGAGACAGATGGGGAGGACGGCACTTGTTTTATGTAGTTAGATGGGAGGACGGCACTGGTATTATGTAGAGAGATGGAAAGGATGGCACTAGTTTTATATAGATAGATGGGGAGGACGGCACTGGTTTTATGTAGATAGATGGGGAGGATGACACTGGTTTTATGTACTTAGTTGGGGAGGACGGCAGAGGTTTTATGTAGTTAGATGGGTAGGATGGCACTGGTTTTATGTAGACGGGTGGGTAGGACGGAACTGGTTTTATGTAGAGAGATGGAGAGGACGGCACTAGTTTTATGTAGAGAGATGGAGAGGACGGCACTGGTTTTATGTAGAGACATGGGAGGATGGCACTGGTATTATGTAGAGACATGGGTAGAACAGCACTGGTTTTGTGTAGTTAGAAGGAGAGGACGACACTGGTTTTATGTAGATAGATGGGTAGGACGGTACTGGTTTTATGTAGATAGATGGGTAGGACGGCACTGGTTTTATTTAGATAGATGGTGAGGACGGCACTGGTTTTATGTAGAGAGATGGAGAGGACGGCACTGGTTTTATATAGAGAGATGGTAGGATGGCACTGGTTTTTTTTGTAGATAGATGGGGAGGACGGCGCTGGTTTTCTCTAGATTGATGGGTAGGACGGCACTGGTATTATGTAGATAGATGGGGAGGATGGCACCGGTTTTATGTAGATAGATGGGTGGGCAGTACTGGTTTTTGTAGACTGATGGGCAGGACGGCACTGGTTTTATGTAGATAGATAGGTAGGATGGCACTGGTTTTTTGTAGATTGATGGGGAGGACGGCACTGGTTTTATGTAGATAGATGGGTAGGATGGCACTGGTTTTTATGTAGATAGATGGGGAGGACGGCACTGGTTTTATGTAGATAGATGGGGTGGACGGTACTGGTTTTATGTTGATAGATGGGTAGAACGGCACTGGTTTATGTAGAGAGATGGAGAGGATGGCACTGGTTTTATGTAGAGAGATGGGGAGGACGACAATGGTTTTATGCAGACAGATGGGGAAAACGGCACTGGTTTTATGAGAGAGATGGAGAGTACGGCACTGGTATTATGTATATAGATGGGTAGGGTGGCACTGGTTTTATGTAGTTAGATGGGTAGGATGACACTGGTTTTATGTAGATAGATGGGTAGGACGACACTGGTTTTATGTAGAGAGATGGAGAGGACAGCACTGGTTTTATTTAGAGAGATGGGGTGGATGGCACTGGTTTTATATAGGTAGATGGGGAGGACAACATTCGTTATATGTAGAGAGATGGAAAGGACGGCACTGGTTTTATGCAGACAGATGGGGAGGACGGCACTGGTTTTATGTAGTTAGATGGGTAGGATGGCACTGGTTTTATGTAGAGAGATAGAGAGGACGGCACTGGTTTTATATAGGTAGATGGGGAGGACAACAGTGGTTTTGTGTAGATAGATGGAAAGGTCGGCACTGGTTTTATGTAGAGAGATGGAGAGGACGGCACTGATTTTATGTAGTTAGATGGGTAGGATGGCACTGGTTTTATGTAGACGGTTGGGTAGGACGGCACTGATTTTATTTAGAGAGATGGGGAGGATGGCACTGGTTTTATGTTGATGGATCAGTAGCACGGCACTGGTTTATGCAGATAGATGGGTAGGACGGCACTGGTTTTATGTGGATATATGGGTAGGACAGCACTTGTTTTATGTAGTTAGATGGGGAGTACGGCACTGCTTTTAAGTAGATAGATGGGAAGACAGCACTGGTCTTATGTAGATAGATGAGGAGTACGGCAGTGGTTTTATGTAGAGCGATGGGGAGGATGACACTGCGTTTACGGAGACAGATGGGGAGGACGGCACTTGTTTTATGTAGTTAGATGGGGAGGACGGCACTGGTATTATGTAGAGAGATGGAAAGGATGGCACTAGTTTTATATAGATAGATGGGGAGGACGGCACTGGTTTTATGTAGATAGATGGCGAGGATGACACTGGTTTTATGTATTTAGTTGGGGAGGACGGCACAGGCTTTATGTAGTTAGATGGGTAGGATGGCACTGGTTTTATGTAGACGGGTGGGTGGGACGGCACTGGCTTTATTTAGAGAGATGGGGTGGATGGCACTGGTTTTATGTTGATGGATCAGTAGCACGGCACTGGTTTTATGAACATAGATGGGTAAGACGGCAATGGTCTTATGTAAATAGATGAGGAAGATGGCACTGGTTTTATGCAGAGAGATGGAGAGGACGGCACTGGTATTATGTAGTTACATGGGGAGGATGGCACTGGTTTTATCTAGATAGATGGGGACGACGACACTGGTTTTATGCAGACAGATGGGGAGGAAGGTACTGGTTTTATGAGAGAAATGGAGAGTACGCACTGGTATTATGTATATAGATGGGTAGGGTGGCACTGCTTTTATGTAGAGAGATGGGTAGAACAGCACTGGTTTTGTGTAGTTAGAAGGGGAGGACGGCACTGGGTTTATGTAGATAGATGGGTAGGACGGCACTGGTTTTATGTAGATAGATGGGTAGGACGGCACTGGTTTTATGTAGATAGATGGGGAGGACGGCACTGGTTTTATGTAGAGAGATGGAGAGGACGGCACTGGTTTTATATAGAGAGATGGGTAGGATGGCACTGGTTTTTTTGTAGATATATGGGGAGGACGGCACTGGTTTTCTCTAGATAGATGGGTAGGATGGCACTGGTTTTATGTAGATAGATGGGGAGGATGGCACTGGTTTTATGTAGATAGATGGGTGGGCAGTACTGGTTTTTTGTAGATTGATGGGGAGGACGGCACTGGTTTTATGTAGATAGATGGGTAGGATGGCACTGGTTTTATGTAGATAGATGGGGAGGACGGCACTGGTTTTATGTAGAGAGATGGAGAGGGATGACACTGGTTTTATGTAGAGAGATGGAGAGGACGGCACTGGTTTTATATAGAGAGATGGGTAGGATGGCACTGGTTTTTTTGTAGATAGATGGGGAGGACGGCACTGGTTTTCTCTAGATAGATGGGTAGGACGGCACTGGTTTTATGTAGATAGATGGGGAGGATGGCACTGGTTTATGTTTATAGATGGGTGGGCAGTACTGGTTTTTTGTAGATTGATGGGGAGGACGGCACTGGTTTTATGTAGATAGATTGGTAGGATGGCACTGGTTTTATGTAGATAGATGGGGAGGACGGCACTGGTTTTTATGTAGAGAGATGTGGAGGACGGCACTGGATTTATGTAATGAGATGCAGAGGACGGGCCCTGGTTTTATGTAGATAGATTGGGGTGGACGGTACTGGTTTTATGTTGATAGATGGGTAGAACGGCACTGGTTTTATGTTGAGAGATGGAGAGGATGGCACTGGTTTTATGTAGAGAGATGGGGAGGACGACAATGGTTTTATGCAGACAGATGGGGAAAACGGCACTGGTTTTATGAGAGAGATGGAGAGTACGGCACTGGTATTATGTATATAGATGGGTAGGGTGGCACTGGTTTTATGTAGTTAGATGGGTAGGATGACACTGGTTTTATGTAGATAGATGGGTAGGACGACACTGGTTTTATGTGGAGAGATGGAGAGGACAGCACTGGTTTTATTTAGAGAGATGGGGTGGATGGCACTGGTTTTATGTTGATGGATCAGTAGCACGGCACTGGTTTTATGTACATAGATGGGTAAGACGGCAATGGTCTTATGTAAATAGATGAGGAAGATGGCACTGGTTTTATGTAGAGAGATGGAGAGGACGGCACTGGTATTATGTAGTTAGATGGGGAGGATGGCACTGGTTTTATCTAGTTCGTTGGGTACGACGGCAGTGGTTTTATCTAGATAGATGGGGAGGACGACACTAGTTTTATGCAGACAGATGGGGAGGAAGGTACTGGTTTTATGAGAGAAATGGAGAGTACGGCACTGGTATTATGTATATAGATGGGTAGGGTGGCACTGGTTTCATGTAGAGAGATGGAGAGGACAGGACTGGTTTTATGTAGACAGATGGGTGGGACGGCAGTGGTTTTATGTAGATAGATGGGGAGGACAGCACTTGTTTTATGTAGTTAGATGGGGAGTACGGCACTGCTTTTAAGTAGATAGATGGGAAAGACAGCACTGGTCTTATGTAGATAGATGGGGAGGACGGCAGTGGTTTTATGTAGAGCGATGGGGAGGACGACACTGCGTTTACGGAGACAGATGGGGAGGACGGCACCTGTTTTATGTAGTTAGATGGGGAGGACGGCACTGGTATTATGTAGAGAGATGGAAAGGATGGAACTAGTTTTATATAGATAGATGGGGAGGACGGCACTGGTTTTATGTACTTAGTTGGGGAGGACGGCACAGGCTTTATGTAGTTAGATGGGTAGGATGGCACTGGTTTTATTTAGAGAGATGGAGAGGACGGCACTGGTATTATGTAGTTAGATGGGGAGGATGGCACTGGTTTTATCTAGTTCGTTGGGTACGACGGCAGTGGTTTTATCTAGATAGATGGGGAGGACGACACTGTTTTATGCAGACAGATGGGGAGGAAGGTACTGGTTTTATGAGAGAAATGGAGAGTACGGCACTGGTATTATGTATATAGATGGGTAGGGTGGCACTGGTTTTATGTAGAGAGATGGAGAGGACAGGACTGGTTTTATGTAGATAGATGGGTGGACGGCAGTGGTTTTATGTTGACAGATGGGGAGGACGGCCCTGGTTTTATGTAGACAGATGGGGTGGACGACACTGGTTTTATGTAGATAGATGGGTAGGACGGCACTGTTTTTATGTAGAGAGATAGAGAGGACGGCACTGGTTTTATGTAGATATATGGGTAGGACAGCACTTGTTTTATGTAGTTAGATGGGGAGTACGGCACTGGTATTATGTAGAGAGATGGAAAGGATGGCACTGGTTTTATATAGGTAGATGGGAGGACAACACTCGTTATATGTAGAGAGATGGAAAGGACGGCACTGGTTTTATGCAGACAGATGGGGAGGACGGCACTAGTTTTATGTAGATAGATGGGTAGGACGCACTGGTTTTATGTAGAGAGATAGAGAGGACGGCACTGGTTTTATATAGGTAGATGGGGAGGACAACAGTGGTTTTGTGTAGATAGATGGAAAGGTCGGCACTGGTTTTATGTAGAGAGATGGAGAGGACGGCACTGATTTTATGTAGCTAGATGGGTAGGATGGCACTGGTTTTATGTAGACAGTTGGGTAGGACGGCACTGATTTTATTTAGAGAGATGGGGTGGATGGCACTGGTTTTATGTTGATGGATCAGTAGCACGGCACTGGTTTTATGTAGATAGATGGGTAGGACGGCACTGGTTTTATGTAGATATATGGGTAGGACAGCACTTGTTTTATGTAGTTAGATGGGGAGTCCGGCACTGCTTTTAAGTAGATAGATGGGAAAGACAGCACTGGTCTTATGTAGATAGATGGGGAGGACGGCAGTGGTTTCATGTGGAGCGATGGGGAGGACGACACTGCGTTTACGGAGACAGATGGGGAGGACGGCACTTGTTTTATGTAGTTAGATGGGGAGGACGGCACTGGTATTATGTAGAGAGATGGAAAGGATGGCACTAGTTTTATATAGATAGATGGGGAGGACGGCACTGGTTTTATGTAGATAGATGGGGAGGATGACACTGGTTTTATGTACTTAGTTGGGGAGGACGGCAGAGGTTTTATGTAGTTAGATGGGTAGGATGGCACTGGTTTTATGTAGACGGGTGGTAGGACGGAACTGGTTTTATGTAGAGAGATGGAGAGGACGGCACTAGTTTTATGTAGAGAGATGAGAGGACGGCACTGGTTTTATGTGGAGACATGGGAGGATGGCACTGGTATTATGTAGAGACATGGGTAGAACAGCACTGGTTTTGTGTAGTTAGAAGGAGAGGACGACACTGGTTTTATGTAGATAGATGGGTAGGACGGTACTGGTTTTATGTAGATAGATGGGTAGGACGGCACTGGTTTTATTTAGATAGATGGTGAGGACGGCACTGGTTTTATGTAGAGAGATGGAGAGGACGGCACTGGTTTTATATAGAGAGATGGGTAGGATGGCACTGGTTTTTTTGTAGATAGATGGGGAGGACGGCGCTGGTTTCTCTAGATTGATGGTAGGACGGCACTGGTTTTATGTTTATAGATGGGTGGGCAGTACTGGTTTTTTGTAGATTGATGGGGAGGACGGCACTGGTTTTATGTAGATAGATGGGTAGGATGGCACTGGTTTTATGTAGATAGATGGGGAGGACGGCACTGGTTTTATGTAGAGAGATGTGGAGGACGGCACTGGATTTATGTAATGAGATGCAGAGGACGGGCCCTGGTTTTATGTAGATAGATGGGGTGGACGGTACTGGTTTTATGTTGATAGATGGTAGAACGGCACTGGTTTTATGTTGAGAGATGAGAGGATGGCACTGGTTTTATGTAGAGAGATGGGGAGGACGACAATGGTTTTATGCAGACAGATGGGGAAAACGGCACTGGTTTTATGAGAGAGATGGAGAGTACGGCACTGGTATTATGTATATAGATGGGTAGGGTGGCACTGGTTTTATGTAGTTAGATGGGTAGGATGACACTGGTTTTATGTAGATAGATGGGTAGGACGACACTGGTTTTATGTGGAGAGATGGAGAGGACAGCACTGGTTTTATTTAGAGAGATGGGGTGGATGGCACTGGTTTTATGTTGATGGATCAGTAGCACGGCACTGGTTTTATGTACATAGATGGGTAAGACGGCAATGGTCTTATGTAAATAGATGAGGAAGATGGCACTGGTTTTATGTAGAGAGATGGAGAGGACGGCACTGGTATTATGTAGTTAGATGGGGAGGATGGCACTGTTTTATCTAGTTCGTTGGGTACGACGGCAGTGGTTTTATCTAGATAGATGGGGAGGACGACACTAGTTTTATGCAGACAGATGGGGAGGAAGGTACTGGTTTTATGAGAGAAATGGAGAGTACGGCACTGGTATTATGTATATAGATGGGTAGGGTGGCACTGGTTTCATGTAGAGAGATGGAGAGGACAGGACTGGTTTTATGTAGACAGATGGGTGGGACGGCAGTGGTTTTATGTAGATAGATGGGGAGGACAGCACTTGTTTTATGTAGTTAGATGGGGAGTACGGCACTGCTTTTAAGTAGATAGATGGGAAAGACAGCACTGGTCTTATGTAGATAGATGGGGAGGACGGCAGTGGTTTTATG